>NC_072008.2:19909469-20212500 GCF_028885655.2 Pongo abelii
CTGCAATCTTCAAGTCAGGCAACCTCTCTGAGCTTCAGTTTTCCCATCTATAACATAGGAATAATCACTACTTGGGGCAAGGGATGGAGGGTAAGGAGTAGCTGAGTTAGTACAAAGAACAATACAGTTGCACTGCATAAATGATGAAGTATCTACTCACAATTGCAAATTCACATTCCTTTTCACCCTGTACCAGGTCCTGAAGTGGTTACAAACAAGATCTAACAGATTCTCCTTGTCCCTCAAAATGGAGGAAGACAGGTAATTCTTACACATGTTTAAAGAAAACTCACCCACCACTTTATCCCTAGAGGTTGGCCATGACAGCAACACAATTGTAAAGCTTGCTGTAATCAGCACCATGCCCATAGCGCTTTTACCTTCCAAGGCAACAGTGCAGACCCAGGGAGGATCCAACCTTGTTCACACCTCTGGGCAATTACACTTCTTGTTCTCTGCTTGGATGGCTCTTAGTAATGGCAGGGGCCTCTTCCTCATCATTCACGTGTGGGCTCCAACTTCTCCTCACCTGAAACAGCCCACACACTCCACCAGCCACTCTAGCCACTCTAGCTTTTTCCTCTCCTGTGTTTCTTCATGGCATGTTTCACTATCTATAATTATCTTTTCACTTGTCTGTGGTTAAGCCCTCTGTACTCTGTTGGAGTGTAAGCTCTCTAAAAGCTCAGACCTTGTTAAGCTCATTCTGAAATGGCTCCTAAAATGGCACCTGTCACAGAAAGGGCACTCAGTGGATAGAGCTAGGTAAGATACATGTGTGTTTTGATCGTTGCAGCAGCTATATCACATTTGCATCTGGTTCTACCGAGTGTTTTGTCTCTTCAGACTGCTTTTACCTGCCTTTTGGCATGCCTTGTAATTTTTGGTTGAAAGCCAGACATTTTGCAGAAGGTAGCAGATACTGAGGTAAATAAGCCCTTAGTGTGGAACTGATATTAATCTAGTCAGGAGTTGAGCTGCGTTGAGGTTTGTTGTTCCTATGAACATCAAAAACTTCAAATTCCTCTAGTGACCTTTTTTGTCCCCTCTCTTGGCTTTGGGGCTTTCCTTTATGCTGTTCCCAGTGTGAGCCTGTCTCTTGCAGATCTCCCTGCTGTAACCCACTGTTATTCCTGGGGGCTTGCTAGCCTGCGGGTGGGGTGAAGGAAGAAGGGCAGTTCTCTAATATTCCAAGTCTCAGTCTCTAAAATATACACAGCGGGCCTGTGTCTTGAAGGTGTAGGCTTCACAACGTATTTGCCCTAGGGATAGAGCTCCTCCCACCCCAAACCCCCAGCTGTAGCAGGTATCACCAATGTTCTCAGTCTACCACCCACTTAAAGACCTTTTTTTAGGTGAGATACAGTGGGGAAGGGGCTGAAGGGGAGCTCCATCCCCCAGCTGCAATGGTTAATTCACCAGGGCCCTCATACCATAGCCTTCCTCTGCAGAATAAGCCTTTTGCTCCTTAAAGGAGAAGGGTCTAAGTAGATTGCTCAGTGGTTCCTGAGCCAGCACCATGAGTTTTCTCTGAATTTTCCCTCACCCTCCCAGTTAGAGCCAAATGGGGTTCCTGGAAGAAAAGCCTGCAAAGGGATAGGACCCCCTCCCCCACAACTGCTGCCCTCAAGACTTCACACTCTCAAGTTAGCCCACACTCAGCCTCCAGCAATTTGTCAAATTTTCTAGCTTAATCTTCCTACCTACTTCTATGGGGTCTGGTGGCTTCTGCTCCTGTAAACAAATGCTCAGGTCCTGTCCTGTGTCTCAGAAGGCACCTCTTTTCAGATTTTGAAATGGTCGTTTGCTCTGCAAACTCAGTTCTCTGTTAATTTCCAATCTGTCCAGATTTTTTCTTGGAAGCGTGGGAGGGACATCTTTGCAGCTCTCTACATCTCTGAGCTGAAATCAGAAGTCTACTTATTTATTTTTTTAAGGATCAGAAGTAAGTATGACAAAATGGCAACATTTGATAGAACTAGGTAGTGGGTAGCTAGATGCTGGTTATATGCTCTTTTATATTTTCATGGTTCAGTAACATTTCAAATTATAAAATTAAGTTGTAGGTGGCCACGGTAGAAAAGAGTACTATAATATAAATAGACTGAAGTATGTGTACAGCACTTGGTTCTTGTTCAATAACTTACAGAAATCACCTGAATTTTAAAATACAACCAGCATTTTTGGCAACACTTCAGAAACTGTCCTGAAAAAATATAAATCACTCCAATACACCATTAAATGTCAGTATCAGCCAGGCACGGTAGCTCACGCCTGTAATCCCCACACTTTGGGAGGCCGAGGCAGGCGGATCACGAGGTGAGGAGATCGAGACCATCCTGGCCAACATGGTGAAACCCTGTCTCTACTAAAACACAAAAAATTAGTTGGGTGTGGTGGCGTGCACCTGTAATCCCAGCTACTTGGGAGGCTGAGGCAGGAGAATCACTTGAACCCGGGAGGCGGAGGTTGCAGTGAGCCGAGATCGCACCACTGCACTCCAGCCTGGCGTCAGAGCAAGACTTGTCTTAAAAAAAAAAAAAAAAAGAAAAGAAAAAAAAATGTCAGTATCAAGGGAAAGGAGAAACTGAAATGGAAAAATTAATGTTCTAAAAGAAAACAAATGTATCTTAAAATGTGCATGTTTATAAATCAAAGTATATGAAAATTACATGTTAATTGATTCACTATTCTTTAAACTGATATCCAACCATCATTAATACTCATGGAAAATGAAAATTAATAATGCATGTGCCAGCAGACCATAGGTCAACCAGCAAGTGCCAGATCCCAGATTGCAGTATATTATGCAACACCTAGTAACCAAACATCTTAAACCTTCAGACTACCATGCTTCCTTTTACCCACATTCCTAATTTAATATAATTGGTAATCACCTGTAAATGAAAGCAGCAGCAGCTTGGTAAGATCCACCTCAGGGAAAGAACATTCCCTTTTTACTTAAATAATTCACTATCTCAGATAATAGCAAATAAATGATATGCTACTAAAAAGTGACCCATTTAGTAACTCCAGAAGTGCAGATTAATCTTAAGGATTGTGTATTAAATTCAATTAAACCAGATGAATATTTAACATGTCCTTCTATGTCCGTAAGACTATTCTAGCCACTCTGGGAAGAGATGGGCCAACATAAATCATCTACCAATCCCTGCCATCAGGACAGACACAGGGATAGGTCATAGGGCTGAGTCCAGGAAAGGCAAACATGCACCACATTTGCATACATTCTCATTAGCAAAGCGAGTGACTTGCAAGTACTTTTATGCTTTAACATTCACTTGTACATTCCATTTAAAAGGGAAAAAGAATATAGTTTATAGTAAAGTGAATCTTCGTGTGACTTTCATTATAATGAATGAAGACAAGACTAAATTTGTCTGTAATGAGACTAAAATGGGCTGAATCTACCAATGATGAATCTGTGGCTTTAATTATCATGTGTGGCGCTGTGAGATGCACCCCAGGTGGAACTGCAATCAGGGTGATCACTCAGACAGCTAGATAACACACTTCACCCTGCCTGAGAACCATCACTTGTCAACTGTATTACGTTGTCACAAGGGCTGTTTACAAATCAGCTACATCTCTGCACTGCAACATGCCCGAAATTAGATCTCACATCCAGCTTGAGGGCTAGGGACTGTGTTCAGCTTCAAGCTGGCAGCGCCCTAGACTTGATTGTCACCTTAAAATATCTGTTAATGGAACCCATTCAAATTCAAGTTTTAAAATAAAAGGATGAGTTAAATTGAATAAAAAAAATCAGAGGCTAAAAAAGGAGTGAGGTATATGCATTTTTAACCACCACTGACAGCAGAAGCTCACACTATAATTGCATGGATTATATGCACCAAAGAGATCAGCTGTCATGTGACATTTTAAACCAAATAACAGAGCAGTCCTTGGAAAAATGTCAATAAGCAAAAAGAAGTGATTTCTCAACATCTGAAACCACACGAACCTCCATATTCAAGCGTTTCAGCATTAGTATTACGTGCAACCAGAGCCTAATGTCGTAATCACTCATTTAACACAGAGTAGCTGAAACTACTTTCATAGGGCAGATGTATTTTTTTTAATAGGCAGATTGGCAATTATTCCAGTTTCAAGACTGGAGGAGAAAAAAACTTGTGCGCACACTCACGATTTTGCAGCTGACAGAAATAAGGATTGAATTGTGGAAGCAAGAAAAAAAAAAAAAAAGATTGAATCGTGAATATAAGCCAGGCTGTTAAACAGCAATTACAGAACGACAGCTACCATCCTGATTCCTTTCATATCTGTGCCCATGAGGGTCCCAATATTACAATATGACTACAGGCTTAGCAGTTAGAACTTGATAGCGTTCATGGTTTTAAACAGCTGTAATGTATCTTTTACCAATAATCTGTCAGCCTATTGATTTTGGATGTTGTGTCTAAGATAAAATCTTATCTGGTCAGAAAGCAAATCCCACTGGACCAAAGCCTTTGGCAGCAGGCATCACACTCTTGACAAGGTACTCTCCAAACATGTCCAGTTTTGCTAAGAATATGTTCACATGTTAATACTTCATCAATTCCAATTATGTTGTAGTATAATCACAACTAAAATGTACATCTAATAAATATTTTAAACATGGTTTTAATGTTAATTTACTTTTTCTTCCATGATATGCAAAAACAGTCCCTCTTTGGTTTTGACTCGGCCCCCACTGCACCGATAGTACCTACCTGCACTAGCTATCTCAGATCTTGACCATGGCTTCGTTTGACAGCCAGGAAAAGTACAACCCCAAGAGCTTCAGCATGGCCACCAGTGGCACAGCTGGTTCACAGCACAGCCACAACTGGAACCGGAACCAACTTCACAACCTTTACTGGCAACCAGTGAGTTGTGGCCTCCCTAGAAGAAAACTTCAGTGTAAAGAGGACATAGTCACCAGGGCCTCCCCCACACCCCCTGGGAACTGAGCACGGCTCTTAGGAAAGCATTGGCACGGTTCCTCCAGCTCTGGGTCTCCATCTGGGACCACCTGCCTCTAGAAACCCAGGGCAGGATGTGGTTTGACTCGGACAACTTCTCAGCTTACAAACTCAGGCAAGTCCACTTTGTTTTTCACCCTGACTCCCAGACACATGATATCATCTCTTTGTTAGTCTTCATGAGAAAATCCTGGTGGTCCCAGAGGAAGCATGACAATAATGAAAAGCTCTCCTTCATGACGAGCAAAATAGACAGCTAAGAGCAAAAACGGGCTGACTTCATACATCTCATTCCACAAATAACTGTGTTTGTGTGACTTTTGTGCTAGTACATGTTGTGACTACACATTAAAGAGACTTTCACATCTTCACCTTCACTCTCCCTGAACTCTCCTCAAGAATTTATCTCATCTCCCTCAGTGGCATAAAGATGATGAAATTTACCCCTTAGCCTGGGAGTGGGGCAATATACTATTTCAAATCCCTTTGTGAGTTAAGAAGCTAAAGTGAAACAAAATGTCTTCTGGGTAGCCCTAGAGATGTACTGCCCATATGTTCCTTCAAGAAAGAACTTGGCCGGCATAGTGGCTCACACCTGTGATCCCAGCACATTGGGAGGCCAAGGCAGGAGGATTGCTTGAGCCCAGGAGTTTGAGACCAGCCTGGGCAACATAGTGAGACCCCCATCTCTACAAAAAAAAAAAAAAAAAAAAATAGCTGGGGCTGGGCATGGTGGCTCATACCTGTAATCCCAGCACATTGGGAAGACAAGGTGGGCGGATCACCTGAGCTCAGGAATTCAAGACCAGCTTGGGCAACATGGTGAAACCTTGTCTCTACAAACGATACAAAAATTAGTCAGGTGTGTTAGTGCACGCCTGTAGTCCCAGATACTCAGGAGGCTGAGGAAGGAGAATTGCTTGAGCCTGGGAGGCGGAGGTTGCTGTGAGCCAAAATCGCACCACTGCACTCCAGCCTGGGTGAAAGAGCGAGACCCTGCCTCAAAAAACAACAACAAAAAATTAGCTAGATGTGGTGGTACGCGCCTGTAGTCCCAACTACTCAGGAGGCTGAGGTGGGAGGATCACTTGAGCCTTGGTGGTCGAGGCTGCAGTGAGCCATGATCGTGCCACTGCACTCCAGCCTGGGCAACAGAGTGAGACCCTGTCTCCAAAAACAAACAAAAAAAAAAAAAAGAAGAAGAAGAAGGAAAGAACTAACTTGCACCTTCAGGATCTGCCTCAGTTTTCTTTCTAGCAGAGGCCATGCTCTTGCTGAGGAGCCAACAGCTGGTCACTAATCTGGGGAGTGCAGTCCTAGAGCCTGGCCATTTCTGCCCATTTCTTTTTTTTTTTTTTCCAGCCTTACTGAGGTATGATTGACAAAGAAAAACTGTATTAATATAAGGTGTACAACA
This sequence comes from Pongo abelii, assembly GCF_028885655.2. Classification (NCBI taxonomy): domain Eukaryota; kingdom Metazoa; phylum Chordata; class Mammalia; order Primates; family Hominidae; genus Pongo; species Pongo abelii. The sequence goes on from NC_072008.2 coordinate 19,915,875, forward strand.
TGATGATCTGATATATATATACACTGTGAAATGATGATCACAATCAAGCTAATTAAGAGACTCATCACCTCACAGAGTTCCCTTTCTGTAGTAAGAACACGTAAGAGTTACTCTCAAATTTTAAGTATGTAATGGATGATTATTAACTCTAGTTACCGTGCTGCACAGCAGGTCTCCAGAACTTATCTTGTAATTGCAAGTTTGTGCCCTTTGGCTAGCATCTCCCCTTTGCTTTCATGGAGCAATTTTTGTCCAGGAGCCCCCTGTTAGGCTGGCCGGGACAGACTGGCATCACCACCTGAGGCTCTCCCTGCCCTGCTCCTCTGGTCTCTCATCTTTCAAGGCTGTTATCCCCCCAGCCCCCAAACAAACCTCCTGTACTCCTAACTCCATCTCAGCATCCGAATCCTACAGTACCAAACTGCTAAACACCATCTAAGTATTTCTCCAGTATCTTGGAGTGGCTTAATACTGATATTAATAGCTAATATTTGTTGACAAATTAATATTTACCAAGTTGCTCTAAATGCATGATCTCACATCACAGGGTGACAGGTAAGAAAAGCAGCCATCCTTGCATCAAACAGGAATTGCAGTGCCAGAGGTGGTTCTGTGGTGAGCCTGGGCTGACAGCCGGGCAGCTGTGCAAATTCCTATCTCTAGCCTGGACCTGGCCCCCACACTCCAGACCCACATCCCTACTATGCTTCCCAATGCACAGGACAAAAACCTTAGAGTCATCTCTCCCTCCTTCCTCTCCTGCCACACCCCCAGTCTTACCAGCAAATCCCGTTGGCTGTACTTACAGAAATATCCAGAATCTGACCACTTCTCACCCTCCCACTGCCACCCCCTGGTCTCCCCTGTATTCCTGCAAAGGGCCTCCAAACTGCTCTCCTCGCTTCCACCCTTCCCCCTTGCAGTCTTTTCTCAACGCGGCAGCCAGAGGGAACCTGTTAAAACATCTCTGGTCACATCAACCTCCCCAGTTACTTCCCATCTCACTCAGAGTCACAAGTCACAAGGCCCTCCCTGATCTGGAGCCCTATAACCTATGTGCTCTAACCCTTTCTCCTGTTGCTCTCCCCTGCCCTCTTCCCTCCGGCATTGGTGGTGCACTGGTCTCTCTGTTGTTCCTCCAACAAGCCAGGGACACCCTCCTCCGTAGGGCCTTTGCACATGCCGTTCCCACTGCCCAAAGGGCTCTTTCCCCCAGATCCCCACAAAGCTCTTCCTCACATCCTCAAGTCTTGACTTAAATCACCTTTTTCATGAGGCCTTTCCTGGCCTCCCTATCATAAATTGCAATCCCGCCCCCAACATTCATCTTCCCCTCCCCTTCTTTCTCCTCCTCAAATATGCTTGCCCCAAGAGACTAGGCCCAGGGTGAGGCTCAACAGGGTCTCTGAGGCCCACATCTCCTCTCACACTCCACCCCCACTTCTCTCTTCCTCCATCCTTCTTTTCTCCTCCCAACTCTACTTCTGTCATTGGCCCTCCAGTCTCCAGGCCAACCACAGACAGGCCAAGTGATAATGCTTCCTTGGACCTGCTCAAAGCTGGGGGTGGGGCTTCCCCAAATCCCAGCCTCAGACATGACAACAGGATGACAGAGTCTGACCTCCTGAGAAAGAACCGAAACACCTGTCATCTGTCACTCATCACCCATCACCCACAAAGGGCTGGAGAACTGCAGTGTATGGGAAAGTGGTATGGTTCTGGTGGTGGTTATTATTTTTTTAATTTAATGGAAAACAAGAAGGACAAGAGTTAGAAATCCTAAAAAATACTAATGCTGAGACTCACAACCAGAGATAAATATGAGACTAAGACGCAGCCTGGGCATCGGGATTTTTAAAGCTCCTTGGGCGATACTCGTGTGCTGCCAAGGTTGAGACCCATTGGAGATTTTTTTAAATTTTTATTTTGAAGTAATTATCTACTCACAAGAACTTACAAAAACGGTGCATAGAGTCCCATAAACCCTTCACTTAGCTTCTCTCAGTGATGATATATGACTATAGTATAATATCAAAACAAAAAAAATGACATTGGTACAATACTGTTTACTACAGACCTTATTCTGTTTTCATCAGTCATTTCATACACTGATTTGTGTGTAACTCTTTGCAACTTGATCCAATGTGTAGATTTGCACAAATCTACACACTGGATCACAATCAATATACAATCAAGATACAGAACTATTCCATCTTCAAAAGGAACTCCCTCATGCTACCCCTTCATTGTGGTACCAGTCTTCCCCACACCCTGTCATTGTCCCTTGACATCCAGTAATCTGCTCTCCAAGTCTATAGCTTTGTAATTTTGAGAATGTAATATAAATGAAATCATATAGTGTGTAACATCTTAGGTTGGCTTTGTTCACAAAGCACGATGCCCCTGAGATCTATCTAAGTTGTTGTGTGTATCCGCAGTTCATTCTGTTTTATTGCTGAGTAGTATTCCATGGTATAGTTGGACCGGAGCTTGTTTAACCATTCATCCACTCAAAGACATTCAAGATATTTCCAATTTGCAATTATTACAAATAAAGCTGCTATGAACATCTGTGTACAGGTTTTTCTGTGAACTTAAGTTTTTATTTCTCTGGGATGAGTGTCCAAAAGTACAACTGCTGCGTCCTATGGGAAGCACATAGTTCTATAACAAACTGCCGAACTATTTTCCAAACTGACTGACCACTTTTCATTCCCACCATCAATATATGAGAGAACCAGTTTCTCTGCAACCTTGTCAGCATTTGGTGTTATCACCATTTTTAATTTAGCCATCCTAATGGCCATTCTAATAGATACATAGTTATTTCTCGTTGTGGTTTTAATTTGCATTCCTCTAATGACTAATGATGAACATCTTTTCATGTGCTTATTTTACATCTGCATATTCTCTTCAGTGAATGTCTGTTCGTGTATTTCACCCATTTTTATTAGATTGTTTTGGTTTCTTACTGTCGCATTTTGAGAGCTCTACACATTCTAGATACAAGTCCTTTGTCAGACATGTGGTTTGCAAATATTTCCTCCCAGTCTGTAACCTATCTTTTCATCCTCTTCACATTTTGATGAAGTCTAATTGATCTTTTTTTATTTAATAGATTGTGTTGGCCAGGTGTGGTGGCTCACACTTGTAATCTCAGCACTTTGGGAGGCCAAGGCAGTGTATTACTTGAGTCTAGGAGTTTGAGACCAGCCTGGGCAACATAGGGAGACTCCATCTCTACAAAAAATACAAAAAATTAGCCAGGCGTGGTGGCTCACTCCTGTAGTTCCAGCTACTTGGGAGGCTGAGGCATAAGGAGCACTTGAGCCTGGGAGCTCGAGGCTGCAGTGAGCTGAGAATGTGCCACTACACTCTAGCCTGGGCGACAGAGCAAAAACAAAAAAGATTTTGTTTTTGGTATGATATCTAAGATCTCTTCACCTAGGCCTAGGTCCCCAAAATTTTTGCCTATGTTTAATTCTAACACTTTTATAGTTTTATGTTTTACATTTAAATCCATGATCCGTTTTGAGTTAATTTTTTTAATAAGATGTTAGATTTAGGCCGTTTCACTTTTTTTGTCTATAGATGTCCAAATACTCCAGTATCATTTGTTGAAAAGGCTATCCTTCCTCCATTGAATTGCTTTTGCCCTTTTGTCAAAAAGTCACTTGGGCATATTTGTGTAGGTTTATTTCTGGGTTCTCTAGTCCATTCCTTTATCTATATGTGTATTCCTGTGTCAATACTAGACTGTCTTGATTACTATAACTATTAAAGTAAGTCATAAAATTGGGTAGATTCCTATTTTGCTCTTCTTTTTCAAAATTGTTTTCAAAATGTTTTGACTATTGTAGCTCTCCTGATTTCCTTTATAAATCTTAAAATAAACTAGTCTATAGCTACAAAAAAAAATCTTGCTGGAATTTTGATAGAAATTGCATTAGATCTACAGGTTAATTTGGGGGAATCAACATCTTTACCACATTGACTCCAATCCATAAAATATGGTATGTCTCTCCATTTATTTAGATCTTCTTTGAATACTATTAACAACATTTTGTTGTTTTCAGCATACACATCCTGTACATGTTAAGTTTATACCTAAGTATAGTCATATGCTGCATAACATTGTTTTTGTCAATAATAGACAACATATACATCAATGGTCCCCATAAGATTATAATACCACACTTCTATTGTATTAAGTATCTTTTTTATATTTATATATGGTTTTTTGTTTTTTTGAGACAGAGTATTGCTCTGTTGCCCAGGCTGGAGTACAGTGGTGAGATCTCAGCTCACTGCAACCTCTGTCTCCCAGGTTCAAGCGATTCTCGTGCCTCAGCCTCCTGAGTTGCTGGGATTACAGGCACAGGCAACCATGCCCAGCTCATTTTTGTATTTTTAGTAGAGACGGGGTTTCACCATGTTGGCCAGGCTGGTCTCGAACTCCTCACCTCAAGTGATCCACCCACCTTGGCCTCCCAAAATGCTGGGATTACAGGTGTGAACCACAGTGCCCAGCCAATATTTAGATATGTTTAAATATGCAAATACTTACCATTGTGTCATAACTGCCTGCAGTAACATGCTGTGCAGGTTTGTAGCCTAGGAGTGATAGGCCATACAATATGGCTAGGTGTGTAGTAGGCTATACCACCTAGGTTTGTATAAGTATACTACTCTATGATGTTCACACAACAACAAAATCACCTTACAATGCATTTCTGAGAACATATCCCTGTTGTTCAGCAATGCATAACTGTATTTCAATTCTTTTGGGAGAGACTGTACATGGCATTGTGTTTTTAATTTCAGTTTCCATATGTTCCTTGCTAGTATCTAGAAATATTGTGTGTTTGATCTTATATCCTGTGACCTTACTGCACTCACTTATTCTAGGAGTTACTTGGTAAATTCTTGGGATGTTCTACTGGAGAATCACGTCATCTGCAAATAAGATGTTATTCTTCCTTTCCAATTCACATGTCTTTTATTTTTTTCTCAACTTCCTTTCCAATTCATATGTCTTTTATTTTTTTCTCTAGCTAGGACTTCCAGTATTACATTGAATGAGACTGGTAAGAGCAGACATCCTTACCTTATTTCCCCATTCTCAGGGGGAGAGTATACAGTCTTTCACCATTAAATATGGTGTTAACTGCAGCATTTTTGTAGATGCTCTTTATCAAGTTGGGGGAGTTCCTCTCTATTCCTAGTTTGCTGAGAGTTTTTATCATGAATGGTGTTGAATTTTGTCAATTTTTTTCATTAATTGATCTGACTATGTGATTTGATTTTTTTCTCCCATAGCGTGTTGATATCATGGATTACACTGATTGATTTCCAAACACTGAAGTGGCCTTGCACATCTGGAATAAACCCCACTTGGTCATAGTATATAATTCTTTTTATAAGTTGCTGGATTGTTTTGCTAATACTTTGCTGAGGACTTTTGTGTCTATGTTCTTGAGGGATATTGGCCTGCAGTTTTCTTTTTTGTGCTGTCTATCTGGTTTTGGTATTAAGGTAATACTGGCCTCATAAAATTAATTGGGACACATTCCCTCCTCTTCTATTTTCTCGAAAAGATTATGCAGAATTGGTGCTAATTCTTTAAATGTTTGGTGGAAATTATGACGAAAAACCTCTAGGCCTGGATATTTCTTTTCTGGAAGCTTTTACATGACAAATTCAATTTCTTTAACAGTTAGTTATAGGACTATTGACATTATTTCACTTTGGGTAAGTTTTGGTAGTTTGTAGTTTTCAGGGAATTGGTTCATTTCATCTAAGTTGTCAAATGTATGTACATATAATTTGGTATTCTCTTATTGTCCCTTTAATAGCTGCAGAATCTGTAGTGGTATCACCTGTTTTATTCCTAATATGCTAATTTGTGTCTTCTTTTTCATCTTTGCCTGTCTTCTTAGAGGTTTATCCATTTTATTGATCTTTTTATTTATTTATTTTGAAATAGGATCATATTCTGTCACCCAGGCTGGAGTGCAGTGGCACAATCACAGCTCACTGCAGCCTCAACCTCCCAGGCTTAAGTAATCCTCCCACCTCAGCCTTTTGAGTAGCTGGGACCACAGGCATGCACCACCACGTCCAGCTAATTTTTTGATTATTATTATTATTTTTTGTTTGGAGAGATAGTGTCTTGCTATGCTGCCCAGGCTGGTCTCAAAGTCCTGGGCTCAAGTGATCCTCCCACTCCCACTTCCCAAAATGCTGGGATTTCAAACATGAGCCACTGTACCCAGCCTATTGGTCTTTAAAGAACTGGCTTTTTCATTGATTTTCTCTGTTGTTTTTCTGTTTTCACCTTCAATGATTACTGCTCTTATCTTCATTATTTCCTTCTTCTGCTTGCTTTCAGTTTATTTCACTTTTTCTAGTTTCTTGAGGTAGGACCTTAGATTATTGATTTGAGAACATTCCTCCATTCTAATGTAAACTTTAGTGCTATAAATTTTCCTCTCAGTACTGCTTTAGCTGTGTCCTACACATTTTAATATGTTGTATGTTCATTTTCATTCAGTTCTATGTATTTGTTTAATCTTTTTGAGACTTCTTCTTTGACCTGTGGATTATTTAGAAGTGTGTGATTTGATTTCCAAGTGTTTGGAGGTTTTCTGATCTTTCCATTATTGACTTCTAACTTGATTACTTATGGTCAAAGAACACCTTTTTTATTATTTCAATTCCCTTAAATATATTGAGGTTAGTTTTATGACCCAGGATATGGTTTAACTTGGCAGATATTTCATGGGTACTTGAAAAAAAATGTGTTTTCTGCTGTTTCTGTGTAGGATATTCTGTAAACATCAATTACAACTTCTTGGTTGATTATGTTGTTCAGGCCTTCTATACCCTTGCTGATTTTCTGTTTAGTAATTCTGTCAAGTGCTGAGAAAGAGATGCTAAGTTGCCAACTATAACTGTGTACTTGTCTATTTTCTAGTTCTATCAGTCTTTGCTTCATATATTTTGCAGCTCTGTTGCTTGGCCCATACACATTTAGGACTGCTATGTCTTCTTGGTGGAATGACAATTTTATCATTGTGTAATGTCCTTCTTTGTCCCTGGTAATTTTCTTTGCTCTCTGGTCTACCTTATCTGATATTATATGTAGCCACCCCTGCTTTTTTAAAGTTAATATTTGCATAGTATGTATTTTCCACCTTTTACTTCCAACATGCCTATATCAATATAATTGAAGTGAGTTTCTTACAAACAGCATACAGTTGACTCAAGTTTTTTTTAATCTATCATCTCTGTTTTTTAATTGGTATATTTAAAACACATATTGACATGTTAGGACTTACACCTGCCATTGTATTATTTGTTTTCTGTTTGTTCACTCTGTTTTTCATTGTTTCCTTTTTCTTGTCTTCCTGTGGGTTACTTGTACATTCTTTAGAATTTCCTTTTATTTATAGGCAGTTTTAGTATATCTCTTTGTACAGTTATACTTTTAGTGATTTTTAGAGTTTTTTAGTTATTACAATATACATATGTAACTTATCACAGACTACTTCGATCAACATTTTCCTATTTCAGTGAAGTGTAAAAACCTTACTTCCAGTTAGGTTCTTTTACATCCTCCCCACCTCTTAAATATAATTTTCTTGCATATTACCTCTCTATATATTGGATACCATACCAGATGATATAATTTTTGCTTCAACCATCAAACATGTTTTTAAAAATTAATGATACAAGCCGGGCACAGTGGCTCACACCTGTAATCCCAGCACTTTGGGAGGCCAAGGCAGGTGGATTACCTGATGCCAGGAGTTTGACACCAGCCTGGCCATCATGGTGAAACCCTGTCTCTAGTAAAAATACAAAAATTAGCCAGGCGTGGTGGTGCACACCTGTAATCCCAGCTACTCAGGAGACGGAGGCAAGATAATCACTTGAACCTGAGAGGCAGAGATTTCAGTGAGCCAAGAATGTGCCACTACACTCCAGCCTAGACAACAGAGCAAGATTCCGTCTCAACAACAACAACAACAACAAATTAATGACACATACCCTATACTTGGCCTGCTATACATACTCCCTATTTTTACCCATTTGCTGTTTTCTCCTTTCTGAAATTCCAAACTTTCTTCTGTTACCATTTCTTTTATGTTTAAAAAACTTTTTTTTTTTTTTTTTTTTTTTTTCTGAGATGGAGTCTCACTCTGTCACCCAGGCTGGAGCGCAGTGGCACGATCTCGGCTCACTGCAAGCTCCCCCTCCCAGGTTCATGCCATTCTCCTACCTCAGCCTCCCGAGTAGCTGGGACTATAGGTGCCCGCCACTATGCCTGGCTAATTTTTTTGTATTTTTAGTAGAGATGGGGTTTCACCGTGTTAGCCAGGATGGTCTCCATCTCCTGACCTCGTGATCCGCCCGTCTCAACCTCCCAAAGTGCTGGGATTACCAGCATGAGCCACCGTGCCCAGCCTAAAAAACTTTCTTTAGGCATTATTTAAGGATAGGTCTCCTATTGATAAATTCTCTTAGTGTTCCTTCATCTGAGAATGTTTTCATTTTCTCTTCATTCCTTAAGGATATTTTCACCAGACAAAGAATTCAGAGTTAATCTTTCTTTTCTTTCAGCCCTTGAAAATGTTGTGCACTTCCTTCTGGACTCCACTATTTTACAGGAGAAATTCATTGTCATTCAAATCATTCTTCCTTGTAAGTATATGTCATGTCTCTCTTGCTGCATTTTCTTTGCCTTTCATTTTTAGAAGCTTGATTAGTATGTATCTTGGCATAGATTTCTCTAGGTCTATCCTGTTTAGGTTTTGCTCAGCTTCTGGATTCTGAAGATTTATGCTTTTTGCCAAATGTGGTGAGTTTTCAGTCATCATTTCGTTCAATATTGTTTATTATCATAACCTTCTCTTCTCCTTCTGGAATTCCGATGACATAAATGTTAGATCTGATGTTATTATCCCATAGGCCTCTAAGGCTCTGTTCATTTTTTACAGACTATTTTCTATCTGTTGTTCAGACTAAGTAAATTTCATTGATCCATTTTCAAGTTCACTGATTCTTTCCTCTGTCATCTATTATTGAGCTCATCTGGTGAGCTTTTTAACTTGTTTATTTTTTGGTTCAATAACTTCCATTTTTAAAAAACCTATTGATTTGCTGAGATTTTCTAATTTTTCATTTGTTTCAAGAGTGTTTGAAATTGCTTATTAAGGCAATTTTATGATAGATGCTTTAAAACCTTTGTCAGATAATTCCAACATCTGAGTCTTCTCAGTATTAGTATCTGTTGATTGGCTTTTCTCATTCGAGTTGTGATTTTCCTGGTTCTTGGTATGACAACTGATGGTTTAAATTGTATCTTGGGCATTTGGGTTATTATCTTACAAGACTCTAGATACTATTTAAATTTTAGCAGGCATTAACCCTATTGAGGCTAAGTACGCATATTCTGGGCTATTTTTGTTGGCTGCAGTTTTAACGATAGTTTGATTTCAGAGCCCTTGCAGTACTATTCTGGTCTGCTTCATCTCTGTTACTTAGAGGTCATTCTGAAAACCTGGGTGATATTCTGTGTTAAAGTTTCTATTGCTAAACTTTTTGGCATGTTTGTTCTAGTCAGATTCACATGCAGGTGGGTTAGGAGTTGTTTGCCCAGGACTTCTAATGCAGGCAGGGAATATTCCTTTAATTAATTCCTTTCTTCAGCTCCCTCGTCTCCAAGATTTTCCCCATTCTCTAGTGGGGAAGGGGAGCTGCCTACCACTGCTGAGTGGAAGGATGGGGATGGAAGTCCAGAATCCCCAGTCAGTCTCCCCTGACGACATGCCAGCAGATGAGGGAATGCTGCCATGGGTTACCTAAAACAACACCCATTTTTTATCTCACAGTTCTGTAGGTCAAAAGTCCCGATAGGCTCAACTGGGTTCTTTGTTCACTCAAGGTCTCACAGGCCAATATCAAGACGTGAATAGGCTAGACTTTTATCTGGCGGCTTGGAAGAATAACCCACTTCCAAATTCACTAAGGTTGTTGGCAGAATCCAGCACCTTGCGGCAGTAGGTCTGAGGTCTCCATTTCTTTCCTGGCTGCCAGCCAAGGTCTACTCTCTACTCCTATAGGCTGCCCATTTCCTTCTTACATGACCCCTCCCTCTTCAAAGCAGCAAGTCCTCCTCTGACTTTCTATTTTGCCACTAGGCAGGAGAAAGTTCTCTGCTCTTAAGGACTCATGTTAGGCCCACCTGGATCACCTCCCTGTTTAAAGGTCAATTGTGCCATATAACATAACAAAATCACTGGAATGATAGCTCATCACATGTACAAGTTGTGGGGACTTAAGAGTAGAATCTTGAGGACCATTGCTAGAAATTGTGCCTACCTCACTACCACCAGGTAGAGAGTGGGATAGAGAATCATTGAGTCCAGAAGTTCCGCAATTAGAATGTATTAATTCTCTTTGGTTTTTGTTTTTGTTTTTTGAGATAGTCACACACTGTTGCCCAGGCTGGAGTGCAGTGGCACAATCTCGGCTCACTGCAACCTCTGCCTCCCAGGTTCAAGCGATTTTTGTGCCTCAGCCTCTGAGTAGCTGGGACTACAGGCATGGACCACCATGCCTGGGTAATTTTTGTATTTTTAGTAGAGACAGGTTTCATCATGCTGGCCAGTCTGGTCTCGAACTTCTGACCTCAAGTGATTCGCCCGCCTTGGCCTCCTAAAGTCCTGGGATTACAGGTGTTAGCCACCACACCCAGCCAGAATGTATTAATTCTAATGGACTTAAATCAAGCACTGTTTACATATCACTATGTTCTTTGTGTATTTGTAGTAAACTCTTAAAATAATTTCCAGCATGATTGTGTTTACTTATATATTCACTAATATAGCTATTAATACTTTATTCATAAAGCTACTTTAGAAATAAGATGAAAATATTTTCTAATTGAAGTCACCAGCTACCAATTCATGTTCTTGAGAAAAGAAACTAGAATTAAAAACATGGTACTGCCCTATCGGTACCATTGTGCAAAATGAATGCCCAAGCTTTAGATCAAGCAGCAGAATCACCTGAACATTTTAAAAGATTCTAAGGCTTCTATCCCTACTCCTGCCCCCACCACAAAATTCTGATGATGTAGTGCACCTGGAGCAGAACTAGGTTAGAGACACACTGACATGGAGTCGCTGTGGGAGCCCCAAGCTTAACAAGTTTAAATATCCAGTAATGATCACGGTGATATCTCAGATGGTTTAGATTTTTATCTGGTAGAAAGCTAAGGGTTAAAACACATGATCTTAAAGTCCCTTTCCCAGCTAAGATTCGATAATCTTGCCATTAAGAAAATAAGATTCCATTATGCATAATCACCACGATCAACTCAGTCAGGGGATTAAAACTCACTGAGGTCACAGCTCTCCCTGAGTCACAAGACCGCCCCCCTCCACCACATTTTCTGCACTACAACAGTTACAAAGCCTGAAGAAACCGCCAAATGATGTGGGTTCTTATTGGTAACACACTTGTACTTAATTACTCCAGACCCTACTTGGAATAACATTTCTCACAACAGAATCTAACAGGTTCCAGTTGTTAGTTTTAGAAATTGTTTTTCTGAAAGAAAACTGTATGTTTAAAGTTTCAAGAATAATTTGAGCTGGAATCGGTTGGTTTTGAGGGCCCCGTGGATGGGGAACAATTGGATAGTCACACATCTTGATTATTTACCACTGATAGAAAAGACAGTCAAACTCCTTCTAGAAAGCATAGCCTGCTGAACACTGCAAAACGATGTGTGCTTACAAATTAATAATAATGAAATATTTTCCCTAATTGCCTTAATTTCAGAATTTGTAGGAAAAAACAACACAAGCCCATAAATCCAGGCAAAGGTTGTTCTTTTGAGTTGAAAGAGCCAACTTTTGAAGAGAATTCTTTAAAATGCAGACAGAAATAAGTTAAATACCATGATTCCACCTGAATGGACACTTGGGGAAGGCATATTACAGCAGACAATAATGGTGAAGAGCACAGTCCTGTCAGGACAATTCAGACACCCAGATAATGCTGCCCGCTTGAGCTCAGGTTGCAGAGCCAGTTGGCCTGGATTCCAATGCTCTCTTTGCTCCTCACTAGTTTGTGTGACTGTGAGTATGGCTTTTAACACTGATATGCCTCAGTTACCTGTCATAGAGTGGTAGAAGAATTTGATGAGATTAAAAAGCATGGAAAGGGGCTGGGCGCGGTGGTTCATGCCTGTAATCCCGGCACTCTGGGAGGCTGAGGCAGGTGGATTGCTTGAGACCAGGAATTTGAGACCAGGAATTTGAGACCAGCCTGGCCAACATGGCAAAACCCCATCTCTACTAAAAATACAAATATCAGCCAGGCGTTGTGGTGCACGTCTGTAATCCCAGCTACTCCGGAGGCTGAGGCTCGAGAGCTGTTTGAACCTGGGAGGTGGAGGTTGCAATGAGCCCAGATTGCGCCACTGCACTCCAGCCTGGGTGACACAGTGAGACTCAATCTCAAAAAACAAACAAAAAAACATGGAAAGGGCTTGGCCTCCTTCCTACCTGGCATACAGTAAGGGCTTAACAAATTTTGGTCACTGTACACAGACAGACATGGGTAGATTATACATACAATGCCAGGCAGCCAGTAAGCCTTGAATAGAATGCAGCCATTATTACTCCATAAAGTAACACAGCCATCAGGGCCAAAAAGCTAACTGTAGGTTCATTTAGCACATTCTAACAGTTGCCGGATGAATTCAGCCAGAAACTTCTCAGGTGGCATTTTAATCCAGAACATCTTTACAGAATATCTTTGTAGAACAATGTTTAAAGCACAGAATTCCCAAAGGCAGGTCATAGGAGCTAAAACTATCATCCTCTAGAAGTTACATTTGTGACAATATTCCATTCAGTCCATCTCATTTGAGTTTATATCCTCTGGTGCCTAAGACACAGCAGATGCCCACATGCCCAAGGACACCAGGACTAAATGTTGTGAGCAAGATGAGGCTCTGCACATTATAATACATACCTGGGCAGGGCACGGTGGCTCCCGCCTATAACCCTGGCATTTTGGGAGGCCAAGGCGAAAGGATCACTTGAGCCCAGGAGGGTAACCAGCGTGGGCAACATAGTGATACCCCCATCTCTACAAAAAATTTAAAAAAAAAACAGGTGAGGTGGTTACATACGTATAGTCCCAGTTACTCGGGAGGCTGAGGTGGTAGAATCACCTGAGCCTGGGAGGTTGAGGCTGCAGTGAGCCATGATCATACCACTACACTCCAGCCTAGGCGATGGAAGGAGACACTGTCTCTAAATAAACAAATAACATAACATAACATAACATAACACACCCAGAAAAATTACTGCTACCTTGTGAAGACAGACAAACATCTTGAAAACAATCATCCATATAATTCACAAAATTAATGGCCCTTGAGTTTAAAGTTTAAAGAAAAGTGAAATATGCTTAAAGAGATCCATGTCAGGGTCTTTGAATGTAGAACAGTAACCTGAAAATCTCTACTTTATGACACTTGTTGAAGTAGATCTGTGATCCCTTCATAAATCAAGAAGAACAAAGTAACTGTGAGCTTTATCTCAGAGTGGTACAATTAGGCAAAATACTGGCCTTTTGCCTCATGGATCAAAAAAGAACAGCCACATTCACCAACCACTTTAAACAAATATCAAAATGGGCTCTAAATGTGCCAAAGAGAGATCTAAAACACCTAGCAAATGAAAGCTGAGGCCACGGCAAGCGAGCTGTGAATGGTTATGCTCAGCACACATAGGACATGCAAGCTGCAAGTGTACACACTTCACCCATCAACAATTGGACAGGCAGAGGGGAAAATGTATTTTTGCCCAACACATATAAAAACAGGCAGAGAAAACAGCTTACTTCCTCACAGACAGTCAGATAAATTTAAAGATCAACAAGCATATTCTTTTAAATCCTATCATAGCTTCCTGCCTTCCACATGTCTATCTGTGAGCTACAAAATGTTGAGGGCCTGTGTCCTGTTGAACTTTATCAAATGTCCCCTAACAGAGAAATGTCCCCTAAAAGAGCAGGCAGACACATGCACATCAGCCCGAGCTATAGTTTCAAGGCTTTTTTCTTTTAAAATTCATTTGAAAATGTAGAGCTGTGGGTCCCTTTCAGGAGAACTCAGAAAAAAAGGCTGCTTATACATGCTTTGCTTGACTAAAGAACAATGTTGTCTGGATCTGAGGGTAAGATTTTAAAAGGAAGATACTGGTAATTAAATCCAACATGGGAAAATTAACCCCTGTGAAAGAGTCCACATCTACCTGAAATAGGTGACTGGCTTTCTGTTTTAGGTAGCAGTCTGAGGTCCCAGAAGCGCAGTCTTTTTTTTTTTTTTTTTAATTAAATGACTTTAAGATATCATCCTAGTTTTTCCTATTATTGTACCCCATATTATGGTCTGTTAAACAAAAACAAAAAAAAAACCCAAAACTTAGAAACTAGGCAAAAAAGATGATCATGTGACCTTTTAATGTCATGCTATTGCATTTTTAATAAGCACTCCCCGCCATCCCCCGCCAGGAGGGTCATCTGACTCTGAAAATGTAACTTGATTTAACTAACACTACTAGGATATTTTACAATCCTATAAAAGTCAGAAGATAATGTAGAAAAATGATAAGGTATGCTGTTTTCTCTTTTTTCTTTTCTGGTAGAGATGATAACCCCAGAGGTAAAGATTTTATTGTTCTCTAAGACATGAACCAGTTTTGAACCTAACTTAGCAATCTTATTTGAACATTCCTTTTTCCACTGAGGTTTTTTTTTTCCACTGAGTTCCTCATATTCTCACTGAGCTCGTTTTGTTATTCTGCTAGTTCCCTCATTAAATAAGTTCAATGAAACTTTGACACATGTTCTTTGTATGTTTTTAACAATATAAGAATAGGCCTGGCATAGTGGCTCATACTTGTAATCCCAACACTTCGGCAGGCCAAGGCGGGAGGATCACTTGAGCCTAGCAGTTCAAGACCAGCTGAACAACATAGCAAGACCCGCCCAGGCACCGTGACCCACGCCTGTAATCCCAGCACTTTGGGAGGCTGAGGCGGGCGGATCGCTTGAGCGCAGGAGTTGGAGAACAGCCTGGGCAACATGGTGAAACCCCGTCTATACAAAAAATACAAAATAATTACCCAGGTGAGGTGGCATATACCTGTGGTCCTAGCTACTTGGGAGGCTGTGGCAAGAGATCACCTGAGCCCAGGAGTTTGAAGCTACAGTGAGCTATGATCCCACCCCTGCACTCCAGCCTGGGTGGCAGAGCAAGACTGTCTAAAAAAAAATTAAAAAATAAATTAAAAATCAGTCTTTGTTAGTTCCTGGGGCCCAATAATCAAATTATCACTGGGAGATTGGGTTCTGTGCATCAGGATGCCTCAGCAGTTATATTCATAGGTGGCCACATTATGACAAGATTCAGGCTGATTAGCTAAATTGACTAGTGTGGCGCAAATGAGGCTCCAGGCATACGTATGGCACCTCCTCCCCTCACTCAATGGAAGCCACAACTTTACACAGAGAAAAATCTACAGGTTGAAAGTCAGTGACAGCAGCAATTCCACTCTTACATGTGTGTATATGCAAGAGCAATTAGTGCTAATGTCCATAAGACAACATACAAGAATGTTCAGAGCCTCTATCAATAAAATCCTCAAACTGGAAACAACCCAAATATCCATCAACAAAATATTAGATAAACAAATTATGGGATATTCATCATAATGGGATACTATACAGCAAGAACAAAGTACCGACGTATGCAAAAACATTTTGTTGTGCACCAGTCATATATAAAAGTACACATATTGTATGACTCCATTTATATAAAATTCTAGTACAGGCAAAACTAATGTATGATGATCAATTCCCGAAGGGGAGAGGAATCATTGGGAAAAGGCTTGGTGGAACTTTCTTTTCTTTTTTTTTTTTTTCTTTAATGAAAGCAAGTTTATTAAGAAAGTAAAGGGGCTGGGCACAGTGGCTCATGCCTGTAATCCCAGCAATTTGGGAGGCCGAGGCAGGCGGATCACAAGGTCAAGAGATCGAGACCGTCCTGGCCAACATGGTGAAACCCTGTCTCTACTAAAAATACAAAAATTAGCTGGGCATGGTGGCACGCGCCTGTAGTCCCAGCTACTTGGGAGGCTGAAGCAAGAGAATCCCTTGAACCTGGGAGGCAGAGGTTGTAGTGAGCCAAGATCTCCCCACTGCACTCCGCCTCAAAAAAAAAAAAAAAAAAAAAAAGAAGAAGAAGAAAGTAAAGGAATAAAAGAATGGCTACTCCACAGGCAGAGCTGCTGGAGCTGCTGGTTGCCCATTTTTATGGTTATTTCTGGATTATATGCTAAACAAGGGGTGGATTATTCATGAGCTTTCCAAGAAAGGGGTGGGCAATTCCCGGAACTGCGAGTTCCTCACCTTTTCAGACCATATAGGGTAACTTCCTGTCATTACCATGGCATTTGTAAACTGTCATGGCACCGTTGGGAGTGTAGCAGTGAGGATGACCAGAGGTCACTCTCATCACCATCTTGTTTTCGGTGGGTTTTAGCCGGCTTCTTTACTGCAACCTGTTTTATCAGCAAGGTCTTTATGATCTGTATCTCGTGCTGACCTCCTATCTCATCCTGTGACTTAGAATGCCTAACCGTCTAGGAATGCAGCCCAGTAGGTCTCAGCCTTATTTTACCTAACCCCTATTCAAGATGCAGTTGCTCTGGTTCCAACGCCTCTGACATTTCCCCCTTCCTTTTTATAGGCATGGTGGAACTTTCTAGAGGGATAGAAATAGCACTGATCTGGGTGGTGGTTATAGAGGTACGCACTTACGTAGAAACAAAAAAAAAACATCAAGCCATAGACATATGACTTGTGCATTTTACTCTACATAAATTTCATCTTAAAAATGAATACTTTTGTAAAGGGGAGGGATAAAGAAAAATGTATTCCAAAATAAGTGGGTGGGGGCCAGGCATAGTGGCTCATGCCTATAATCCCAACACTTCAGGAGGCCAAAGTGAGAGGACTGCTTGAGCCCAGGAGTTCAAGACCAGCCTAGGCAACATAGTGAGACCCTGTCTCTACACAATTTTTTTTTTAATTAGCCAGGTGTGGTGGCTCACACCTGTGGTCTCAACTACTCAGGAGGCTGAGGTGGGAGAATTGCTTGAGCCCAGGAGTTTGAGGCTACAGTAAGCCGTGATCACGCCACTGCACTCCAGCCTGCGTGACAGAATGAGACCCTGTCTCAAAAAAAGACATGGGTGGGGAGAGAGAGAAAGAAAAGAAAGAGAAGGGAGATTTTAAAAGATTCTTCTTCCATATTTACAATAAATAAATAAGGACAAACTAAATAAAAGAGAGACAAACCTAAAAAGGCATGTGGCCTAGCTGGGTACATTTCTGCATGATGAAAAATAGCCCGAGAGCTGACAAAGCACAGGTATCTTCTTAACAATGGGATGGCCTGCTACTCAGTATACCAGGGGAATGGCTGGTATTTTTCTCTTGAGAGACTGAGACAGCACTGAGACGAAGGTGGATACGAATCCCAACACTCTGGAGGAGCATGCTCAAATGGGATACTGAATAACGATCTGCTAAATGAAACAAGAAAATGTTTGGCAGGGCATGGTGGCTCACGCCTGTAATCCCAGTATTCTGGGAGGCCGAGGCGGGAGGATCACTTAAGGCCAGAAGTTCAAGACCAGCCTGGGCAATATGGCAAAACCCCATCTCCACTAAAAATACAAAAATTAGCCATGTGTAGTGGTGTGCACCTATAGTCCCAGCTAATCAGGAGGCTGAGGTGGGAGGATCACTTGAGCCTAGATCGACACTACAGTAAGCTGTGAACATGCCACTGCACTCCAGCCTGGGCAACAGAATGCAACCCATCTCAAAAAAAAAAAAAAAAGAAAGAAAATGCTTAAGGTAGGCTCTCTGACAGTGGTAACATGGACAGAAAGGCTTGTGGGTATAAAAATGGGATTCCTGACCGGGTGTGGTGGCTCACACCTGTAATCCCAGCACTTTGGGAGGCTGAGGCAGATGGATCACCTGAGGTAGGGAGTTCGAGACCAGCCTGACCAACATGGAGAAACCCTGTCTCTACTAAAAATACAAAATTAGCCAGGCATGGTGGCGCATGCCTGTAAGCACAGCTACCCGGGAGGCTGAGGCAGGAAAATCGCTTGAACCCAGGAGGCGGAGGTTGCGGTGAGCCGAGATTGCACCATTGCACTCCAGCCTGGACAATAAGAGCAAAACTCCATCCCAAAAAAAAAAAAAAAGGGATTCCACAAAATTACCCAATTCCATCTGGGGACACATTATTCTTACACTAAACAGGACATGCATAAAGTCACTTTCAAAAGTGCACACCTATGCCAATATGATTACTATTACTTAAAGATGAATTTTCAGCTTTTAGAATTCTCTACAGAGTCCTGGTTATTGTTTAACTCCACTGCATCCACCTACTGAATTTTCAATAATAGGCCTAAAACATTTCCAGTGGGTGAAGACTTGAAAATAGACTCAGCCATCTGAAAGAATAGAAGTTTCTTTTTCTGCCAAATGTGACAGCTACAAGTAGCGCAGCCCCAGCCACTCCTGCTACATCCTTTCTGCCCTAGGTAGAACAAGCATCTCTCAAGAGCATGTCTTCCCCTCCCTGGAAGTGCTCCAGCTGAAACTAGAGGACACCTGAGCAGGTGAGTGCAGGGCAATTCAGGCCCAGAGGAGAGGACCCATTCCCTCGCCCAGTGACCAGCACTGCGGCACACTCACTGAGGGGCTGGCCACTGTGCTAGACAATTTCCAGCATTCTCTGGTTTAATCCTCTGAACAGGCCGATGAGGTAGTCGGGTTCTCAAAAGGAAACAGATGGCCCACTCGAATTAGGGTAATCTCAGGTGGGATTAATAGACTTTCACACGGTGGGTGAGGTATAAAGAAAGCCCAAGGTGGTAGCCCGGGACTCAAAACAAGGAAGCCCCCAGACCTGAAGGAATGAGGAGAGAGGGGTAAGGAGGAAGGTGAGCCTGACTGGAGCAGCCACCCATCCCGTGAGGGACACGGCCAGCCCAAAATCCACATGAGCAGGGAGCTGGCAGGATAACCGCCTCCCCCCGCCCCTCAATCTCACTCACCTCCCTCCCTCCCTGCCATCTCCCACCAGGGCTTCCCTTGAGCCAAAGCCCATGGGAAGCCACAGGACAGGAGCCTGCTGCCATGCCCACACTGGCCTAGCCCAAAGCAGAGCAGGTGGGGCAATGCGGAGACCTTCTGGTCAAGACATCACCTCCATTTCACAGCAAGGAGTCCTCTCCGAGCAGGGGGAGGGTCAGGTTCCAGCTCTCGCGTGGGCAGTTCCTACACTGCATTTCCCTGCCCTGGTTCCCTCCACAGTCACTGACAGCGCGCCAGCCCTATGCTATGAGCAAATTCCATAGGCTTTCTCAGTGCCTTCCAACTCAGTTCTCTGAATCTGTAGATTTGTGGTTTAAAATCAGGTGACACTAGGCCAACAAGACACATTAAAGGTGTTCAAAATACGACCTACCCTCAAAACTGGAGCTGATGCTGCAGTCCCTTCTCCTTCCCAGGCTCCTCCTCTCTCTTTCCCATGGTCCTCCTCTCCTTCCCACGGTCCTCCTCTCCTTCCCACAGTCCTCCCTCCTTCCCAGGGCCCTCCTCCCTCCTTCCCACAGTCCTCCTTGCCTTCTCACGTTCTTCCTTCCTTCCCAGGGTCCCCCTACCTCTTTCCCATGGTCTTTCTCCCCTTCCCACAGTCCTCCTTCCTTCCCAGGGTCCTCCTCTGTCTTTCCCACAGTCTTCTGCCCCTTCCCACAGTCCTCCTTCCTTCCCAGGGTCCTCCTCTGTCTTTCCCACAGTCTTCTGCCCCTTCCCACAGTCCTCCTTCCTTCCCAGGGTCCTCCTCCCTCTTTCCCACAGTCCTCCTCACCTTCCCAAAGTACTCCTTCCTTCCCAGGGTCTTCCTCTCTCTTTCCCATGATCCTTCTCCCCTTCCCATGGTCCTCCTTCCTAGGGTCCTCCTCCCTCTTTCCTACCATCCACCTCGCCTTTCCACAGTCCTCCTTCCTTCCCAGGGCCCTCCACTCTCTTCCCCACAGTCCTGCTCACTTTCCCACAATCTTGCTATCTTTCCCACAGTCTTCCCTCCTTCCCAGGGTCTTCTCTCTTTCCCACAGTCCCCTTCTGTCATTCCTTCTTCCTTCATCTTCACTCTAACCACTGCCCCTTTTATCTGGAAAAACCCTCCTTCCACACTAGAATGCAGCTCAACTTCAGGGATGCTCCTTTCCTAAAACTGGGGTCTTTGTTGGGATATGCAAAAGAACTCCCATTCACACCTCAAAAGAGTCCGTGGTGGCCCAGATGCAGCACTTTCCCACTCTTAAAATGGGAGAGAGTGGCTGGATTCAAGTGTAGTCCAGTGGGGGGAAAGCCTATATTCCTACAACTCCAGAAAGCAATGTTTAGTAGCATGTTCCCTACAAAACTCTCCCCAGCCTTCTCACACCAAAGAGAAAAGAAAACAGAAATGCTAGCAGGATCACCCTGAGACAAGATCCTAAAGAAAGATTTAAATAGGTTCCTATTCATTTTCGACTCTGAAAGGGTAGTGACTGGAAGTCCAGCGTCCATCACACATTTTTCATCAACAACCCCTTGTCATAAAAAAACTCCTCCCACCCAGCCCTCAGGGCTCCTTTGGCGGGGGTCACCTGCTTCTCTGGGCCCAAGGTTCCCCATACTACCTGTCTCCCTGTATCCAAGGCACAGTCCTCTTAAGTATTATCTGGTAACACGGAGACTACAGCAGGGGACCTGGGGACTTCTGCATGCAGGTCTTCCCACTGAGGACAATCCATTCTTCTGAGAACAATCCATTCTTCTCCAGTATGAGACAGAAAGTTTATGGCACGGGGACTTTTAGACCTAGTTAATATTTCCCATGAGGAACAGCCTCCAGGTGATCCTTTTCTACCCAACAATTCAAAGTATTACTTACAACTGTGTGGTAATTTATTAATATGAATGAGTTACATTTTTATAATTAACCTGTAGATGACTTCTCCAAAAGGCATAATTTTCAAAACATTACTGAAGAAGTAAGTCTTGTTTAATGCTTCATGGACATAAAAGGGTAAAGGAAAATAATATTGCTCCTATCAAAAAGGCAATATGAGCTGGGCATGGTGGCTCACACCTGTAATCCCAGCACTTTGGGAGGCTGAGGTGGGCAGATCACTTGAGGTCAGGAGTTTGAGACCAGCCTGGCCAATATGGTGAAACCCCATCTCTACTTAAAAAAAAATACAAAAATTAGTCGGGCGTGGTGGCACATGCCTGTAATCCCAGCTACTCAGGAGGCTGAGGCATGAGAATCATTTGAACCTGGGAGGTGGAGGTTGCAGTGAGCTGAGATCGAGATCATGCCACTGCACTCCAACCTGGGCAACAGAGCAAGACTCTGTCTCAAAAAAAAAAAAAAAAAGGCAATATGAATACAAAGGTGGAAAACATTGAATAATTTGAATTCTATATTCATTAATTCATTTAAAGCATTCCATAATTTGGATTCTACATTTATTTATTTGTTTGTTTATTTATTTAGAGACAGGGAGTGCTCTGGCATGATCATGGCTCATTGCAGTCTCAACCTCCCGGGCTCAAGTGATCTTCCCACCACAGCCTCCCAAGTAGCTGAGACTACAGGTGCACACCACCATGCCTGGCTAATTTTTTTATTTTATTTTTGTAGAGACAGGGATCTCCCTATATTGCCCAGGCTGGTCTCAAACTCCTGGGCTCAAGTGACCCTCCTGCCTCAACCTCCCAAAGTGCTGGGATTATAGGCATGAGCCACCATGTCTGGCTGAATTCTACATTTAATTTGTTATTTAAGTGGTCAAAACTGAGTTTTACCTCCATTTTGCAAGGAATAGAAAAGAAGTAAAATTCTTTTAAACTCCCAAAGCAAATAAACAAGTAGATACAACAATTTAACAAGCTTTACTATTTTTTTTTTTTTTTTTTTTTTTGAGACAGTCTCGCTCTCTTGCCCAGGCTGGAGTGCAGTGGCACAATCTCAGCTCACTGCAACCTCCGCCTCCCAAGTTCAAACTATTCTCCTGCCTCAGCCTCCCAAGTAGCTGGGACTACAGGCACATGCCACCACGCCTGGCTAATTTTTGTATTTTTTTTAGTAGAGATGGGGTTTCACCATATTGGCCAGGCTGGTCTCAAACTCCTGACCTCAAGTGATCTGCCCACCTCAGTCTCCCAGAATGCTGGGATTACAGGCGTGAGCCACTGCGCCCAGCCTTAGCATATCCTAAGAAGTGATACATAGTGGAAAGAGATCATCCTGAGCCTTAAAAAAGCAATTTCAAAACAAGGATCCCAGATACCAAGGGCAAAATTATACATGCTTCTCTTGATATCACATAGGAGGTCAAGCCATTCCCTAAGAGAGTTCATGTAATTCATCCTCAAGCGCCCCCATAGACTTTGGTCAGCAGAGCCCACACAGGAGACAGGAAAAGGGTTTTGCTTTGTACTCACTCTTACAAAGTTGTCAGGGAACAAACCTCTCCTGCCGTTGATCTGTCCCTCCCACCAGCCTCCATCCTCCTTCCTGATGTTGGTGATGATTTCACCCACGCTGATCGTCAGCTCATCATCGTGCTGGGCCTGGTAGTCAAACTCCACTATGGCCTCCACTGGAAGGAACAGGGAAAACAGAGTAATTTAGGTCAGACGTTGGAGAAGGCTGAGGTCCAGTATCCCTTGAAGGCCAGTAAAGTAACATTAAAGGGACTTCCCCTCTAGAAATATTCAAAATAACAGGGCCACACACAGTAACCCAATTTTGGTTAACCCGAAGCCTATAGCACAGAAACCACAAAGTGCTGGTCCGTGGTCAGGCACAGGCAGGGTGGCCTACAGGTCTTGGGGCCAGCAGGCGCTTCAGAGGGGAAGCTGCATGATGACAGCCAGCTAACAACATTTGCCCCACCCAGAGGGTGTCCGGCATTGTCTCCCTGAGCTCAGAGTACAGACAACAGATGTCAGTTTGACTTCTGGGTCTCCCATCCCCCGCCAATACTATGTGATGCTAACCTCTCTGGGTCTCAGTTGTACAAAATGTCAAAGCTAATAATTCCTATCTGATATGGTTTGGCTGTGTCCCCATCCAAATCTCACCTTGAATTGTAGTTCCCATAATCCCCAAGTGTTGTGGGAGGGACCCAGTGGGAGGTAATTGAACTATGAGGGCAGTTACCCTCATGCTGTTCTTGTGATAGTGAGTGAGTTCCCATGAGATCTGATGGTTTTATAAGGGACTTTTCCCCCTTTTGTTTGGCATTTCTCCTTCCTGCCACCATGTGAAGAAGGATGTGTTTGCTTTCCCTTCTGTCGTGATTGTTAAGTTTCCTGAGGCCTCCCCAGCCATACTGAACTGAGTCAATTAAACCTCTTTCCTTTATAAATTACCCAATCTTGGGTATGTCTTTATTAGCAGCACGAGAACAGACTAATACACCATCCTACAGAGGTAACACCCATCTTGCAGCGACAATACGTGTAAAGACAGGTGGTATAGAGGGCCTGGTTGGCCAAGCCAATGTCTCAGACCGCCTACATCAGAACCAAAACTGCCCTCTCAACAGATGAGCTCTTACGCATCAATTCCATGTTACATTGTTTTCCTGATCTATGGCAATCTCTCATACTTGCTAATGAGCAAAGGCAACAGGTAAGAAAGGTGGGTCTTCTCATTGACAAAATGCCAATGCAAATTAACAGCATTAACCAATCCAAAAATTAGTTAACTTATGCAATTCATTTAGAGTGGGCTTCTCCTCATGACCACCTCAATATGAAACAATTTCATAACCCTTTTTTTTTTTTTTTTTTTGAGATGGAGTCTCACTCTGTCACCCAGGCTGGACTGCAGTGGCACAATCTCAGCTTACCACAACCTCCACCTCCCACGTTCAAGCGATTCTCCTTGAATGCATGCCACCCCACCCAGCTAATTTTTGTATTTTTAGTAGAGAGGGGGTTTCACCATGTTGGTCAGGCTGGTCTTGAACTCCTGACCTCAGATGATCTGCCCGCCTCGGCTTCCCAAAGTGCTGGGATTACAGGCGTGAGCCACCATGCCCAGCCACCTTTTCCTTTTTTATTTGCAGATCCGTATGAATGAATGAATGAATGAATGGCAAATGAATAAATACAAGGAAAGCAAAAATTAGATAAAACCCCAAGTGGTGAATTATCAATTCAGAAATTATGATAAAATAATGGAAGAGGAAAAGTTAAATGAGCTCTGTAAAGCATGCATATGCTAAAATTAACTCAAAATAGTTCAGACGTAAGTGTAAGAGCTAAAATTGTAAAACTTTTTATAAGAATGGATAGGAGAAAATCTTAATGACCTTAGGTTTGGCAAAGATTTCTTAAATAGGAGACAAAAAGCACAAATGAGTAAAAAAACAACAACAACAACAAAAAAAAACCAACTTCAATACACTGAGATAGGTTTTAAGCATCCATTGAGATGATGGGAGAAAAAAATTACAATGTCTATTCATTTTGTTTTAACTTTAAAAAAGTAATAATTCAACTTCTCTATTGTTCCATTGACAGAATGACACAGGCTCCTTCACCCAGTCTCCAGGACACACAGTCAGGGATCCTTCAAGGAGCAGGAAGCAGCCAGAGGGACAGTGGAATCAAGGAGTACCACCAGAGCAAGCACTAGCATTCCATGTGATGCTAACTTCTGTAGGTCTCAGTTGTATGTCAAAGCTAATAATTCCCATCTGATATGTCTGACTGTGTCCCCACCATGGGGTACCCTGCAGTTCTCTGGTGCCTCCTGGTAAAGCCTCCTTATGGCTATGACCCCTTCTTGCTGAAATCACCCTCACAAAGTGGGTCAGCTGCTTGAAAAGATTTGTGTAAACAAAGTAGGAGCTGTAGACAAAACGAGGCCAAGTGCCAAGAAAATGGTAGAGCTGGCCGGGCGCGGTGGCTCATGCCTGTAATCCCAGCACTTTGGGAGGCTGAGGCCGGTGGATCATGAGGTCAGGAGTTTGAGACCAGCCTAGCCAACATGATGAAGCCCTGTCTCTACTGAAAATACAAAAATTAGCCGGGCGTGGTGGCGGGTGCTTGTAATCCCAGCTACTCTGGAGGCTGAGGCAGGAAAATAGCTTGAAACCGGAAGGCGGAGGTTGCGGTGAGCCAAGATCATGCCACTGTACTCCAGCCTGGGGAAAAGAGCGAAACTTTGTCTCAAAAAAAAAAGAAAAAAAGAAAAGGAAAAAAAAGAAAGAAAGAAAATGGTAGAGTTGCCACTTCAGCTTCTGCTGGGAGCTCTTTGCCCGCCACATGGGGAAGACACATCAGCTCTTACGGGGAGATGGCCCCCAAACTCTCAGTTATCAAGATCATTCGTAATATGGATTTCTTTCCACCCTTGACATTGGTGTAAGTGTGGAACCATCAGGATTAGCAAGATATTTTAAAACTATGTACCTGAACCATGAAGAAAATGTCTTCATTTTTCCACCAATGTCTAAAGTCATACAATACTCAATTTTATGTGTTTCAAAAGTTTGTTAAGCTTAATAATAACAGTGTAGGAGCTTCTCTGGGGTTTCCTTGATCTTCAATTAGTACAGGAATATATGTACACAATCTATACATAATTAAGAAGATACTAAAAAAAAAACAATTTTTTTTTTTTTTTTTAGACAGGGTCTGGCTCTGTTGCCCAGGCTGGAGTGCAGTGGCACCATCTCAGCTCACTGCAACCTCCGTCTCCCAGGCTCAAGTGTTCCTCCCACTTCAGCCTCCCAAGTAGCTGGGACTACAGGTGCACACCACCACGCCCAGCTAATTTTTGTATTGTTTGTAGAGACAGGATTTCACCGTGTTGGTCAGGCTGACTTCAAATGTTCTGCCTGCCTTGGCCTCCCAAAGTTCTGCGATTACAGGCGTGAGCGACCACCCTGGCCATTGCCCTTTCTTTAAACGCAAGTAATCATGCACAGCCTCCTTGCCTTCTGGCCACAGTTAGGCCCTGACTGCGTCCACATCACCTTCCAAGCTCTTCTAGACCCAAGGCCTCCCTGGCCCCTGCCACTGAGGCAATCCCAAGCTGTGTCTTGTCTTCCCTGTGAGCCCCTGAATGCCTTCTGGGTATGGATCACCCTTAGTTCTGCTGGGGCCACTTTAAGCATCCATGACATGCAGTAGGTGCTCAATAAAGACTTGATCAACTGACCGCTCAGCTTGCATTTTATGATGATAGACCGTTCCCAGCCCAACAAAGGTGCTACTAAAATGTCAAGTGTCAATCACATTTTGCAAATTGAGTCATATTCTTCCGTGCACTAAGGGAGCTTGCTATTTAAAAGATCCTGTGGTTAATTCTTTTGTAACATGAATAATTACTTCCTGCTTTACCTTTCCTGTCAAGATGAATTTTTTTTACATATCAGGTTTCTCTAAGAAGAGGAAACCTGTGGCTTTGTTAAGAGCTCATAAATCATGAGGATATGTCTCTCCTACCCACTCTAAGGGCTCTTTCCAGTGCCCTCTGCAAGCCTTTGAAAGGTTTAGAACTTTGCTGTCCAATACAGTGTCACTGCAAATGTGGCTAATGACTACTTGGAATGTGGCTAGTCTGAACTGACGTGTGCCGTAAGATACATCCCAAGTTCCAAAGACTTGTTTAGAAAAAAATAATGTGAAATAGCTCATCATTTTCACATCAATTGCATGTTGAAGTGATGTTTTAGATCTGCTGGGTTAAATAAATATATTATTCAAATTAATTTTACCTTTTAAAAATTTTATTAATGTGACTACTAGAACATTTAAAATGACATGTGGCTTGTATCACGTCTCTATAGAACAGAATGGTTTAGGATACTACTTGGCAAACAGGTGGTGAAGATCTTGGATGATACAAGCACAGCCAAAATTATATCACAAGAGCCCAGAAGAAAGTCTGTGCCCCCAAAACCCATTTCCTTGCCTTCGAGAGGCTGCAGGTAACTGCAGGAAGGATGAAACATTACCTATGATTTTTTTTAAGTGGTACCCTTTGAGAAATTACCTCTGGGCATGAGCAGAAAATTAAAACATTAAGCTAAATAAAATACATCAGAGGTGTAATTAGGATAACAGTAAACAAAATCCCATATTTAAAGATACCATAAATTACAAAACTTAAGAACATCTCTCCGTCAGAAAAATACCACCCTCCAGCTGTCTGCTGTGCCAAAAGCCAGCCTCTACAAGTTTGCTACATCTACAGTCACTGCAAAAACCAATGCTACAGTTAATCCCGTGTTACAAAAAGATAGAGCCAGGGGAGATAAGAGATCTGCTTAGAAATGCAAAACACTTCACCCTCCCCTATCTCTACCTTCAAACTTGCTGGAATGTCTCCTCCCCCAAAGATAAAATGGGTGGTTTTTAACTGTGGGTTGGCTAAGCCAGCTGCCTAGCAGCTTCTCAGGGCCAGCTTCTCACTGTGGCGGTGGTGGTGGCGGTGGTATATCCGTGGCCCTGCTCTGTGACCCAGTCCCTCCCTACCTCCCTCTGCTCACTGTCCTTCCTCTCTCCTAGGACCAGTTCACCTCGCTATAATTTCACACTGACTTACCCCAACTAGACTGCAACCTTCATCTGGGAAAAGCCCTTATCTTTGCCAGGATTCTAAATCCCTCACCTAGCATCCTGTCTGCTTCAATAAATATTTGAATAAACCAGAAAGCATGAAGGAGAATGAAAGTTTCCAATTAATTTCCTCTGCTGTATACACATATACACAATGTCGCAGAGGTCTCAGTGCAGTAAGCTTTAATAATTTCAGAAGTAGAAATGTTACACACTTACTGCTTTTGCACTTATTCTGTTCTGTAAATTCTGAAGAATAAATTTTTAATTTTAGTGTTTTGTTTCAGTCCTCTGAAGAGCATAGAAAATCAAGAACTAAGTTTTTGCCAAAAAAGACTTCACCAAAAAAGATCATGAGTACTGATCATTAGAGATGGAAAGAACATCAGATATCATCTAATTTTTTTTTCTAAATTTTACAATTAGGAACTGAGGCCTAAAAGGTTCCATGACTTAGGCTTAGAGACAATGAGAGGTAAATAATGGCAGCATCAAGCCCAGGGCTACGTTCTCCTAAATTATGGTCCACTGGAGAGAAGGAAGGATTTAAAAGAGAAAGCAAAGAAACCTGAGACCAGCGAGATACAGACTTTCACACCATTGATGCGGGCGGGCGGGGGGGGGTCTCTTTTTTTCTTTCATGTATAACAGTTTCCAGAATACCCAGAAAAAGTTACACCAGTCAGGAACATATAAAAAAAAAAACCTATGTTCAAATCTAAAAAGACAGAAAACCAGTCAGTGGCTGCCTAGGGCCGGGATGGGAATGGGGATGGACTGCAGATGGGTATGAAGAATCTTTTTGGGGTGACAGTAATATTCTCAAATTAAATTGTGGTGAGAGTTACAGGATGCTGTAAATTTACTTGAAAAGTATTAAACTGTACACTTAAATTGGGTGAAATTTTATACCTCAGTGCAGCTTTTACAAATAAAAATTGGCCGGGCGCAGTGGCTCACGCCTGTAATCCTAACACTTTGGGAGGCCGAGGCGGGCAGATCACAAGGTCAGGAGTTCAAGACCAGTCTGACCAACATGGTGAAACCCTGTCTCTACTAAAAATACAAAAATTAGCTGGGTGTGGTGGCATGTGCCTGTAATCCCAGCTACTCAGGAGGCTGAGGCAGGAGAATAGCTTGAACCCAGGAGGCAGAGGTTGCAGTGAGCTGAGATCACGCCACTGCACTCCAGCCTGGGAGACAGAGCAAGAATCCATCTCAAAAAAATAATAATATTAAAATTAAAAGTCTAAACAATATCTATCTAAGAATTTATTATTGTAGATTTTCAGTAATTGAAGTGGTAGACTTGTGTTTGTGCCCTAGCAGGAGAACACTCCCCATGCAGGGAGGGGAACTGTTTGGGGGAACTTCCCCTCCACCATGAGATAGTTTGATGGGACTGTCCATCAACATGCCCTGCCCTCTGCCAGCCAATGTATGGCATAGGACCCAACTGTGATCAAAGCAATGTTAGAAACACTGGAGACGGCTGGAGCAGATTCCCCCACCAGGGCTCTCAGAAGTGAGATCCCTGAAGCTGCCCAGTTGCCATCTTTCTCAGACCTGATCCTCTAGCTTCTCCTTCCACCCTATAAACTACCCCAATGCCTTCTGATAAATCCTTTTTGCTACCTTAGTTAAGGAAGAGTTGGTTTCTTTTACTTAAAACCAGAGAACCGTAACAGATACTCGTGCATCAACTTTTTTTTTTTTTTTTTTTTTTTTTGAGACGGAGTCTTGCTCTTGTCCCCTAGGCTGGAGTGCAATGGCGTGATCTCGGCTCACTGCAACCTCCGCCTCCCAGGTTCAAGCAATTCTCTTGCCTCGGCCTCCCAAGTAGCTGGGATTACAGGCGTCTGCCACCACGCCCAGCTAATTTTTGTATTTTTTAGTAGAGAAAGGGTTTCACCATGTTGGTCAGGCTGGTCTTGAACTCCTGACCTCAGGTGATCTGCCCACCTTGGCCTCCCAAAGTGCTGGGATTGCAGGCATGAGCCACCATGCCTGGCCATACATCAACTTTACATACACACAGACTCTTCTCTATGCAAGTCTGCACAAGGCCAAGTTCTTACCATCCAGTGCCTTCCCATTAGTGTCAGGGCTGAAGGGTTTGGGGGCCTGAATTTCCCAGGTCAGGGCCACAGGTACTGTGGGGATCTCCGCGTACAATAAAGCTGACCTACATACCAGCCACGTTTTCCTTTTGGTGTCTTCACAAACACACCACTAAGGGACACCAACCCAACAAGCAGGTAATTCCCAAGACCTGCATCTTAAAAACTGAACATCAGCTTCCCCAACAAAGACAGGCTCAGAACACGGACCCCAGTGACAGAGTCCCTGGGCCCAAACTCTCTCCCTGGGCAGGAGGCAGCACACCTGTGGCTCGATGGCCTCTGGCAGGATTCAACAATGTCTGTAGCAGGCCTAGTAGCAGCTCAAAGAATTGGGCAGCAGCAGGGAAAGCAGAAAAGAGATGAATCAAGAAAGAAGAGAAAAAACAAACCCGGCTGTGTGAGAGGAAAGAAAGGCCCACCATTGCCTGCCTCAGACACCATTAAGGATACTCCTGTCACTTGCTGCTTTCCACGACCGCCCAAGGAACCTGAGCCTCCCAGCCCATCTCTCCTCTCTTGTCACCTCTAAGCATGAGGTGTAGGAGAAAGCCCAGCAGGCCTGGGGGCAAATTCCAGCTTAGACATTCACTGGCTGTGTGACATGCAGTGAGATTCCTAGCTCGAGCCCACTTTCTTTGTGTTTAAAATCAGAAGATGATCTGTGGCAAGGGTGAGACGTGATATCTGTAAACTGTATACAGAAGCTGCTCCATTAATGCCAGATGCTAGTCTTGCAGGCCATTATCATGCTATGCTGTGAGGGCTTCCCCCACATGCCCTCCCTACACACACCCTGGAATCGGAGCCCTTAAAGGGCAGATCTGAGCACCCTCTCCTCCTCATCTGGTGTCTGGCGCATAGTAAGTGTTCAATAAATGTTGGTGACTGAGTGCACCATACGACACCAGGAGTGTCCTGAGAAAGTACTGACCTCAAACTATACCTTACCATTCAACGCAAAGAAATGCAGTTACAAATGTGAGCCTTGTTATTTAACTTGAAGGCTAGAGAAAGCTGATGATCAACATGACCAGTTGGCCACAAAACAAGTATACGCCACTGGTCCAGGCCTCTCAAAGTTACTGTGATCAGCCTTGATTTCACTCTTACCTTCACCACAACCAATGCCTATATAGCAGAGGGGCATTCAATCAAAGATCAGAATGAGATGCAGGGCCTGGATGGGAAAGCATTCACAAGACCTGAGGGCCTTGAGTCCCCTACCACTTGCCTTCTGAAGCCTCTGCCTCACCAGGGGCTGTCCCTGGAACAAAAGCTCAAGGAGCAAAAACAAAGGGTTATCAAACGCTTCCTGAAATTAACCTTTGCAAACCTAACACACAGCTCTTTTAAGAATATGCATTAGAGGCCGGGCGCAGTGGCTCACGCCTGTAATCCCAGCACTTTGGGAGGCCAAGATGGGCAGATCAGAAGGTCAGGAGTTCAAGACCAGCCTGGCCAAGATGATGAAACCCCGTCTCTACTAAAAACACAAAAAAATTAGCCGGGCGTGGTGGCGGGAGCCTGTAATCCCAGCTACTCAGGAGGCTGAGGCAGAGAATTGCTTCAACCCAGGAGGCAGAGGTTGCAGTGAGCCAAGACGGCACCACTGCACTCCATCCAGCCTGGGCAACAGAGTGAGACTCCGTCTCAAAAAAAAAAAAAAAAAAAGAATATCCATTAGATAGACTGGATAAAAATAACTTGACCAGAAGAAGGCTTTTTAAGTGAAAAAGAAAGAATGGAGAAAGTGGTGGGCAGGTGACTTTGCAGGTTAAAAAACAGGCTGGGCACGGTGGCTCAAGCCTGTAATCCCAGCACCTTGGGAGGCCGAGGTGGGCAGATCACGAGGTCAGGAGATTGAGACCATCCTGGCTAACACGGTGAATCCCTGTCTCTACTAAAAATACAAAAAAATAGCCGGGCATGGTGGCGGGCACCTGTAGTCCCAGCTACTCGGGAGGCTGAGGCAGGAGAATGGCGTGAAGCAGGAGGCAGAGCTTGCAGTGAGCCGAGATCATGCCACTGCACTCCAGCCTGGGCGACAGAGCAAGACTCCATCTCAAAAACAAACAAACAGACAACAATAACAAAACCTAGTAAAAAATAAAGACAACAGGTTAAAGCTGGATAAGCCTGTGTAGAGAATGGTTCTAAACAACAATCACGGAGGGGAAAAATCAGTGGAATCTCAGAAAACCATTTTTTTTTTTCTTGAGATGGAGTCTTGCTCTGTTGCCCAGGCTGGAGTGCAGTGGCACCATCTCAGCTCACTGCAACCTCCGCCTCCCAGGTTCAAGTGATTCTCCTACCTTGGCCTCCTGAGTAGCTGGGATTACAGGCGTGTGCCACCATGCCCAGCTAATTTTTGTATTTTTAGTAGAACGGGGTTTCGCCATGTTGGCCAGGCTGGTCTAGAACTCCTGGCATCAAGTAATCCACCCACTTCAGCCTCCTAAAGTGCTGGAATTACAGGGGTGAGCCACCATGCCTGGCCCGATATTCTTATTTAATTTTTAGAGCCTCTAATTAATTCCCATCATTCTACTTTTTTTCAGGTAGTGTTACATGGAATCTCAGAAAAACACATTTTTTAAATGGACTTAATTGTAGTCTCCTGAGCTACTAGGCACAACTGTTTATGAAGCAATATTCTTTTCTTGTTTTGAGTCAGTGTCTCACTCTGTCGCCCAGACTGGAGTGCAGTGGCATGATCTAGGCTCCCTGCAACCTCCACCTCCTGGGTTCAAACAATTCTCCTGCCTTGGCCTCCCGAGTAGCTGGAAGTACAGGCATGCACCACCACACCCAGCTAAATTTTTTTTTTTTAAGTAGAGATGGGGTTTCGTCATGTTGGCCAGGCTGGTCTCAAACTCCTGACCTCAAGTGATTGGCCAGCCTCAGCTTCCCAAAGTGCTGGGATTACAGGCATGAGCCACCACATCTGGCCAGAAAACCAATTTAATAAAAAGTCTGTTTAGTCAAAATAGTTTAGCCACTTAAAGAAGACATAACCTTTTTTTGTGCATGGAGAAGAAAGTATGCTGCTTTATATAAATATTTGACAGTGTTACATAATAAAATGGCTTGAGGATGAGTAGAGATTTTCCTGACTTTATAATGATAGCCTAGTTCTCAGATTCAATAAAAGACCCAAAGACAAGTGCCTGATTAGAAAGAGATCCCCTATTTTTCTCATTGAGAAGATCCAAAAGGTTATGGGCTAACCTGAATATGTAAACCTCAAAACAGAAGACGAAACAGTCAAGTGTCTGCTTATACTATGTATTAATGTAATTACAGATTATATGAAATAAAATAATTAGAAAACATCGCTCCCCACCCCCCAACACCCTCTCATTTCATGAAACAATTTTATTATGGATAAGGTATCTGAATGATTTGCTTAAACTATTTTATTCAAAATAAATTCATAGAGCCCTTATGGTACAGGATACTTTGTAAGGACTATAATGGAAAGCAACTCTTGCTTGTCTTGAGGATAGGATAGTAAGGGGGGCAGGTTGGCTTTATATTTGGACATGTTGTATGAAAGAAGAAAAGCAAAAGCCTTCCTGCTGATTTCAGTGTGGCTAAGCTGAATCAGCTGTAAGAGGCAGGGACCAAGTCAAAAGGAGGGAAGAACGATTCCACAGAAAAATGTGGTTGGTCAGCATGGTTGGGGGTGGGCAAGGGCTGAGTCACTGCATGGCCTTCTGTTAAGAAACATACTTTCTCATAAGAGAGATAGCAGACAGTGAGGTACATGAGAGGAAACCACAGTGAATCTTCACTGCTTTCTCCCCGGCAGATTTAATGTCCCATCTCAGGCTTCATTTATACTCCCAGGTGTAGTAATCCTGCTACCGCGAGCCCCTAGAAGGCAAAAGGGACATGTAAAATGGAAGCTGATGGGCCTCCTGAAAGAAAAGTCATATTGCCCAATGCATCTTCCTCCCTCAAGTGCTTGGCTGAGTGCTTGGCCCCATCAGGCACTCAAAAAATGCTTGTTGTCGAGTGGCGAGAAACTTGCAAGGATGATTTTGACAAGAAGCTGAGAATCTGAGAAGATGAGATCTGAGACAAATGCACAGGGATAAAAGCAGAAGATAACAGCAAAATAACAGCTCTTCAAAGCAGTCTAGAATTTCAAAATGTTATAACTACTTTAAGCTCCCAGACACCTAATCTGGAGATACCATCTAGCATATTTGCAACACCATAATGTGCAGGTTATTAGGGAGGGTGCATTTAATGGTTTCATCCTAAGTTTCACCAATGATGTCACATAGTAATTGTGAGTCTATCAAGACAGTAACTACCAACGTTTATAAGTCATTTGAGTTGGTACTTTTTAATATTGAACAATAATTTGAACTAAAAAGTTTGTAGTCAAGTATCTATTTCACAAATGTTTTCTTAATCAACTACATTGTAAGTACTTTATTGCAGCATCAGGAAGCCACTTAGTAAGTATGTGTCTATATAGAGTAACACAAAAACGAAGTGAAGTTAAAACCCAACATTTGCTTTCCTTTGAAGATTATAGCTTAAGTTGGAAAAAGAGATTAAAACCTAAATAAACTGGATTGGGTTTAAATTTTTGAAACCTTTCCCAAAATTGAAATATGAGTTAGTGAAAATAAGTAAATAAAATTAAAAAGAACAACAGCCTCATACCAAAAGACTCCTAAGAATAAATGATCTATGAAGAGCAATGTATACATTTTTTTCTGAAATAAGCACATTCAGTCTCCAACACTGTTTTTCAGAAAAAGAAAGCCAGCTACCCTTAGATAAATGGCTGATTTCATTTCTGGGGCAGGAAAGGTGATAAGCCTGGACCATCTTGTCACACCAAGAAAGCAAGGAGGCCAGCAAACACTACTAGGGTCATGTCAAAACAACTCAGAAGTGAACCTGAAGAGGCTCCCACTGGCCACAAATGGGGCAACATGAGCATGATTAACAATAACTGCCTTGAAACAGCATTGAAAGTGCACTGAAATAATAACTGCATTAGTAACAATAACTGGATTGAAAGACATCAAATTAATTTGATGTCTCATATGTTATGTGATGTATCTTTCACAGTGATACTTTTAAAAAAATCATTGGCCACCTTTGGAAGATGCTAGGGAGCCGACTCATTGTTTTGAAACTGGTAAATTTAAAAAAAGAATCAAACATTTGTCCTGCCTTTCCTATATGAATTCAAGATAACCAAATGGTTGACGAGAAATTTCTCTGTATAGGAATATTCTGGCTAATAAAATGAAGAAGGAATGAGAGAACTGGACAATCAACATTTTGCAACCTCTAATGCAATCAAGAACCTGAGCAATGGTCACTAGCAGCTGTGGATATTGATTGATTGATTGATTGAGACAGGGTCTCACTCTGTCACCTGGGCTGGAGTGCAGTGCCATTGTCATGGCTCACTAGAACCTGGAACTCCTGGGCTCAAATGATCCTCCTGCCTCATCCTCTCAAGTAGATGGGACTACAGGTGTGAGCCATTGTATCCAGCTTTTTTTTTATTTTATTTCTTTTAAATTTCATGGCTTATTTTTAAGTTTTTGTTCAGAGATGACAGTCTCACTATGTTGCTCAGGCTGATCTCGAACTCTTGTGCTCAAATGATCCTCTGGCATCAGTGTCCCAAAGTGGTGGGATTACAGGCATGAGCCACCGTGCCTGGCCAGCTGTGGACATTACAAAAAGAGAGACAACCAGGCATCTGGAGCCTTATGATGGAAGTGTGTGTCACCGCTGGCAAAATATTCTTGCCAACAAACGGAACCTGAATCAGATCAAGCCTCTGGATTCACCACCAGTTTACAGGGGATACAGAACATCCGAAAATATGTTAAATGGCACTCTAAGGAGGCAATCCGCAAAATCCAGGCTGTAGGACTGTAGGCAAATGACTTAGTTTCTTCAACAACAACAACAAAAGCAAGGAAAAAGAGATGGCAGAACCTAGATTACAACAGACTCAGAGGCCAGGTGCGGTAGCTCACACCTGTAATCCCAGCACTTCGGGAGGCTGAGGTGGACGGATCACTTGAGGTTAGGAGTTCAAGACCAGCCTGGCCAACATCATAAAACCCCGTCTCCGCAAAAAATACAAAAATTAGCTAGGCGTGGTGGCACGTGCCTGTAATCCCAGCTGCTTAGGAGGCTGAGGCAGGAGAATCACTTGAACCCAGGAAGTGGAGGTTGCAGCAGTTGCAGTGAGCTGAGACTGCCACTGCACTCCAGCCTGGGTAGCAGAGTGAAAAAAAAAAAAAAAAAAAAAGACTCAGAGACAACCAACCAATTAGAAAGTACAGACCTTCCAAATCCTGATTCAAACAAACACCTTTTAAAATATTTAAACTACATGTAAAAATTGGATATTTGAACTAAATGTCTGATGATAAGGAAACATTGTTAGTTGCTGTATGTGTAAAAATGATTGTGATTATGGTTTTGAAAAGAGTCCTTATCTTTACAAAATATATGCTGAAACACTTCCGGATTGTTAAAATGCTCTACATGTGCAAGTAGAAGAATAATGTCCTACACTGAACTGAAAACATGCACATCTTTATGCTGGCGTAACTCTAGCTGGTGTAATCGCTATTTCACAAATGATTCAGCTGACCATGCTGGGCATAGCAATGCACCTGGAAAGAAAGATGGGGGTTTTAAAGGCAACAAAATATTAAATGTGTGTATTGTACATGTATGTATGTTTCAATATTTCAATTTGTTATAAAGGGTACTGGGCATCTATAATTTTTTTTTCTTTTAGAGACAGAGTCTTGCTCTGTCTCCCAGGCTGGAGTGCAGTGGTGCGATCTCAGCTCACTGCAACCTCTGCTCCTGGGTTCAAGTGTTTCTCATGTCTCAGCCTACTGCATAGCTAGGATTATAGGCATGCGCCACCATGCCTGGCTAATTTTTGTATTTTTAGTAGAGACGGGGTTTTACCATGTTGGCCAGGCTGGTCCTGAACTCCTGAACTCAAGTGATCTGCCCGCCTTGACCTCCCAAAGTGCTGGGATATATAAGCTACTTAAAAATATATATATAAGCTACTTAAAAAATGAGTAAGTAGCACAATCGAAAGTGCGTTCTACACCACATCTATGAATGTGGACAAGGCCACCTCTGCCAACATTCTGAATTTGAGTTTCTTGAGATGTGTTTTACATAAGGAAGGCTGTTGTTTGCGTTGTTTAGGTGTAAAAGTGATATTGTGATTATGGTTTTTAGCAGAGTAATTATCTGTAAGAAATGCATGCTGAAACATGACAGAAATCTGGTAGCTCACCTGGCTAGCCCTCAGCACCCTACTTTCTGAGAACTGGCCCTTTCGTCAGGATGCAGCAAACTTCCACAGGCATCTCTATCTGTACCTGCCTGGTACTCCACATACCCTCACTACTCAGAGGCATCCCCCAGCCTCCCCAAGACCTACTGAATCTGAGGCTGCATCATAAGATCCCCAGGGCACTCACACGCATGGTATGGTTTGGGAAGCGCTGGCCCATCTCACACTGGGTTCCTCACCCAGAGATGTTAGAATCCCCTGTGAAACTTTCTCATGCCTGTCTCCTCCACACCCTGGTTCCCATCAGAATGGGGCGGGGGGCAGGGTGGGTCATGTCTAGGCTGAAGATGATCTCCCAGGTGACTCTATGTACCCCTACCATTCTCCTAAATCCCTTTTGCAGAAAGAGAAACATAAGTCTGAAGCTGAACAACAGGGTCAGGGGGTGCTTGCAGACCTCAAGCCTGACAAGGCACCTTTCAGGGCTATGAGCCTCCAGATCTGCAGAAGTATCAAAACAAAACAAACAGCAGCAAGAGGTTCCACATTAACAATGGGCAGATCCCCTTCCTCATCATTCACTGGGGAAAAAAAAGAAAAACACTTAAAATGCAACACACAAATCCAGATGTTTCACCAGTCCCTGTCCAGAAAATGAGGAGGAATTTTCAGATCTAATTACATGTGATTACTGCCTGTGTCCGCCACTAGACTGAAAGCTACAGGAGGACAGAGAACATGTCTGCTTTGTTTGCCTCTGTAGACCCAAGACCGGCCTGATACCTAGCACATAGTAGGAACTTCATAAATATTTACCGAATGAAAATATACTCTTTTGAGACAGGGTCTCACTCTGTCACCAAGGATGGAGTGCAGTGGCATGATCATGGCTCACTACAGCCTCAACCTCCTGGCCTCAAGAGATCCTCCCACCTCAGCCTCCTGAGTAGCTGGGACTACTGGCACCTGCCACCATGCCCAGATAATTATTTTATTTTTTGTAGAGAAGGGGTCTCACTATGTTGCCCAGGCTGGTCTAGAGCTCCTGGCCTCAAGTGATCCTCCTGCCTCAGCGCCCCGAGTAGCTGGGATTACAGGGATTAGCCACCATGCCCAGCAGAAAATATACTCTTAAAATCTTGCATCAGGTGCATTTATCCTCACTGTATCATTTAACTGTAACGATCACTCTGTGGCCGATTGTGTTTTCCAAGATGGCTACAGCAACATCTCCTGTCCCTTGAGCTCTTCTAGAATGTGATCCAGCTGTCAACATGATAAATCTAATCTTCCTCCCCGGGCTTTGGAACCTGGGCAGGCTGGTGACCACTTTGACCAACAGAGTGGAGGAAAGTGATGCTGCGTGACTTCTAGGCCATATTATGCAGTTTCCAACTCACTTGCTGGAATACCCCAAGACAGCCATGCCGTAAGGAAGCCAATTTGCACTAAGACACACCAGCTGGCATGCCTAGTTACTGAGTCATCCCAGCCTGGCCCGACATGTGAGGGACCCAGCCTTCAGATGGTTCCAGCCCCCAGCTGTCATGTCCACTCCAACCTCAGGCCTTTCCAGCCGAGGCCCCAGACACTGTAGAGCTGAGACAAGCCCTCCCTACCGTGCCCTGTCCAAATGCTTGACCCACAAAACTGGTAAGCATAATAAAATGGCTTTTTGAAGGTGCTAAATTTTGGAGCAATTTGTCACACAGCAACAGGAACTGGAATACGCTCTACAAGGTGCCTATTATTGTTCCTGGTTTAGGAAAGAATCCA
This sequence comes from Pongo abelii, assembly GCF_028885655.2. Lineage (NCBI taxonomy): Eukaryota > Metazoa > Chordata > Mammalia > Primates > Hominidae > Pongo > Pongo abelii. Next base: position 19,954,911 of record NC_072008.2, read on the forward strand.
ACTCCCAGAGAGATCAGATAATATTCCAGCCGCCAGCCCGTCTGGACTCAACGCCCGTCTTCTTGCCCCTGTTCCTGCTCATATTTTTTTCAATCAATAAAGATTTTCTGAGACATATGTTCCAGATACTGTGGCTGCACAGAAAAAAAAAAAAACATGAACATACCCAAGTGCACACATGAATATAGGCAGTAGGTTCAAATATGAAACCAGGCCAAATTAGGCCTGCTGCCCTTCTACATTCTTAGCTGACATTTTCTCAGACAGAATGGCTCTTTGATCCAGTAAGTATTTACTGACGGTCTGCGGGGACAGGGTCACCGTGCTGGACAACAGGCAGATGAGTCAGGAATGCATGATCGGAGAGAAGTCAGAGAACAATAAAAAAAGAAAGAAGGGTATCTTTCTCTGGCACTGGATAAAAGTGGATCAACATTACAACAGTGATATAAAGACACGAAGATGGGAGTACACAAGCGAGTTGACGCCTTCTCTTAAACAGGAATCAAGGTCATCTCTTGGTTAGGGTCAGGTGAGAAGAGAATTTGAGGAGCTTGAGGAGAGAAAGTCTGGAATAAACTCAGTGCACAATGCACTACAGAATTTTCTTTTATCTCTGTCTCTGTGTATGTGCGTGTATGTGCGTGCGCACATGTGTGAGCGTGTGTGTGTGTGTTTTAATTTACAAAAGAAAAAAGAGTGAGAAAGAAGTAAATGGAAGCATTAATGGGTGACAATGAGGACCACTGCAGGGCCAGAGACAAGCAGGGCCCAAGTGCCCCAGGGCTGTGTCCAGGTAGGAGAGAAAGGATTTTGAGGTGAGCTCAGTGGCCTGTGGCAGGACTGATCTAGGGAAAGTGGGGAAGCTCAGTGCCTAACAGATGCCAAGACAGCAGGATACAGGCTTGGAGGGGGTGGTCAGGGAGTAGGGGAGATGGTGGCATGTGGAAACATTATGATGTCTCACCAACTGCATAGGGCTGGGTACAGCACACCCTGCGAGGATATGTACAGGGAGCTTTGCAGACCCAGAAAAAAAATGGTAGACAGCACAGAAGCCCTAAAAGGAAGGAAGGACAATACAGTGTCTAAGGATGGGTAGGGGTTCTCCTCCTCCCTTCCCCCTGGCACATCTCTCATCTACACAACATTCCTTTTCAGAAGTCCCTTCTCAGCCACATGCAGTAGCTCATGCCTGTAATCCCAGCACTTTGGGAGGCCAAGGCGGGCGGCTCACCTGAGGTCAGGAGTTCGAGACCAGCCTTGCCAACATAGTGAAATCCCATCTTTACTAAAAATACAAAATTGGCCGGGCGTGGTGGTGGGCGCCTGTAGTCCCAGCTACTTGGGAGGCTGAGGCAGAAGAATCGCTTGAATCCAGGAGGCAGACGTTGCAGTGAGCCAAGATCGCACCACTGCGCTCCAGCCTGGGCAAGAGAGAACGAAACTCCATCTAAAAAAAACAACAACAACCAGAAGTCCCTTCTCAAAGACTCTCTAGAACACTGTCCTCACAGAATGGGAGACTACCTGTCCATACAAGTCTCCTGGCATTAGCAGCCTTTGGAGGGTCTTGAGGTTAAACCTCTCTTGGAAACGACAATTTCTTTTTCTTTCTTTCTTTTTTTGAGATGGAGTCTTGCTCTATTGCCCAGGCTGGAGTGCAGTGGCATGATCTCGGCTCACTACAACCTCTGCCTCCTGGGTTCAAGCAATTCTCCTGCCTCAGCCTCCTGAGTAGCTGGGACTACAGGCATGTGCCATCACGCCTGGCTAATTTTTAGTATTTTTAGTAGAGACGGAGTTTCACCATGTTGGCCAATCTAGTCTCGAGCTCCTGACCTCCAGCAATCTGCCTGCCTCACCTCCCAAAGTGCTGGGATTACTGGCGTGAGCCACCACGCCCAGCCGACAGCTATTTCTTTAAACATACCTAGAACTAGCACTGAGTCAAACAAGCTGGACTCACCAGTCTACGAGAGTGATGTGCCTTCATGTATGCTAACATCCCCTTGGGGTCAACCACATAATAGGTCTGGAATGAATATTGATTGTGTAAATGAGTGTTGCCTTTGAAAGATATTATGGGTTTGAGGAAGTTCCCAGTCTTGATCCTGGAACTCAAAGGCCGCTTCAATCTGGTACAGGTTTGACATTGACAATGTCGCCTGCATTTATACCTGGCTCTAAGTCCAGCTGGATAGTCCTGGTCCCCATCTCCCCATACACTCTTCCCCCAGGAGCCCCATGGATGCTCCCATCCAAGAAATCTCCTTCCCAACTCTTTACATCACAAAATGCCCTCCAATCTCTTGGTCTGAGGTCACCTTCAAAACCATTTTTCAGGCCACCTGTCATTCCATCACTCTCAGACTTACTAACTATAGCGTTCACTAAATCACTTATACTCCTCATACACTGCTTTGTAACATCTTTTGAATTATTATCCCAGACAAGGAGTTGGTAAGCTTTTTCTTTTTTTCAGATGAAGTGTCACTCTGTCACCCAGGCTGGAGTGCAGTGGTGTGATCTCGGCTCACTGCAACCTCTGCCTCCCGGGTTCAAGCGATTAGCAATTCTTCTGCCTCAGCCTCCTGAGTAGCTGGGATTACAGGCGCGCACCACCATGCCCAGCTAATTTTTTGTAGTTTTAGTAGAGAGGGGGTTTCACCATGTTGGCCAGGCTGGTCTCGAACTCCTGACCTCAGGTGATCCACCCACCTCAACCTCCCAAAGTGCTGGGATTACAGGCATAAGCTACCATGCCCTGCCAGTAAGCTTTTTCTTAAAGAGTCAGATAGTAAGTGTTTCAGCTTTGGTGGGACCAATGTTCCATTCTAACACCTCAAATCTGCCTTTACAGCACTAAAGCAGCCATAGACAACAAATATAAATGAGTGAGGCTGTGTTCCATAAAGCTTTATTCACAAAAATAATCAGAAGGCCAGATTTTAGCTGTAGGCTATAGTTTGCTGATCCTTGTCTCAGACTGTTATTTTAACCCTTTCATTATCTTTTACATTCTATGTCTTGCTACCTCCAAACAGATTTAAGCTCCTTAAGAGAAAGGACCAGGTATTATATATTTTCGTTTACTCTTAGCCTCTACCTGGCTCAGTGCTACACATACAAGAAATACAGAGCTATACTTTTTAAATAAACATCTGAGTATATGTTTAATGATGTGCCACATACTGCAACTGAGCTTCTTTTTTGTCGTTTAAGTGTGCTCACTGACACCGCAAACATTAATTTCTAACAACTCATACTAATCTAATTGAACTGCGTGCCAGAAAGGATTTTTTTTTTTAAACTTTCCTGGTCTGCTCCTTTGCCAGATTTTTTTCTTCTAATTGTTTCCACAGATGACCTAATACATTCATTCCACTGGCTACTTAACAGACTAACACATTCCACAAGCTATTTAACATCAGTGGAAGGAACTTAGGCTTTCTGCAGATAGAAATGCCCATTTGGGTGTTCAGTGTCTCCCCCATCGCATCATGGGAGCATGGGGAGACTGAGAGGTTTGCACAGGTAAGACGAAAGCTTTTTTAAAAAAAGGAGAGGAAATCTATCACTGCTGTTCCCCACAGAAGTAGACATGAAACTATTACCTGTAACCAAAACAAAATTAACTTCAGAGTGGGTTACTGACAGTTTCTGTCATACACTCCTAGCTTGCTTCTAAATCAATAACTGCAACAGAGAGAAGAAAGTAGGTATCTTCTGAAGAATTTCAAAAATGTAATAAACTACACTACCCTCCCCCAAAAAGCCCTGCTTTGGAATATGTTAAAGTAGATCTCATATAAGGAGCTAAAAAGTAACTATTGGGTTCTTTTAGAATGAAACGATAAATGGGCCTCAGAAAGCCCAAAACTTCGCTTCTTGTCAGTAGCGACCTTTAAGGCCGATAACATCCCCACTTCCTTTTCTCACCTCGAATGAAGGCAAGAGTAGCTTGGTGCAGGCGGCACAGGCTATGCTGACCCAGGTCACCCAAGTCACCCTCACACTCAGTTAAAGTTTCAAATAGCTGTAAAGTTCTCTTATGGAAAAAAAAGCATTCTTCATTCTCCCCAACTTTCCCTCCCCAGAGGCAACTACAGCCTTCGAAAGGAACCTCATGGCCCTCAAAAGGAACCAACCCCACCAACACCTTGATCTCAGACTTCCAGCCTCCCAGACTGTGAGACAATACATTTCTGTTGTTGAAGCTGCCCAATCCATGGTACTTTGTTCTGGCAGCCCTACAAAACTAACACAAGTATTTACATCCTTATGACTATACAAACATTACTAAAAGCCTAGCCACATGGTACACTAAGATTATGTTTCTTTCCTATTGCTAGTTTCTTTTCCCCTAGAGCTAATACTAGTTTTTGTTTTGTTTTTTGTTTTTTGTTTTTGCTTAGTGGAGAGTTCACTTAAAAATGGATTCAACTCAGGCCAAGCGCGGTGGCTCAAGCCTGTAATCTCAGCACTTTGGGAGGCTGAGGCGGGCGGATCACGAGGTCAGGAGTTCGAGACCATCCTGGCTAACACGCTGAAACCCCGTCTCTACTAAAAATACAAAAAAATTACCCGGGCGTGATGGCAGGCACCTGTAGTACCAGCTACTCGGGAGGCTGAGGCAGGAGAATGGTGTGAACCCAGGAGGCAGAGCTTGCAGTGAGCCGAGATCAGGCCACTGCACTCCAGCCTGGGCGACAGAGTGAGACTCCGTCTCAAAAAAAAAAAAAAAAAAAAAATGGATTCAACTCCAAACTCATCCTCCCTGGTCTAAATCATCTCATCTCTCAAGAGGTCCATGTGCATCAGATGGTCTGTCCATTTCACCCTCTCTCAGAGCTTTCCAACTTAAGGACTGGAGGTGGGGAGGGCAGGGTGAAAGCTGGGGTGCTCTAATCATTTGGCAAGATGGGCTCTGTCCTTGATGCAAGCTCAAAAGACTGCATTATCCGCAAGTCTGGGGAGTAACTGGAAGTTTGGGAGCAGAGAGGAAGTATAACCATAAATGTGTGTTCTCTGATGACACCTGTGGCAGAAGGACTCATGGGCAGAGGCTGCAGGTGGCAGGGACACCAGTTAGACAGCAAACATGGTAAATCAAGTAGGGGAATGGGAACCTGAGACGAGGCAGGGGAATAGAGGCAAGGAGCTTGATTAAGAGACATTCCTGTGGCTGGGCCCAGTGGCTCACACCTGTAATCTCAGCACTTTGGGAGGCCAAGATAGGTGGATCACTTGAGGTCAGGAGTTTGAGACCAGCGTGGCCAAGATGGTGAAACCTCGTCTCTTCTAAAAATACACAAATTAGCCAGGTATGGTGGCATGCGCCAGGTATGGTGGCATGCGGGAGGCTGAAGCAGGAGAATCGCTTGAACCTGGGAGGCGGAGGTTGCAGTGAGCCAAGATTGTGTCACTGCATTCCAGCCTGGATGACAGAGCAAGATTCTGTTAAAAAAACAAACAACAACAACAAAAAAAAACACCTGCATAAACAGAATTCTATGCAATGTGAGTACAAGTAAAAATGGCCTTAATTAAAGATGAAATGACACCTTCCCTCCACACTAATTCCAAACTTCCTTGAATTCTACCTTTGCCACTATAATAAATTCCTTTTTTTAAAAAAGAAAGGGGCTGGGCACAGTGGCTTACACCTGTAATCCCAGCACTTCAGGAGGCCGAGGCGGGTGGATCACTTGAGGTCAGGAGTTCGAGACCAGCCTGGCCAACATGGCGAAACCCTGTCTCTACTAAAAACACAAAAATTAGCTGGGTGTGGTGGTGCACGCCTGTAATCCCAGCTACTCAGGAAGCTGAGACAGGAGAATCACTTGAACCCAGGAGGCAGAGGTTGCAGTGAGCCAAGATTGTGCCACTACACTCCAGGATGGGTGATAGAGCAAGACTCTGCCTTAAAAAAATAAAATAAAAATAAAATAAATAAAATTAAATTAAAAAGGAAGAGGTTGCTTTCTAGGTAATCTGAAACAAAAGCCAGAAAAGTAAACCGGAGAATCATAGAGCTAAAAGAAAATCATATCGTCCAGACCGTGCTTCACAAAAAAACACAAAATCTGACCAGGCGCAGTGGCTTACACCTATAATATCAGCACTTTGGGAGGACAAGGCAGGAGGATCACTTGAGGTCAGGAGTTCAAGACCAGCCTGGCCAACATAGTGAGATCCCATCTCTACCAAAAGAAAAATTGTTTTTAATTAGCTAGGTGTGGTGGTACACACCTGTAGTCCCAACTACTCCAAAGGCTGAGGCAGGAGGATCGCTTGAACCCAGGAGTTCGAGGCTGCAGTGAGCCATGATCATGCCACTATACTCCAGCCTGGGCAACACAGCAAAGCCCTGTCTCAAAAACAAAATCTCTAAAGATGCAGACTTTACTCCACAATTTATCTCAGTCAAGATCAAAAGTTTTCCATGATTTGTTATATATTCCATCATCACACTCCACATAGATTTGTGGCAGCTCCCAAGAATTCAACAAAAAAAAAATATATGAACAATTAGAATCAGGAAAAATACAGCTAGAAGGTCAAGAGCTAGGAAAAGTTAAGGCATCGGTATGTACAGTATATGACCGCTGTATAGAAACCTATCGCTTAGTCAAGCCAAGGTTTTTGTTGCCTCACAGCCAAAACAAAAAGAGAAACGTGATCAACTACATGGTTTACAGTTTACAACTGGAAAGGGACAAAAACCTGATAGAGAAAGAAAACTAACTGGCAGAAAGAACTTCACATGAGGCTTTGTGTAGTACAGTGCTTTTCAAGATGAAGGCAACCCAGGAACCCAGGTCACAAGAAGCATTTTTTTAATTAATGCAACAGAACTGAATAGAAAATATCAGAGCACATCAAATGTTTGTTGTGAAATTACTATGTCTTTTTTTTTTTTTTTTGAGACAGTCTTGCTCTGTTGCCCAGGCTGGAGTGCAATGGTGCAATCTCGGCTCACTGCAACCTCCGCCTCCTGGGTTCAAGCCATTCTCCCGCCTCAGCCTCCTGAGTAGCTGGGATTACAGGCATCCGCCATCATGCCCAGCTAATTTTTGTATTTTTGTAGAGACGGGGTTTCACCATGTTGGCCAGGCTCGTCTTGAACTGCTGACCTCAGGTGATCCACCCACCTCAGCCTCCCAAAGTCCTGGGACTACAGGCGTGAGCCACCACACCCAGCCTGAAATTACTACTTCAATCATAACTAAAGACAGGTGTGTTTACAAGGTTGCAAGGTAAGATATATTTCTTACCAGAAGATAGTCCCCCAAATTTGAAAAACATCAGGAAGAAATACTAAGTGGACTTAATTTTCAACCTAACCCATGCCTATACCATCCTGCCTGGCTCTGGGTGGTGTGGAGCAAACTGTGCTTTCTGCAGCAAATCGTGGTCTTAACCCATTCTCCTACTGGTTCCTAGGCCTTTGACCCTGTCCAGTGGGCTTGTTTGCACCTTCTAGGCATTCCCCTAGTCGCAGGACCTTTGGACAAGTATAATACGTTGGGCTCCCTGTCCCCTCCTGGCCTCTCAACCATCCGGCACCTGTCTCTGAGTCCACCTGCCATCTCCCTGCCCCACTGCATCTCAATCTCCCTTGCTTCTGTGAAAGCCTTAGTCAGGGATGGGAAACACAAAATAGTGCCTTTTCCTGCCTGCTCCAAACTGTCTCTTCTCCAGTTTCTCTAAGTTCCTTTTAAAATGTGAACCAAGTATTCATAAAACCATTTTCATAGCAGCATAATTGACACAAGCCAAAAGGTAGAAACAACCCAAGTGTCCAAGAGAAGAATGGCTAAACAAAACGTACTCTATCCATACTATGGAATATTATTCCCAGCCTTAAAAAGGAACAGGCCAGGCACAGTGGCACACACCTGTAGTCCCAGCAACTCAGGAAGCTGGGGCAGGAGGATCACTTGAGCCCAGGAGTTCAAGACTGTAATGCACTATGATCTCACCTGTGAACAGTGACTGCACTCCAGCCTAGGCAACACAGTGAGATCCCACCTCTAAAAAAAAAAAAAAAAAAAAAGGAAGTACTGATACATGCTACAACATGGATGAGTCTCAAAAGCTAAGTCAAAGAAGCCAGACACAAAAGGATAAATATTGTATAATTCTACTTATATGAGGTACCCGTAACAGCAAAATCATAGAGACAGAAAGTACAAGTGTGGTTACCAGGGACTAGGGGGAGGGGGAATAAAAAGTAACTGCTTCATGGGTACAGAGTTTCTGTTTAAGATGATGAAAAAGTTCTGGAAACAGGTAGTGGTTACACAACCTTGTGAATGTACGTGATGCCACTGAATTGTACACTTAAAATGGTTAAAATAGTACATTTTATGTTATGTATATTTTACCACGATTTTTAAAAGGCATAACCCCAGTCCAATCCAATTTGAGGGATACTCAACAAAATAACTCTTCAAAAGCATCAAGGTCATGAAAAACAAGAAAGACTGGGGAACTGTTACAGGCTGCAGGAGACTAGGAGAAATAACTAAATGCAACATGGATTCTGAAGAGGATCCTAGAACAACAACAAAAAAAAGGACCTTAGTGGAAACCCTGATGAAATTAAGCAAGATCTTTAGTACAGTATTAGATATAGTATAGCACAGTATAGTATTTAGCATATAGTATTTAGATATATAGTATGATAGCAATGTTGATTTCCTGATTCTAATAATAGTACTATGATTATATAATATGTTAACATTATGGGAAGCTAGGAAAGGGATATATGGAAACTATACCATTTTTGCATCTTTTCCATAAGTCTAAAGTTTGTTCAAAATAAAAAGTTAAAAATAAAAATAGCAGGCCGGGCGCAGTGGCTCACGCCTGTAATCCCAGCACTTTGAGAGGCCAAGGCAGGTGGATCACGAGGTCAGGAGATCGAGACCATCCTGGCTAACACAGTGAAACCCCGTCTCTACTAAAAAATACAAAAAATTAGCCGGGCATGGTGGCAGGCACCTGTAGTCCCAGCTACTCGGGAGGCTGAGGCAGGAGAATGGTGTGAACCCAGGAGGCGGAACTTGCAGTGAGCCGAGATCACGCCACTGCACTCCAGCCTGGGCGACAGAGCAAGACTCCGTCTCAAAAAAAAAAAAATAAATAAATAAAAATAAATAAATAAAAATAGCAATCCACACTAAAAAAGAAACAGTGTACTATATGAGGACTTCAAAAAGTTCATGGAAAATAGAATTAAAAGATAAAATTATAAATTTTATTTCTCAACATAATCTCCATCAAGGTTAAGACACTTTTGTAAGTGATGATACCAGCCACTTAGTTCATCCCTAAAGAACTGAGGGTCTTGGGAATTTAACCATGTCAATGCAGTCTTTTTCACATTATTAACTGAAGGAAAATAGGTGATCTTTACAGATTTTTTTAAAGATTAGGACAAAAAAGGAGTCAGAGCCAAATACGGACTGTGAAGTGGATGCCTAATGATTTCCCCTCAAAATTCTCACAAGATTGCCCTTGTTTGATACGAGGAATGAGAATGAGCAGGAGCATTGTCATGGTGAAGAACTCTCTGGTGAACTGTTCCTGGATGTTTTTCTGCTCATGCTCTGACTTTCTCAAAACACTGCCATAATAAACAGATGTTATTGTTCTTTGGCCCTCCAAGAAGTCAACAAGCAACATGCCTGGAGCATCCCCAAAAACTGTTGCCCTGACCTTTGCTCTTGACCGCTTTTGCTTTGACTGGACCACTTCCGCCTCTTGGTAGCCATTGCTCTGATTGTGCTTTGTCTTCAGGATGGCACTGGGAAAGCCATGTTTCATCTCCTGTTACAGTTCTTCTAATAAATTCTTCATGATCTTGATCTCACCTGTTTAGAATTTCCACCGGAAGCTCTGCTCTTGTTTGCACCTGATCTGGGAGCAATGGTTTTGCTACCCATTGAATTTGCTCGGTTTTAATTTTTCAGTCAGAATTGTGTGAGCTGAACCAGCTGAGATGTCTGTGGTGTTGGCTATTGTTTCTATTGTTAATTGTCAGTCCTCTTCTATTAGGGCATAAACAAGATAATTTTTTTCCTCAAAAATTGATATGGATAGTCTGCCGCTGCAGACCTTATCTTTAACATTGTTTTGTCCTTTCTTAAAATGAGCTATCTATTTGTAAACTGCTAATGTCTTTGGAATATTGTCCCATAAATTTTGTGTAAAGCATCAGTTATTTCACCATTCTTCCACTCAAGCTTCACTGTAAGTTTGATGTTTGTTCTTGCTTCAATTTTAGCAGAATTCATTTTGCTCTGATAGGGGCTCTTTCCAAACTGGTGCCTTATCTTTCTTAGTGCCTCAAACTAGATACTATTCAGACATGTTACAGCCAAGTTAGTGTGAGTTTATTTTGGTGCAAAAAAAAAAAAAAAAAAAAAAACAAATTTAAATCCATGCATAGTTTTTTCATAATACCCATTTTCCATGAACTTGTTGAAGTCTCCTCATATAGCTCTGTATTACTTGGCTTTGATCCTTATCCTAAAAGAGGTCAGCTCACAATTGAAGTATCCAAATGAAAAACAAGCACTCCAGGGATGGTGGATCAGCATTTGAAAGACTAATCAGAGTCCATTTGCACCAGAGTTGGTTAATTAGCATGATGAAAACAAGCAGTGGCTCTCTGCTCTAGGAATTGGGTGAAAATACTGTGCCACCATCTCCATCCTCAGAAGAACCGCACAAAAGAATCTAGAAATAACAGCAGTCTGCCCCCTTCAGAGAAGAGGCCCAGGACTGTCAGGAGCTATTGTCAACCACTAAAGGAGGACCCTGTCCCCTCCCTGGGGGTTAGCTGAATCCTGGCACTGGAATAGTGGCATCTGCCTTGAATGTCTCTTTCCCAAAAGGGGCCTGGCCAGAGGGCTCAAGCTTTGCTGAGCTTACAAAACAGACTGCAGGGTGCTCTCTCTTTTTTTAAAGAGACAGGGTCTGGCTCTGTTGCCCAGGCTGGAGTACAGTGACAGGATCATAGCTCACTACAGCCTTGAACTCCTGGGCTCAAGTAATCCTTCCACCTCAGCCTCCCAAGTAACGGGGACTACAGGCATGTGCCACCACGCCCAGCTAAAGCAGGACTCTCTTCATGCCTGCTTACTAACAAGTGTCTGAGTGAGTGGCCAAAACGCATCTGAGACTTGCTTTCACTGTAACATACAACCCAGTCATGGGACCGTGGGAAAGGATGCACAAAGCTCCCACGTACTATTTCTCAAAAGAACTTGTCAATTCTTCAAAGTCCAAACCAGTTTAAGTTCACAACAGATTATTTGTTAGATTTCTTGAGAACACATTTAAGGCTCTGTGAGCCTGTACCAGACCGGTTTACATTCCCCAGAGCAGAGCCCTCCTGGGACGAGGTCCCCAGCTGGGCTGCTGCTCTCTCCAGAAAGAGTTGTTTGGACAGTGACACCCAACACCCCTCAACCTCCCTCGGGACACTGAGTGGCCACACTGAACCCCTGAGGCTTTTAGTGGCAAGAGTGCACTGGACGTCCAAAAAGTGAGCAAATAAATTTGTTTAGCCCAGCGTCTAAGTTGACTCAACAGTAGAATCAATCACAAAGCCTACAAACAAAAAAGCCCATGCTTTTATTTTCTTTGGGGCCAGATGTAATCAACCCCATCTTCTATTTTCTTTCTCCCAAGGGGCAGACTCATCTATCATTTCCTGTCCTCATCCCCCTGCTTCCTCATTCCTCGCTCGCTGGCCAGCCCAGCTGCTACCAGTCATCCTAACTCCCTGCTCCCCTTCACGGCCATCCATCCCCAGGCTCTGGCAGCCCCTGGTACGAGTCTCAGCTGGGATCATCAAAACTCCAGGACCACCCTACAGAGAAACAAGGTATCTGACAAACTTCACAGTCTAGCGGTCTAAGAGAAACCCTCTCAACTTCCTGAAACTCTGCAAATATAGAAGCCATCTTCCACGTAGGCTGCCACCAAAATGATTGCCCCTTTGGCCCTACCCGACATGGAGATTTAGGAAAACAAAGTCCCTGGTGTGGGTTGGCAGAACAACACCCCCCACCCCCTGCAAAGATTCCCACATCCCAATCCCAAGCAAAAGGGAATGAAAGTTGCAGATGGAATTAAGGTTGCTCATCAGCTGGCCTTACAAAAGGAAGAGTCGCCTGGATTATCCAGGTGGACCCAATGTACCCACAAGGGTTCTTAAAAAGAGAGCAGGGCACAGGAGAGAAGATCAAGTGACACAACCTGAAAAGGACCTGGGTCACTGTTGGTGGCTTTGAAGATGGAGGAAGGGGCCATCAGCCAAGGAATACGGGCTGCCTCTAGAAGATGGGAAATGGAAGGGAATGGGATTTTCCTTAGAGTTTCCAAAAAGGAATGCAGCCCAGTCAGCACTTTGATTTTAGCCCAGTGAGACCCACATCAAACTTCTGACCACAGAACTGTAAGACAGTAAAATCTGTGTTGTTTTAAGCCACTCATTTTATGGTAATTTGTTAGGACAACAATAGGAAACGAATATACCTGGTTACCAGTACCACCGTTGCGTCTTTTGGACCTGACGGATAAGCGACTGTTAATGAAGTAAAACTCTCTATGCGGAGCCCACAGCACTTTCAAGTCACTTCCCCCCGGAAGGCTAGCACCATGCCCCTAGCACTTATGTCCAAAGAAACCAGTGCCCAAGGACAGAAAACACACTGTGGTTTTGTGTCACAGGGCAACTTCTAAATAGAACACTTTGCCTGTGCCATTTTTGTGAGATATCTGCTTGACACAGATCTTTAAAAAGCAAACCCACTCAGAGTTATTTCTGTAACTGAAGGTGGGCAAGAATGGGGATAGTAAAATGAGACTATTACTTATGAAATGAGCAATTGAAGTTAGGCCTATTCTTATTTATCATTTAATGCATTAATCTGCACCTAAGTATGGCGATGACAATTTCCATTTCAGACCACCCAAAACCCACAGTACATGGGTCTCGGCCTTGGTGGTGTTCTTTAATGGCCTCAAAGCTGTTTTATGCCAGTCTGTTCTTCTGGTTGTTTGGCTGGTGCCATAAACTCACAGCCAGAATTCATTCTTTGCAACGTATTTTTCTTGTGGTAAGTACCCTAAACCCACAGTGAAACAGAATCCTGCTTAATAGAGGGTGGAGGTGGAGGAGGGGAGCCATGTGGAGGTCAGCACTCCCTATTTCAATAGATTTGGATTCTCCTTCCAACTAGCTGGGAGTGGAGGTTCAAACCTTAACAGTGTTCAACTGACAAAGGTCTTGCTCAGTGTTTCTTATTGCCCAGGCTTGAAAGTAGTTATGGATCACACAAGCTGGCCTAAAAATAAAAAGCAACGATTTCCAATGCCAGAACAGTGGGGCCATTTAAGCTCTATTTTTAGCAAGTCTCGGTTACCTGGGAAGCAGCATATGGCTCCTATAATTCTTCAAAGAGTGAGAGCATTAAAAGATTGAAGCGCCTGCGATAAATGGGCTGGTCCCCAAATGACTGTACACACACTGACCAAAGGAGACAGCCAACACCCCAGTTGACCCAACAGGCTTCCAAAGGGACCCACCATCATGCTGCAATCTCTTAGCCATTAGCAACGGTTCAAATATTAAGCCAGATGACGGAGGAGTTTCCACTACCAATTTATGATACTGAAGACTTTATGTTTTTGACAGGAGGGCATTTTCTAAGCAATTACTCCCTAGGGAGGAAGAAAAGAATCCTGAAGCAAAACACCAGGGACTGGTTCAAGCTAACATAAAGCAAGAGGGAAAAAGGAGAAAAACATCTCGCATTGCAGGGGGCCAGAGACACTTCCCTAAAATGCAGGATGAGAGCCCTGCTGCAGAAATGAGCACTCTGGCTCCCTTATCTCAAATCTACTGTGCCCAACCCAGGGCACCTGAATGTGCCTCTTTACTCACCCAGAAGGAAGTGTGGCAAGCCTGAAAGCTGACCACAACTAAGGAAGATAAAGGAGAAGATTTCTTCTATGGTAGAACCATGGCAGGGAAACTTTGGAGGGGACAGTAAAACAAGCTAGCCCCTCAGCTACCCTGAAGACAGGGTACGCGCTTTACAAGGGGCGGATCATATAAATGGGTCTTTTCTTGGCAAGTTCAATGCAAAAGAAACTTCTGAGGGCTGGATGTGGTGGCTCATGCCTGTAATTGCAGCACTTTGGGAGGCCGAGATGCCAGGACTTCGAGACCAGCCTGGGCAACATAACGAGATCTCCATCCCTACAAAAAAATTAAAATATTAGGTAGGTATGGTGGTGCACACCTGTGGTCCCAGCTACTTGGGAGGCTGAGGCAGGAAGATCGCTTGAGCCCAGGAGTTTGAGGGTGCAATGAGCCATGATCGTACCACTGCACTCTAGTCTGGGCAACAGAGCGAGACCCCGTCTCTTTAAAAAAAAAAAAAAAAAGAAAGAAAAAGAAATTTCTGTTAATGGCTAATCAAAGGCCACAGAAAGATTCTCATACATACAGCAGAAGTGGTCTAGGCACAAATGCTCTTGTGTTGCCAAAATTCTCCCATGGATGGCGTCACTGATGATTTTACCTATATTTTAGGCCTCTTGAGAGAAATACTATCCAAATGTAAACAGACCTTACAACACGACAAGGCCAAAAGCAAGGAAAACTGAGTAGTGCTGGCTTTCTCAGTCGCCTCAACCATAGGCAACATGCATTTGAGCAGAAGTCAATACGCGATCCCATTAAATATCAATTTCTGAACTGGTTGGGGAAAATGAGGCTCTGGCTTTAAAGTCACATGTTGTTTTCACTCTTTCAACAAAATTTTTCTTTCGCTGCCTGTTGGTGAGACACTGTGCCAGGCGTAGTGATACCAGCATAGACAAGAAGACCTGAGAAGGCCGTGGTCTTGGCCTGGGCGCCGGGGAAACTAGTGCTCACAGAGCATAATTTTTGGAGTCCTTGCAGTACCCGCTGGGGCTTCCTGAACCAGCATGTGCCTTTCTCCTCAAGTGGTGACCCTTCTCCTGTGCTTCAGGAAGCAGCCAAGTTAGGGGTGGGGAGGGAGGAAAGGGAAGGGGGAATTATGTCTGGCTACAACAAATCGGATTTCCTTGCATTTTCCAGCAGACCAAGTAAAACAAAGATAAATAAGATGTCTCATGATCCCCCTTCAGAAACAAATAACTCATCCCCAATTGGTGGTGTCTTCCTGTTTATAAACCCCAGGAAAGTGAAATTGCCACTGCAGTGTGTATGAATTATTTTAGTCAGACATGCGATTCTCTTTCACCTCCTAAGCAAGAATTTGTCAGCTCCAGGGTGAGGGCCAAGATTTCTCAAGACAGGGCCTAGGACAACATGGAGGGAAGGAAGGAAGGGTCCAAGCACAGTCTTAGTGAAGCCCAGGGAGGCAATGAAAAGGGGCCGAGGATGGTGCTGCTGGATCCAGGAAAGGACAAATGAGTCTTGCTGGCCCCTGCAGACTCCTAAGTTATCACCACGGAAAGTTTGTCCTATCTTATATACAAAAATGAGTGCACATAAATTTGACAAATTAACGACTTACCCTCCCCCATTATCAGAAGAAAGTGACTGATAAAAGAAAAAAAAATTGATGAAAGAAAAAAGAAAAAGACTTCTAAATCGAGCTGCCTAAAGGAGTAGGGACCTGTAATGACTTTCCAAAGACCCCATCTCCAAATAACACAACATGAGGGATTACGGCTGCAACACAGGAATGAATAGGAGGGGGATGCAAACATCCAGTCCACAGCAAGCTGGAGGGCCAGAAGGTATTAGGAAAGGAGGGTTTGATTTGTCTACCTACTATGTGCATGCAATGTATGATGAGGTGATTATCGCACACAAGAAGGCTCTGGCCACGATGTGCTAGTGTGGGCTTTTGTTATTGTTTATTTGTAACACATCTGGGCCCCTACTGTGCGCCGGGATCTTAATACGCACCTTGTCATTTAATCCTAGGGATGCTAGCCACTCTGTTAGCTTCGCTGAGGAAGCTACAAGTACAACAGTGAATGGGAATGCCCTCCGCAAAAGGACTGTGGCAAACAGAAGACTGATGGATGAAATTGTCACTCATGAGAAAGACCTCAAAAATATGCTTTGTTTTTTAGGATTACTTCAACATTTGAATCCAACAATCACAAGGTATCAGAAAACAAAGTCCTCTCTTCAGCAAATTCACCAGTTCTGACAACTTAACACTTAAAATATATCCACAGCCATGTGACTGGCAAAAATGCGATGGTATCATATGGCAGAAACTGATCATTCTCTCTAGTACCCATTATCCCCTTCCTCTTTTAAAAAATACAGATGCTTCTCAACTAACCACAGGGCTACATCTGCATAAACCCATCGTGAGTTGAAAATATCCTAAGTTGTAAATGCACTTTTGACTTAGGGTATTTTCAACTCACGATGGGTTTATGGGGACGTGATGAGGAATGTGCTGAATGCATGTCATTTTTCCACCATTGTAAAATCAGAAAACCATTCAATCAACCCATTATAAGTCAGGGACTGTCTGTAGAACCCATCCCTTCCCCCATGGTAGACAGAATAAAGCTCCCCAATCCCCACAAAGTATGTCCATGTCCTAATTCTCCAAACCTGTGAATATGCTACCTAAAGTGGCTAAAGGGACTTCACAGATTTGATTAAGGATCTTGAGATGACGACAGTATCCTGGATTAACTGGCTGATCCCAGTGTAATCACACGGATCTTTAAAAGATGGAAGAGCTGGAAAAGGAAATGAGATGAAGGGAGGAAGGGTCAGAGTGATGTGAGGAAGAGGCCAGAAGCCAAGGCATGCAGATGACCTCTAGAAGCTGCAAAAGGTAAGGAAAGGGATCCTCCCCTAGAGCCTCCAGAAGGCACTCAGCCCTGCCCACCCATTCTGGACTTCTGATTTCACAAACTAGAATACAATAAATTATGTCGTTTGCAGCCATTACATTTGTGGTAATTTATTACAGCAGGAATAGGAAATTAATACTCCTCTGCCTTTAGCTTTTGCTGGGCACATGGTTACACAGCTGGAGCCTGTTTCCTCAGACTCACCTGCAGCTGGGTGTGAGACTGTAGCTAAGTTCTTTGCAATGGGTTGTGGGTGGAAGTGATGTGAGCAGTTTCCATGTCATGTCCTTAACAAAAAGAAGCTACTCCCCATCTACTTTCCTCTGCCATGGGCTGGAAGGCAGACACAGTGCTGGTGAGCCAGCTCCAACCATGTCCACAAGAGAGAAGGAATCTGAGCAAAGCAATTCACTCACCCTGACCAGTCCAGTGGTCAGGAGGCAGTAGCCTGAGAAGGAAACAGCTATGCTGTCTTGGGGTCTCTGTGATGGCAGTTTAGCCTACGTCCCAATATATCTGGGATACCAAATATTGGTGAGAACAGAGAGTAGCAGAGATGTTTACACTCTAGGAACACATATTTTGAAAATCAATTAGGCATTCTCTTCTAAAGCTGAATATTCATATACTCTCTCCTTCCATGAATATGTTATCTTCTTCATTCATTAGTTTGTTCATTCACTCAGTTCTTGAGAACATATACTGGCACAACACTTTGGAAATCCAGCAACTTAAAACCCAGCAAAACCACTCCTTGCTATGAACATTTAAAAAAAATACATTTCACACATACACCAGAGACATTCATTCAAATGGTGATGGGAAGTCTGTACATAGCAGCAAAAAACTGGAAGCAAAGCAAAAGTCCATCAGGGGAGAAAGGGTAAGTACACAGTGGCATGTTCAAACAATGGAATACCAGACCGGAAAAACACATGAACTGCAAAATCAGAGACAACAAGCAAATCACAAGTCTCTGCAGTTTCAGTCCCAGTTTTATAAAACTAAAAACAAGCAAAACCAGACAATATGTTTGTTTTTAAGAGATACATATGGAAATGATAAAATTATTTCTTAAAAAAGAAGATGATTTTAAAAAGACTTAGGGTGGTTGCTTCCTCTAGGGAAAGAGGAGGGAGGGGACAGAGCTGGAGCAGTGTTTTAGTTCTTACATCAAGAGATGAGTCCACAACTACACATTTCTTTTTTTTTTTCTGAGCTGGGGTCTCACTCTGTTGCCCAGGCTGGAGTGCAGTGGCACGATCATGGCTCACTGAAGCCTCAACCTGCCAGGCTCAGGTGATCCTCCCACCTCAGTCTCCTGGGTGGCTAGGACCACAGGCATATGCCACCATGCCTGGCTAATTTTCTGTATTTTTTAAATAGAGACAGGGTATCACCATGTTGTCCAGGCTGGTCTCGAACTCCTGGGCTCAAGTGATCCGCTGGCCTTGTCCTCCCAAAGTGCTGGGATTAGAAGCATGAGCCACCATGCCCAGCCCACTACTATACATTTTATAATGATGTTTGATGTCATAGACATGACATCAACTATCATATCAGCTTCCAGAACTGATTTTATTGTGTAGCACCACATGAGAAGGCCTCAGAGAGAACTGTGTGAAGGGATTCTCACAGTGGTTTGAAGAGAGAAAAGAGATGGGATAAGCAAGTGAACACAAAAGACCGCACCAGAGCAAGCAGTATGTGCCTGTCACATCACCAAGCAACAACCTCACGGCCGAAGCACACCGCCGTGTCTCCTGTTACTGCTGATCTTCACGGTAGTGGGTTTAAGGCAAAGCAGGAATTCTTGGGAAACGTTTTCCTTGTGAGGGGAACTTTAGCACTCATTTGAGAAACCCCATTCTGTTTTGTTTCCCTCTAAACTACCAGTGAGGAGGGAGTTTCAGAGACTGACTAGACATTTTTCTATCTCAGAAAGCTGTCTTCTAATTTGATGTGTGTTGCTAAAATTTATATCTTTCCTTCTTTCTGGATAAACAGAACTTTCTCAAACAAACACCCTTTGGTTTAACTGCTTATTTCGTTGGGCAGTTCATAAAATGACCACATCACAATCTTCCCCCAATTAGGGAAATGAAAGTTAAGAAAAATGAATAATTGAATGAAATTCTAGATATGTTTGAGGAGATCCCCTGGTTATCAGATCTTATACTTAACAGGCACTCAATAAACACTTCTAGAATTTAATTGAATTCCAATATACAGCAGTATTGAGTCAACTGTTTTGTTTGTCCTACAAATTCAAGTCAGGTTATGTTCACAAGTTGAAAAGGTAACAAAGGGAGAAAGTATATGGTACATATTAGCTACCAATGCTTTCTAACATTTATTATCATGAACTTTAGAACTTTCACCGAAACTTGCCCCTGAGACGGCATCATAAATATTCAACTAATTTTTTTACCAGGTACACAAGCTGACATTTGACGTACACTTGGTGGCTGAAGAATGAATACTTTCCACAGTCCTGTCCATTACTGAAAGTGATGAATTAAAAAGGCCAAGGCGTTGAGATGGTTCATCCAGCCTGGCTCCTGGGGGTTCTAGCCACCCTTACTTGGTGGCCTTTAAAGCTAAGAGCACAATTTTTTCAGAGGAGTGCATGATGACACAAAGCTAAGCTAGAAACCACAAGGGGATTATTACAGCCACGACCTTTCCCTTGCCAGCAAGGGACTTGGACCCCTATCTCAGCCAAACATGAAGTCACATGGATGGCTCAGGGCCTTCAGGACATAGTTTTCCCTACGGTTCTGTGAAACAAAATTCCTTTAAATGCCAGTCAGGTAAAAGAATGGCGGCCAGGCACGGTGGCTCACGCCTATAATCCCAGCACTTTGCAAAGGAGGCTGAGGCGGGTGGATCAGCTGAGGTCAGGAGTTCGAGACCATCCTGGCCAACATGGTGAAGCCCTGTCTCTACTAAAAATACAAAAATTAGCTGGGCATGGTGGCACATGCCTGTAATCCCAGCTACTCAGGAGGCTGAGGCAGGAGAATCGCTTGAACCCAGGAAGTGGAGGTTGCAGTGAGCTGAGATCGCGCCATTGCACTCCAACCTGGACAACAAGAGTGAAACTTCATCTCAAAAAAAAAAAAAAAGAAAGAAAGAAAGAAAAAAAAGACTGGCAAAAAGGGGGAGAGAAAACAAAGGAACCAAATCCCCAAGGATTTCACCTTTCACTGTGTATCCTCTAATCTTACACCTGAACTCGAGACCAGGATTAATTGCCCCACAATGGTGCAGTGAAATAGGGACAGTGCTGTGGAACATAAAAGCCCACATGCAGTTGCTTTTAGAAGTATCAGTTGGGGCCAGGCGTGGTGGCTCACGCCTGTAATCCCAGCACTTTGGGAGGCAGAGGCAGGCAGATCATGAGGTCTGGAAATGGAGACCATCCTGGCTAACACGGTGAAACCTCATCTCTACTAAAAAAATACAAAAAATTAGCTGGGCCTGGTGGCGGGCACCTGTAGTCCCAGCTACTCGAGAGGCTGAGGCAGGAGAATGGCGTGAACCCAGGAGGCGGAGCTTGCAGTGAGCCGAGATCGCACAACTGCACTCCAGCCTGGGCGACAGAGCGAGACTCTGTCTCAAAAAAAAAAAAAAAAAGAAGTATCAGTTGATCTGTCTCCATGTCTCTTCTCTCTCTCTCTCTCTCTCTCTCACACACACACACACACACAGAGCACATATAAAAGGGATGATAAGCCATATGAGCACAGAGTTTCTAGAACTAAAACTGAAAGCAAACACATGGAGGACAAGTACCCTGCCAATTCCCATGTGCCAATTCCCCTGGACTGAACTCCTGTTCCTTCTCATCACCAGGGGCCAGTCCAGTCATTTGGGCATCTATGGAGATAAAGAATGGATATAAAATGCCACCCTGCCTACAGTGTGATTTCCTTACAGGATAGAAAGGGGACATATGTCCATCACATCCTCTTCTATATAATATCAAGATCACAGAAGCTACCTAAACGCTCAAATGACAGGGAAATAGTTACATAAATTAAGATGCATGAACTCAAATATTCAGCTACTAAAAACACTGGCTTCAAAGATGACTATGAAGTGGGAAAAAACAAGGACATATATATATACATATAAATATATATATATGTATATATAAAATACATGTACATATAGCAACAAGTATATATTAATAGTAAAAACCCTGGCTGGGCATGGTAGCTCACACCTGTAATCCCAGAACTTTAGAAGGCCAAGGCGGGTGGATCGCCTGAGGTCAGGAGTTTGAGACCAGCCTGGCTAACATGGTGAGACCCTGTCTCTACTAAAAATGCAAAAAATTAGCCGGGCGAGATGACAGGCACCTGTAATCCCAGCTACTCGAGAGGCTAAGGCAGGAGAATCGTTCGAACCCAGGAGGCAGAGGTTGCAGTGAGCCGAGATCATGCCACTGCACCCCAGCCTGGGGGATAGAGCAAGACTCTATCAAAAAAAAATAAAAATAAAGAAAACCTAAAAAGAAATACACCAAAATATTTGGGAATGATAGTAAGAGGAGTTCATAAGAAAAAAGAAATAGTGCCAAGCACAGTGGCTCACACCTGTAATCCCAGCACTTTGGGAGGCTGAGGTGGGTGGATCACTTGAGGCCAGGAGTTTGAGACCAGCCTGGATAACACAATGAAACCCTGTCCCTGCTAAAAATACAAAAATTAGCCAGGCATGGTGGTGTGCGCCTGTAATCCCAGCTACCCGGGAGGCTGAGGCAGGAGGATCCCTTGAACTGGGGAGGTAGAGGTTGCAGTGAGCCAAGATCATGCCATTGCACTCCAGCCGGGGCAACAGAGTAAGAGTCCATCTCAAAAAAAAAAAAAAAAAAAAAAAAAAAAAAAAAAACATATATATATATATATATATATATATACACACACACACACACACACACACAACTCTAAAAGAAGTACACTAAAATAAAAATCACGGTTATTCTAGAGTAGGGACCCATAGCTGGCTGTGGGATGGAGAAGGCCAGTAACCCTGTCCCTGGCTCTTCCTGCCCTCTGGGATTGAAAATCTGAGGCACGCAGCAATACTGGGTTTGAAGGAAGTAATGGGAGAATGTGGGAAGGAGGAGGAAGTGCAAGAGAGAAGAGGGGTTGAGGTAGAGTGGGCACTGGGGCCAGAGTGGGGTTCCGGGGAGAGAGCTGGGGTTGGGGGAGAAAGAAGTGGGCAGGGAGACAGAAAAGGGGGCTTGGGGGCAGATGAGAGGATGGGAGAGAGGAGAGGAAGAGTTGGGGGGGCGAAGTGGGGGGTGTGTGGAGGTGTTGAAGGGTGAGAGAAGAGAGGGAGGAGGGGGAAGAAGAAAGGAAGAAGGGCTTAGTAAGAACAGGAGAGGAAGTGTGGAGAAGGGGGCAGTGGAGAAGAGATGTGGGCAATGAGAAGGGTAAGACACAGGGGCCAGGAGGGGAGGGGTGAGGAAGAGAGAAAATAAGAGAAACGGGCTGGGAAGAAAGGGGCAAAACACAGAGGGGCTGAGAGGAAGGGAGAGCAGGAGTGGGGAGGGTCAGGAGGCTGGGGGTGGACAGTGAGGATGACGGGAGAGAGACTGGGAGGGAAAGAGAAGGTGTGGGGAGAAGGGGTGGGGAAAAGAGGGTGGAAGGGGAGAGGGGGTGCAGGGGAATGGGAGAGAGATGCGGGGACAAAGAGGGTAGGGGAGATGGATCTGGATGAGAGAAAGTGAGGGAGACAGGGTGAAGAGGAGTGAGGGATGAGAGAAAGGGTGAGGGGACGAAGAAAGAGCAGAGAGAGAAAAGGTAGGGGGAGAGAGAGGAGAAAAAGAGGGGGAGAAGGCAGGAGGCAGGAGACAGGCATTAGGGCGAGAGCCCCCTGCCCGCTTTCTGGAGCGCATCTCTACCTCAAGGGTTAACTCGTCAGGCGGTGGCTGTTTTTTACAATGTCTACATCTCTTCCTCCATTTAAAAACCCACAGGTTCCCTAAAAGCGCCAGACGATGTCACAACTGTACCCTTCCCCCACGGCATGCTATCACCAACCCATCCAAGGGCCCCCAGAGGCACAGACACACTTTTTAACGGCCGCCAACTCAATAGGTGACATGGAGCTTAGTCACACAGTTCAGGAGCTCAAAGGATTAAAATAGCCCCATTACTCTGAAGCACAACTGTTCTCGGTTCTGACAAGGGCCCTTCCTCAGGGAGCCTCCTAGAAGAAACTCTGTGAGGATGGAATGAACATCCTGGATGGCTAGAGCACAGAAGAGGCCACACGGCCTCACATCAGTCACCCCTTTGTCAAGAGGAGGGCAGGGAAAATGAACGCGGACACTGGCAGGCGGTCTAGCATCCTCACTGAGAGTGCCTGGCTCGAGGGCGGCCCCGTAGTACCCCCTCCTCCACGGGGCAGGGCTTCATATGGGTCCTCCACGCGCCCTCCTTCAACATTTACACCAGGACTGGAACTGAGCACCTCCCGCCCACCATGGATGTGGGCACGGAGCAACCACCTGTGTATATGGAGGGTGGAGCTAGGGGGAGATACCAACGCCAGTGGGCTCAGCCTCACTAACAAAAATGTGGAACTGGGACCAAATCAAGTCACACTTAACAGGCATTTGGAACTGTGGCATGTGCCCCATGAACAAGTCACACAGAAGAAAGGGGACAGGGAGGAAGCATGGCCAGAGGGCACACTGGGCAGCTGGCCCACACCTAGCTCCAGCTGCTGCTTCTTGGGGTCCGGCTCCTCCAGCAGGCACCCTTGGGTTGCATGAGAGGTCCCTGTGGCCCCAGAATAAGCATCCCTTTTGCTCAGGTTAGTGGGCCCTGCTTGGCTTCTATCATTTGAAGAAAGTCCTTACTATATATACAACATGAAAGTGGGAAGACTGTTCCTGAGTTCAAAACCCAGATGGGTTAAGGCCAGGAGTGGTGGCTCACGCCTGTAATCCTAGCGCTTTGGGAGGCTGAGGTAGACAGATCACCTGAGGTCAGGAGTTCCAGACCAGCCTGGCCAACATGGTGAAACCCCATCTCTACTAAAAATACAAAAAAATTAGCTGGGCATCGTGGTGGATGCCTGTAATCCCAGCTACTTGGGAGGCCGAGGCAGGAGAATCGCTTGAACCCGGGAGACACAGGTTGCAGTGAGCGGAGATCACACTACTGCACTCCAGCCTGGGCAACAGAGTGAGACTCTGTCAAAAAAACAAAAACAAACAAACAAAAAAAACACCTAGATGGGTTAAGATCCAGGACAAAGTTTCTGTCAATTAATAACCCAGATCAGCTGAGCCTCAGGACAATCGAGCAGTCTCCTGGAGAACTTTTCCGAAGTCCACCTATCCCTCCATCAAAACCAGATGGAAGGACTAGGCATAGCGTTCCAATGCACATCCCCAGGGGGGAAGAAAAAATCCCCAGCTAGACAGAAGTTCGCCCATCATCAATTAATCAGGACGTTAAAAAAGGAGGGGAAAATAACAGAAATGCCTGTGTGTTGGTATACATATGAAAGCTCCCTGGAAGAAAACTTGAGAAACAAAATAGCAGCAGCCTATGGGGAGGGTCACTGCATAGCTGAAGGACAGAGATGGGAGGGAGACTTTTTCCTGTAAACACTTTTTCACCTTTTGAATTTCAAATCCTGGGGATATACAACCTATTCCAAAAACTAACTTTAAAAATGTCTCAAGCAAGCAGCTGTAGTCATTATGCCCCAAAAAACAGATGAAGACAGTGTGAACTGCTTTCCCCTTTCCAATTTTTTCTTCAATTGGTGAAATCTTCCACCTCACTTTTCCCCCCACAATCCACCCTCTGCAAGCCAATTACTTTCATTTGTTTCCTGACAGTCAAAAGCAGCAATTAAGCTTTAAAAAAATCACCATCAATTAACAAACACTTACTCTGTCCATCCTGCTTCATGGATCACAGATGAGCTCATTGACCTACTGTATTTGAGTAGGCACCTCTCTTTGCCATCTAATAGTTTGTTGAGAACAAAGGGGCAATTAGAAATCACTGGCTAAGTGGTTTAAAACTGTCCCATTTCGGTCAAGTTGGGAAGAGATGTTTTTGCTGGTTTTGTTTTGATGATCAAAACAGGAGAAAGGCAAAGTTCATTTACGAAGTCATTCGTGTCAAGTGAATTTCTTTGAGAAGCTAGCATGTAAAATGCTCATCAGAAGATGGCACCCAGAACACCCTGGTGAAGAAAATTGAGGTCCATGAAGATGCTGGCTAAGAGGAGGGGGCAGCAGAGCAAGAATGGCCTTTCCCAGTCTTCATCCAAAATGAGGGCCAAGCGTCTCCATCTAGCTCCAGGCACAAACCTAAGAACTAGCTGGAATAATTAGACAGGACACTAAGCTAATTAAAGACTTTTCACACGGGGAGGTGGCATGTGATGGATAAAACTGGTGCAGCCCCAGAGGACCAGACCTAGAACATGGCCCCAAGTCTTCTAAGTCTAGAACAGTCCAGAAAAATCTGGCAAAAACACAAGGGCTGGTGTTTGCATACTGGCTGGTAAGAAGCTCAAGTGTAAGGAGATGGTTGTTTAAACTGTCTATACATGCTGTACTTGGGTGCTCAAGGACTTAAATTTGTTATGCCAAATGAGTCATTAATAAGCATTGAAATGTTTATAGTATTTTATCCAAGATAGAAATAACAGTATGAACTGAACTGCACTTCATCTTGCCACTCTGTCACCCACACCTGGAGACAGACCAGCCTCCAGCAGTGCCCCCACCATTTCCGTGGCCACAGAAAGGAAGTAAGCAAAGGCCTTTTCTGGTCTTTTCTTGCCAACTGGATAGTGTTCCGTTAGGACAAGTATTACAGGATTTTTGTTATTAGTGTTTTTTCTTTGTAAGGCTAAATATAAGCACAGTTGACCACAGAGTTAAGACCCATGAGCTACCTTTTGCCTTAAGTGTCCCCTAATGAAAACTATAGAACTGCCTGCAAGATATTTACCCATAAGATAATGATCAAGTTGAAAACCAAGTGCTCATGATCAACCAGGTTGCTGGTGGACCTTTGCCAGCTGAAGGAATTTAAGTGAAGAAACGTGGAATGATATCAACCCTGTGTGTGATTTCGAGGGATCTGTTTGGCACTGCAGTGTTTTCTCCCATGATGTAGACCTTTTTTTTTTTTTTTTTTCCTTGAGACAGGGTCTCACTCTGTTGCCCAGAATGGAATGCAGTGGTGCGATGTCGGCTCACTGTAGCCTCCTGCTGCCAGGTTCAAGTGATTCTCCTGCCCCAGCCTCCT
Source organism: Pongo abelii (assembly GCF_028885655.2). Classification (NCBI taxonomy): domain Eukaryota; kingdom Metazoa; phylum Chordata; class Mammalia; order Primates; family Hominidae; genus Pongo; species Pongo abelii. Next base: position 19,981,124 of record NC_072008.2, read on the forward strand.
GAGTAGCTAGGACTACAGGTATGTGCCACCATGCCTGGCTAATTTGTGTGTGTGTGTGTGTGTGTGTGTGTGTGTGTGTGTATGTGTGTGAGTGAGAGAGAGAGAAAATAAAGGGCATCCCAAGGAAATATCAACCAAAAACACACACACACACACAAAGCCACGCTTTCCCTTTTCCTATCTTCCTTTGGAATTTCAACTGGGATCCTTGGGCTTCCAAGTGTTCTCCAAATTGGCTGGCTGGTCCAGGAACCCCCAGGGGACATGGATTCTGACCTTCAAGTTAGAAACTTACTAGGGAGGGGTGATTTAAAAAAAGTTTTGGAACTAGGTAGTGGTGACGGTTGCAAAGCATTGTGAATATACCCAGTATAACTGTACACTTAAAAGTGGTGAAAATTGCAAATTTTGTTACATGTTTTAGCATAAAATTAATAATGTACCAAAACCTATTGAATTGCACACCTTAAATGGATAAATTGTACGGTATGCAAATTATATATCAATAAATCTGTTTTAAAAAAAACTTACACCCTGGTGTGATGGCTCACGCCTAATCCCAACGCTTTGGGAGGCCAAGGCAGGTGGATCACTTGAGCCCAGGAGTTCGAGACCAGCCTGGGCAACATGGCGAAGCCCCATCTCTACAAAAAAATTAAAAAATTAGCTGTGCGTGGTGGCACGCACATGTAGTCCCACCTACTTGGGTGGCTGAGGTGGGAGGATCGCTTGAGCCTGGGAGGTCGAGGTTGCAGTGAGCCTTGATTGCGCCACTGCACTCCAGCCTGAGCGACAGAGTGAGACCCTGTCTCAAAAAACAAAAAATAAAAAACTTACTAGGGAAAGAGACTGTAGCAAGAGCCTCACGAGGGGAAGCAGGAGCCTGACATTTTCTGAGCACCTACAGAAATTGGGCGGGGCTGGTTCTTCCATACTGGAAGGCAGCTGGGTTCTACCACTAGGGGACCATTGTCACTCTGCCTCTCTGAGGCTCAGTCTCATCATCTGATGTCATGGGCCATGACTGCCAAGGCTCCTTCCAGCACTTCAATGCCAGGGACCAATATGTGAGTAGCAGAGGACCCATCGCCTGTTCCCCCACATAAAAGCACATCCCAATAGAAAGACAAAACATTACAGGGGCCAAACACTACCAGAAGCAAGTTTAAAAACTTCGTGCCCTGAAGCCCTTGCCTCTCCCCAGCTTAACGACCTAGGTATCAACAGAAGAGAGGCAAGAGTTGTGTTAAGACACTCTCCATTCAAAGAACAAAATGGTGAAAGTCCCAAAGAGTCCTGTTCTCTGGTGACTTGTAGGTTCGTGCATAAAACGAAGACTGTGGTTACATACAAAGCCTTATGTTCCAGAAGGACTGATAATGAAGTAAGGAAATGGTGCTCCAGCCATCTGTGTTAATAAGCCCCCGGGGTTCCCCCAGAGCAGGCTTCCTTAACCTCAGCATGACTGACATTTGGGGTCAGGTAACTCTTTGTTGTGGTGGTGCGGGGGGCGGCTGGCCTGTGCATCGTAGGATGTTTAGCAGCACCCCTGACCTCCACCTAGTAGACGCCAGTAGAATGACTCTCCACTCCCCTACCCCCCGCCACCAGCTGTGACAACCAAAAGTGTCTCCAGATAGTGCTGTGTCCCCCTGGTGGGGAGAATTGCCCCCAGTTAAGAACCACTGCCAGAGAGAATTTTCGATCTTAAAATGTGCAGTTCTTTGTTGAAGGCATGTAATACATGTGGCATCACCCTTCTCACCCACTACAGTGTGGGCCACCAGGAACTGTCAGCAAACAGACCTTGTCAACATGCTCTGCCCAGGGGACTTTACAGAATTGCACACTCACTCCTGGTGGTCCATAGTCGTGGAGAATTGCAAGTTGTAACCGTACTTGGGTAAAAGGGTTACATGTTCATTCATTAACATATGGCACTTACTGTATGCCAGGCAATGTGCCAGAGCAATGGAGTTGAGCAGATCCAGCTGGAGATGGAGACTTAATATAAGAGGAAATGTTGTATCACTTTGCATTGCATGCCTGTATCAAAACATCTCATGTACCCCACAACTTTATACACCTGCTATGGACCCACAAAAATTAAAAATAAAAAATTTTTTAAACAAAGTATGGTACAGCACACCTTTGGAGCAGGCTCCCACAGATGCACAAGGGGTGTGGGAGGCTGAACAATGACTTCCCAAAGATGGCCATATCCTAATCCCCAGAACCTGTGACTATGTTCCCTTCCATGGCAACAAGAACTTTGCAGGTGTGATTCACTAGGCATCCTGAGAAGGGGAGGGGATCCTGGATTATCCAGGTGGGCCCAGTGTCAAACAACGGTCCTCATAAAAGGCAGGCAGGTGGCTCGGTGAAAGATAGGAGATGCCAGGACTGAAGCAGAGGTCGGAGGGCTGGGGTCACGAGTGAAGGAAGTAAAGGCACTGCAGGCAGCCTCTAGAAGCCAGGCAAGGCAGGGAAATGAATTCCTCCAGAAAGAATGCAACCCTGCTGACACCTTGATATCGACCCGGTAAAATCCATTTTGAACTTCCGACCTCTAGAACTATAAGATTACACATTTGTGCTGTTTCAAGCCACTAGGTTCACAGTGAGTTGTTACTGCAGCAATAGGAAACTGATACAGGGAGTCTACAAGGCAGAGGAGAGAGTGACATCTGTTCCCCATGAAGGGAAATACGCGGGCAAAGTCTCAGAGACATGAATGAGCTTAGAATAAGCGAAAGCACCGGTGGCTGCCGAGCTTCACGAAGGCACTAAGGCATTCAGGATCTAAAGCATTTGCAGAAGGGTAGACACATAGGGTCAATTCCAGAGCCATTTGGGGCTTGACTGTACATCAGAAGGGGCAGGGAAAGGGGTAGGAACAAGAGGCAAGGAACAATAGCAGCATCCCTATGGAAGTGACAGGAAAGATGGTGATACCCTCAACGAAATGGGAAGTAAAAGAGGCAGGGCAGGTATTACAGAGGAGAAATGCTGAGCTTAGTTTGCAACATGCTCAGTCTGAGGTGTCTAAGACACACCTGGGTGAAGTTAGCTAGGAGAGGATATCAATGATAATCAGCTCAACCAATGTTAATCTTAGGCTTACCGTGTGCCAGGCACAGGAACACGATGACCAAACTGACGAGGTTCCTGCCCTTGTGGTGCTTATAGTGGGTGGGTCCTGAGCTCAGAACAGAGACCAAGACTGGGGACAGATGTGGGCATCGTCAATAGGCGACACCTGAATTGGCAAAGTGGCTACAATCACTCAAGGACACACTAAACATATGGGGACCAGGGATGACAGCATTCCACAGGTGGACAGGTGTGGAAGAAAAGGAGGGAGGAGTGTAGGAGAAATCAGGAAAAAATAGGGTGTTCTAGAAGACAAAGACTTCCAGTCTTCAGTCTCAAGCTTCAATGAAGTCAGACATGGTGAGGCCTGAGACCATGTACTTCGTGATTGGAGAAAGATCATTCAGGATAACCTCAGCCTGATCAGTTTCTAGAACACAATCAAGGCAGTGCCAGAGTCCTGGTAGGTGTAGGGCAGGCTATGTGAGGAAAGGGGAAGAGTGGGACAAGCTGTCTCAAACAGCAGTAAGAGGAGAGAAAGGTGAATGCAAGATGTAACTTTAAGGCGGCTTTATTAATAAACTGTAAAAATCTAAATAGAACCAAAGATGGAATCTTCCCAAGGAGGGACAGGGCAGTTGACTATGAACACACAGTTATCCAAGAGAAACCAGGAAAAGTCAGGTCCACCACAGGGCAGTGTAGTGGTCAGAATAACATTCCCTCCCCGCCCCCAGATGCCCACATCCTAAAGCCCAGGATGTGTGAATATTAGGTTACAAGGCAAAGGGGAATTAAACTTACTGATCAGCTGACCTGGAGATGAGGCGATGAGCCTGGAATATCCAGGTGGACCCAATGTCATCACAGGAGTCCATACACGTGGAAGAGAGGGGCAGAAGAGTCAGTAACAATGATGTGAGGGGAGAGAGAGCTGCCCAGCCGTTGCTGGCTTTGGAGAGAGGAAGAGGCCACAAGCAAAGGAATGCCAGTTCTGGAAGCTGGAAAAGGCAAGGAAAGGGATTCCCTCCTACAGCCTCCAGAAGGAATGCAGCTCTGCTGACTTCGTGATTGTCGCCCAGTGACGGATGATAAACATGTGATGTCTCCAGGCACTAAGTTTGTGGTAGGTACAGCAGCAATCAGAAACGAATACAGGTACCAGGTATAGAAAATCATGAACAAATATTACACACTGGAATAATGCAAACAGTGTATCTTAAAGTCCCCTTTAAAGAGGATGGAGGGTAAAGGATGCTGGGAAGTGCCTGTGTGATACTCTGGTAAAAGTCTCAGAGACTAATACTGAGATCGGCTGCCTAGTGTCACTAATGCCTAGGTGTTGGAGGTCTGGGTTGGACTGGATTCATGGAAGAATCCACACTGTACTGTCTTAACACAAGAAGTTTGTTTTGAAGTAGGAGTATGTCTTTCTCCTTCTCTAAGGTAATGAGTCACTTATAACAGTACTTATAACATAAGACTTATAACAGTCTTATGAACAGAGTGCCTTGTGTACCCCAGGGAACCACAAGCTCCGGATGTCAGCTTTCTCAACTGTAAGGCAAGGAGGGGTTCTACACTGGACTATGATCAGAACCACCTGGAGGGCTCATGAAAATGCAGATTGCTGGGCCCCACCCCCAGCATTCCTGATTCAGGAGGTCTACTGGAATGAAGCCAGAGAATCTGTATCTCTAATGGGTTGCAGGGGAGGCTGTGCTACTGGCCTGGGGCCACCCTCTGAGAAGCGCTGCATTAGAGGCTCTCCTTCTCTAACACTAAGTATTTGGGGTATTTTCCTGTTCTGCGTCTTTCCCATTAGCACTGACTTCTTGGTTCTCAGCAGCTTGCTCTTTCTCTGTCACTCTCTCTTCCCTTAGTGTAGCATTTCAGATGTCCATCATGCTTAACATTGAACAACAGTCCAGGCTAGACCTGGTTGATATGAAGTAGCCACAGATACACCTAGAAAGCCATTTTCCTCCCCGACTGCCTCCTATTCCCTGCCCCTGCCCGTCACATAGTTAACTCGGAGAAAGAGCAGTTCTTCTGGCTGGGAGCTGGCCAGGCACTCACAGCTGGGCCAGGGTGTCCTGTTGAACAGAAACAATTCCCTAGAAAACCAACATCAGACAAGGCCAATCTGCGACCAGGATGGAATAAGATGAAAACAAGACCACACATTAATTATGTCTGGACACGGACAAAACATGCACCTTGTCCAAACCACACACATGACCAAATATCCCCCAATCCTGGCTAATGCAAATGACTGCTGCTGCCTTACCAACCATAGCTGTGGCCTGCCTCCAATGTTCCCTGCTCCTAGAGAACATCTGTTAAAATACCCAATCACAAATTCCCCCTGGTAGCATCCAATTCAAAGTAATGTCCAGCTTCCTTAAACACTCCCTCAAGCCACCTGACACAGCTGCAAGTCGTCTAAGTCATCCTTCCTTGTACCATCTTACTGAGATGCCCCGTGGTTCCCACAGTGTTCGTTCTCAGTCTCTGCTATAAGAACCAGGTATGGCTGGAGGGCAGCGATGACTCATACTCAACCAGATTTCTGCTCAAACACAATCTCCTCTAAGACACTGTCCTTGGCACTCTCCAGGCTAAGTCAGATTGGCCTTCTCCACTCATCTTTCATGCGCTCTACTACGGCTTTCAGCTACATACTGCCATGAGAATTGCATTCAAGTCAGCCTCCATTAGACTGAGACACCCAAAGTGTCATGTCTCTGTTCTGCACCTGTTCTTAGCACAGTGCCTATGCAAAGCAGATCAATAAACATTGGATGGATGGATGGATAGATGAACAAATACTACTGTATGCAAAATACATTAAAAACAACTACAAACTCAAGAGTTGATGAGAGAATGTCAGTAACGCCAAAAGAATTGAAGTACTAAGAGAAGAAACCACCAAGGTTTGTGTAACCAGAGCCACAGCAAGCTTTTGCTCGTGCCAAGATGGAAAGAAGTGGGTAAAGGTTATGTACAATTAAGGTGGGAGCCTTTTCTTCCATTTCTAACTCAAGACATTTGTAGAGACCAACACATTATGTTCATTTTAGCTTTAGTTTAGCATACAGCAGTCTACCGCCAATATAATAAATACATTGCCAAAGGCTATCCAAACTTTGTTGTTACTCTGGAATTAAACAGAAATCATTTGTGGGCTTGCAAACCCTTCACTACTCACAGATTTGGGTCACCATAATATCTGTTTAATTGTAATTATAAGAGGCTTTCTCTGTGTCTGGCACTGTAGGCATGCATCTCCTAGCAAGTTCAGAGGGCACATTCTGATAGGCTTTTATAAGAGGCCATGTTGCAACTAACCAGCTTCACTTCAGGGTTAGGGATTTGGTTCTTTCCTGTTATTTTTCAGAAAACGAACTATAAGATACAGTTTTACTATGTTATCCATCAACAGAAAACTCATTATCAGACCAGGTAAGAATATAGGTGTATCAGAATCAGGCACAGTGGTGTGAGCGTGCAGTCCCAGCTACTTGGGAATATCTGGAGTCCAGGAGTTCAAATCCATCCTGAGCAACACAGTGAGACCTTCCCTCTTAAAAAAGAATAAAATTGCATCAAATTTACAAACTGGATAAATCTGAAAACCAGAGACTTGGGGGAAAGGGTGGGCCTCTGTCTGCATACACACAACCTCAGCCCATTAGATCACTCCATTGGAAGACATACAGAATGAACGGTTAAATAACTGCACTTCATTAGAAATATACTGCTGGAGATGCTTTCAAAAGAGCAGGTGATCTTTAGCCACAAACTACTACAAGCATCTTAAATCCCACTATAAACATGAATTAAATTACATTCATTTTGACATTATCACCTCTAAGTATTAACTCCTGAAATAAATGAAAATCGATGCCCCCTTCCGCTGCAATAATGGTTACAGTAAAGATTAAGTATAAAAGGACTAAAAACTACAGGAGCACTCTATTTTTCGTGGGAAGTTCTGAAGAATGAAAACAGTTCAAATCTGAAAAATAGGTCTGATTCTTCTTAAATGAGACTCAGTCCCCTTCTCATTGAGATACAGAAAGCACAGTCTGGCCATGGGAGAAGACCTTTGGATTAACTCCTTTTTGTGCATAACCCTCTCGGTGACCCACCCAAAATGAAAGGTGATCAAAACAGAATTTTTGGTTACCTCGGGAGAAATTAACCCATTACTAAAGTGGCCTGTAAGGTTTAAAGTATATACTTCTGCCAATGAACTAAATCATCTCATGGGCCAAAGCAAAACAAGAGTGAGTTAAGTGTTCTGTCCCCAGTAGAGTAGGAGGATTTCATGCCCCTCATTCATTCATTCAACAAATATTTAGGTCCTGCTCCGTGCCACATACCAAAAGTGCTGAGCAAATTATGCAACACTGTGCTGTCCCTACGGTCACAGAGCTTACAGCAGAGGAGATAACTGTTACGCACAAATATGTAATACTGCTACGAAAAAAAGGTGCTGTATGAGAAAATGGAACAGGAACCAATTTAGACTGGAGGTGGGAGAGAAGGGCACTGTGAAAAAAGCGACATTTAAGCCAAGGGGACAACAGATCACCACTACTTAGAAAAGGAAAACGTTTTTTGGCAAATGACCACAAATGGGATTTTAACTTTGCCTGTCAACAACGGACTGGGTTAAACCTCCTCTTTTCCAATCCTTCAGGCTTTCTGAACATCCTGACTAGCGTACTGGAATCCTATGACCTGAACACAGAAAGGTCTCACTTTATTATGATTTATTATTATCTGCAGCCTTCCTATGCCTGGCCTAAGAACATCCAAAAATAATCTGCCAGAGGCTGAAAAACAGAGGCTGGCTGTCAGCAAGAACATTACCTGGGTAGACCAAACATTTAATAGCCCAAGTAATCATAAGTCCCTTGCCAATAAAGTGGCAGCTTCTCTGGGCAGCAAGGTGGTTCCAATGCTCCGGGGTCTATATCAAATGGGACCCAGGGGGTTCAAAGGTTAGTTGGCTACTTCGAACTGATGTTTACTCAGTAAATCAAAGACCGGATCACCATTTCCAGGTCCCAGACCCTGAAGACTTAAAGGACAGTATGGGAAGTGGCCTTTTAGCATCACGGAGCAGAGAGCTCGCCAGGCTGGAGGAAGGCAGCAGCGAAAGGGTCGGGGCCGGGAGGCAGGGGGGCGCAAGGAGAGGAGCGTCAGGTGCTCTGGACCCCGGGACCGCGAGCCAGGCCAGGCACTGGGGCGTTTCCCGCCCCACCCCCCAACCCCTGTCAGCCCCCAGCAAAGGCAACCCAGCCCCCTCCAAGACCCCGAGGTTACAGCTTCCCCCGAGGCAGGACCAGGAAGGCACCAGCAGCCCCGCGCAGGGCCGGAGCCCACCAGGTCCGGGTGCCCGTGTCCGCAGCGCAGAGGGCGCGCTCGGGTGCAAAAATGGCCAAGACAAAACTCTCCCCGCCCACCCGAAAAACCAACCACACCCCCTGCATCCCTCAGCCCGAGCCGCCCGGAGCCAGCCCCCGTGATCGTCTGCTCAGGCCCCCGCGGGTTCCCGTCGGCGCCGCGCGCGGGCTCGGCGGGCACACGGGCGCAAGTGGGAGTGAATGGGGGTGCGCGAGGCAGGCGAGGGCGCCCACCGCGGTGTCCCCCGTCCGGACCCTGTCCCCGGGGCGCCCTCCCGGGCTCCGCGGTTCTGGGACGGGCGCGCCGCCCTCAAGGCTGAAGTGGACGCCCGGACGCGGGCGGCCCCCACTCACCCATTGGCGTCGAGCCGGGCTGGGCCGCCGAGGCAGCGTGAAAGTTGGCGGAGGCGGGTGTGGGGGTCGGGGCGCCGGGATCGGGGCGCTGGGATCCAGGCGCGGGGGTCCGGACGCGGCGGCGGCTGGGCCGGCTTCTTCCTCAGTGGCGGCGGCGGCGGCTCAGCGCCGCCCGCTGCTGCCTCTGCTGCTGCTGCCGCTGCTGCCCCGGGGCGACTCCTGCTGCTGCTGTTGCATCGCGGCCCAATGCGCCCGGCTGTGCCGGGTTTCCTGCTCCCCGCGAGTGGAAATTGCGAAAAAAAAAAAAAAAAAGCGCCGCCCAGCCCAGCGCCCGGCAGCCGCGGCCGCGCCGCCCGCTCTCCCCTCCTCCTCAGCGCTGCCGCGAGGCTCCTGCAGCTCCGCCTGCCGGGGACGCGCGGCCGCCGGGCGGGGGCGGGGTCGGAGAGGGGCGGGGCCCGGGCCGCGTCGGGGCAGGCGCCGGGGGCGTCCCTGCGGCTGAGGCGCTTGGGCGCCCTCCTCACCGCCCGCGCCAGAGGGACCCCGCTCCGCGCGGCTGCCACCCACCCGCGGCTGCTGGGCTGACGCCCCGGGAAGTGCCGCGAGACTCCTCGAGACCGGAGGAGAGGGGCTCCTTGGGGGAGGGGCGTGGGAGTGCAGAGGCACGTGGAGAAGGAGGAGAAGGGGGCTGAGCGGGAGGGGGCGACAAGAGGTGGAGGACGGGCTGGGGATGGAGACCAGGGCAGGCCTGGGGCCAAACGCCTGCCCAGGGTGATGGCAGGTGGCCCTGGAGCATCGAGGCAATCCGGAATGAGCTTTCCCGGGGGGCTGTTGGCGGGGAAGGAAAAGGGTCCCTTGGAAGGGAGAGAAACGCGGCGTCCCTTCGGTGGGGCGTGGGAACGCCGGCAGGCCAGGTGCGAGTTCCGCACAGAGGAGGCGGTGGCACTGACGTGGGGAAAAACGGGCGAAGGACGCAGCGGGGCCGAGGGGACGCATCGCCTCGCTGGGACCCGCCTAAGCCCCGCCCCAGTGCCTGGGCCAGGTGGGGTTCGGGTGTTCAGGAATGTTCCCGAGGTCTGATGTTCTCAGGAATCCGCTGAGATGAGGGCTGGCTCCCTCCCTAGCAGGCATCATTGTGCCTTACTGACTCCCAGACCTGGACGGCCGACCCTTGAGTGGGCGCTAAAATGTTAACAGGGAATCCGTGGGCATTTGTGGGCAATTCAGAAGCTCCGTTTTGGGTCCATTCACCACCACACCTTTCGCCATAGATACTCTGCCTGCCACCACATTCCTCTACCGGCCCGTTATTTCCTTTTCCCTTTCCACCATCTGGTGGTAGGAAGCGATAGTGAACTGCATGGGAGACATTTAGGCAAAGAGCACGTAAGACAATAGAGAAATTAGATCAGTGGCCCCTGGAAATGGAGGAGGCTGAGGGCTAGTGGACTCAAAAGGGACAAATGAAAGCCAACCCCCTACCCAAGAGAGGGGCTGTCTCCATACCTCACCTATGTTGGCGGGGCAACTCTTGTAAATTGGTTACCGTCCTGGGATTTCTGTAGAAAATTGTTCTTATAACTGTTTCATGAGTTTTTCAAAAAACCTCAAAGTCAGGGTCTTACAAACAAGAGATCAGTAGCATCGTCTTTCTAAATACCGTTCATGTGTGTCAAACCGATCGAAATAGGAGACTAATCAAGGGACAAGAGGCCCATCCACACAGAGGCTGCAGTTGAAGTCCTAGTGTCATCAACATCAGACTCCTAAAAAAGGGATCAGAGAACACGGAGATTAAGAATGTGAAGGCCGGGCGCGGTGGCTCACGCCTGTAATCCCAGCACTTTGGGAGGCCGAGGTGGGCGAATCACGAGGTCAGGAGATCAAGACCATCCTGGCTAACATGGTGAAACCCGGTCTCTACTAAAAAATACAAAAAATTAGCCGGCTGTGGTGGCGGGCGCCTGTAGTCCCAGCTACTCCGGAGGCTGAGGCAGGAGAATGGTGTGAACCCGGGAGGTGGAGCTTGCAGTGAGCCGAGATCGCGCCACTGCACTCCAGCCTGGGCGACAGAGCGAGACTCCGTCTCGAAAAAAAAAAGAAAGAAAAAGAAAAGAAAAGAATATGAAGTGGGCCAGGCACGGTGGCTCACGCCTGTAAACCCAGCACTTTGAGAGGCCGAGGTGGGCGGATCACCTGAGGTCAGGAGTTCAAGACCAGGCTGACCAACATTGCGAGCCCCTCTCTCTACTAAAAATACAAAAATTAACCAGGCTTGGTGGTGCATGCCTTAGTCCTAACTCCGTGGGAGGCTGAGGCACAAGAATTGTTTGAACCTGAGAGGTGGAGGGTGCAGTGAGCCTAGATGGCGCCACTACACTCCAGCCTGGACGACAGAGCGAAACTCTGTCAAAAAAAAAAAAAAAGAATGTGAAATGTTGAAGGCAGGGATGATGAATACTCAAATATTCCTGCTCCAGGCACCCTGGTGCCTCACTCATTACATGTCTTGTTATATCATGTTCTAATCAGGGCAATCAAGCCTTCTGATACCATCTTAGAGGTGACAAACACTGAAACTCACAGAGCCTGGATAAACCCTCTGCTACTGGGACTTTTTTTTTCCCCAACCCCAGAAGAACTGGTATGGGGGTCTGCTCAATTCCAGAGGAGGTTCTCTTTGCTAAGGCCATATCAGTGGGTCATCCTAACCCTCTCTCAAAGAGCCTCAGACCCCTGAAAGTGATGGGGTACATTTCAACATGGAAACAGTTGTGCTGGCCTTGCAGTGGACTGGTATCTGGAGTGCTGAAGATTCTTGGCTGGCTGCCCAGTGCATTCTCACAATGATGAGTCAAAAGTTTTTGAACATTGTTGATGATACCTTCCCATAGCTAAACTTACCCAGGCATCACAGAGGCCACTACACCTAAACCAGCAGATGGGGTGCTGAACTCTGTTGGCTCAAAGAAAAAGAAAAAATCAGCAGTTTGTCTTATGTCCTGCTTGGTCTCTGTGTCCTATGTGGAGAAGACAGTCTTCTCATGGAATTTTATTTCCAACTTCACACAGGTGAAGACAGATCACTTGAAATTTGGGGGGTTTGTTTCGTTTTGTTGTCTTTTTTTTTTTCTTCTGAGACAGGGTCTCACTATCACCCAGGCTGGAGGGTAGTGTCGTGATCATGGCTCACTGCAGCCTCAACCTCCTGCGCTCAAGTGATCCTCCCACCTCAGCCTCCCAAATAGCTGGGACTACAGGCACGCGCCATCTCACCCAGCTAATTTTTGTAGTTTCTGTAGAGATGAGGTCTCACTGTGTTGCCCACGCTGGTCTTAAACTCCTGGGCTCAACTGATCCTCCCCCGCCTCGGCGTCCCAAAGTGCTGGGATTACAGGCTGAGCCACTGCGCCCGACTTGCTTGAAGTTTTGCGTCTTGTTTATTCTCTGGTCTATTTCAAGGCATACCTTTTCCTTCTTGGACAGGAATGCGGTGTTGCTCCTCCTTGATCTGCTTCCTGCGTGGTCAAATTTGCGTTACCACAGAAGAAAGACTGATGGCAAGACAACATTTCTGAAAATCCCTGGGCTATGCCCTAATTTTATTTTATTTTTTTTTTGTTTTTGAGATGGACTTTCACTCTTGTTGCCCAGGCTGGGGTGCAACGGTGGGATCTTGGCTCACTGCAACCTCCACCTCCCGGGTTTAAGCAATTCTCCTGCCTCAGACTCCCGAGTATCTGGGATTACAGGCATGCGGTACCATGCCTGGCTTATTTTGTATTTTTGGTAGAGATGGGGTTTCACCTTGTTGGCCAGGCTGGTCTCGAACTCCTGACCTCAGGTGATCCACCCGCCTTGGCCTCCCAAAGTGCTGGGATTACAGACGTGAGCCATCGCACCCGGACATGTGCCCTAATTTTAATGCCTTAACTAAACAAAGTTGTGGTGATTCTATCCAAAACACTATAGTTTATTTTTCATTTTAAGTTTCTCTGACTTATGAAAATGAACATTCCATTTTTTCACTTATTGTTTAGTTCTTCTGAATTGTTCCTATTGTCCTTTCATTTTTCCTTGGAGAAACTTTTGCTGACCAGCACAAGGGAAGTTAATATCAAGATTCAGATCCAGCTGCTGACATGAATAGATGCATAATTTCTCATCCAGCCTCCCTCTTACAAGAGTATCTTTTAACACAATGGTTAATGCAATATTTCAAATGATGTAAATTCATCTCATGAATATTTCTAGAGAAATAGGATTTTATTTAATACATCTTTGTCCCACTGAACTCCCATTTCCACGAGAGGAGATTATGCATTTTGGAAATAGAAAGTATCGGAGCTGTTACATTTAAAATGATATCATATGACTTAAAAGGCACCGCTATGTTGCTCAGTAGTAGTAACATATTTTTGGATAAAAACTGAAGGTGTGGCTGGCCATGGTGGCTCATGCCTGTAATCTCAGCACTTTGGGAGGCCGACGTGGGTAGATCGCTTGAGCCCAGGAGTTTCAGACCAGCCTGGACAACATAGTGAGATCCTGTCTCTATAAAAAATACAAAAATTAGTCGGATGAGGTGGCACACACCTGTAGTCCCAGCTACTCAGAAGGTTGAAATGGGAGGATCCCTTGAGCCCGGGAGGTTGAGGTTGCAGTGAGCCGTGGAATGCACCACTGCATTCCAGCCTGGGTGACAGAGCAAGACCCTGTCTCAAAAAAAAAAAAAAAAAATTGAAGGTGGGTGAGCTTCTGTCTTTCATACTTGCTATCTCTGAGTACTCGGACTTAACATCTGTAATTTGCATATAATGAACAATACTTTGATAACCTTTAATATTGTCTTTACATTAATATAAATTACGTGCTGAGTGCTGTACAAAAGACAGTCATTGCATAGTGCTTCTGATGAGCTTTACGGAAAAACATAAAAATCTCACAGTGCCAGAAAGTAAAGATGTGCTCAACAAAGGTGACAGGGCACAGCAGAAGGGCACAGGAGCCAACCCCAAAGGGCTCCCAAAGGCCAAAGCTGGAGTAATTCAAGCGACAAAATAATTAATGATTGTATTGGAAGAAAATTAATATCTTTGAGTCTATAGAATTACAACTAAATAACTGACTAGGGGAAAATATCAAGGAGAAGGGGCAAGTCTTCCTTACAGAGGAATTCCAATTAAAGTGTAGGAGAAATGAGAGAAAGGGAAAAGTATCATTAGAACATCACAGTAACTGCTAATATAGGCATGATCCAACTACCGTTCACAAATGAGTGGGTGAAACTTTAAGGAGAAACAGAATATTTGCATAGCCTCAAAGTATTTTCCCTGAAATAAATATGTCTTAATATTTAAAATGGGGGAAATAGTAACTTTACTTGGAGAACTCTGGCAAACAGCACTTTTTTTTTCTTCCTTTCTTTTTTATTATACTTCAAGTTCTGGGATACATGTGCAAAATGTGCAGGTTTGTTACATAGGTATACACGTGCCATGGTGGTTTGCTGCACCCATCAACCTGTCATCTATATTAGGTATTTCTCCTAATGCTATCCCTCCCCTAGTGCCCCACCACCCAACAGGCCCTGGTGTGTGATGTTCCCCTCCCTGTGTCCATGTGTTCTCATTGTTCAGCTCCCACTTATGAGTGAGAACATGCGATGTTTGGTTTTCTGTTCCTATGTTAGTTTGCTGAGAATGATGGTTTCCAGCTTCATCCATGTCCCTGCAAAGGACACGAACTCATCCTTTTTATGGCTGCATAGTATTCCATGGTGTATATGTGCCACATTTTCTTTATTCTATCATTGATGGGCATTTGGGTTGGTTCCAAGTCTCTGCTATTGTGAATAGTGCTTCTTTTGAGGAGTGTCTGTTCACTTTAAGCAAGCAGTCATGGCTCTGTGCTGATGACTTTTTTTTTTCTTTTTTTAGACAGGGTCTAACTCTGTCGCCCAAGCTAGAGTGAAATGATGTGATCTCCGTTCATTGTAACCTCTGCCTCCTGAGCTCAAGCTCAAGAGATTCATGTACCTCAGGTGTGCACCACCATGCCCAGCTAATTTTTGTATTTTTAAGAGAGATGGGGTTTTGCCATGTTGACCAGGCTGGTCTCGAACCCCTAGCTGAAGTGATCCGCTTGCCTCAGCCTCCCAAAGTGCTGGGATTACAGGTGTGAGCCACCTCGCTGGGCCTGATGGTTTTGAGGCAGGCTTTTCCATTCCTCCTTTGCTTCGTGCACACCGGGTTAAAGATAACTGACGTCTAGATCGAAAGCCACAGAAATATTAATAAGAAATGTTTTGCTCTATTATGTTTACCTGGCTTGATAGCCTCTCTTAGAATGACCCACTCCCTTCCCTCTTTTTCTTTTTCAGTAAATCTTTTTCAACAAATCTAACAGGACTGGGTTCACCTGCTCTATAGAGATGAACAAACGAATCAAATCAGAAAGGTAGATCACTTATGAAACAGCTAAACCATGACCTTCTTTACAAGGTTTGTGGGAAAGCCTCGCTTTGTAAACAAAGGAAAACACAAAGGAAGCAACTAGAAGGTGAGACGTGCATGTCCACAATGCTACAAAAATAGGATGTCCTCGTTTAAAAATCCAAAGAATGCCTGAGTAATCAACTCCCAAGCTGACCAGTCACACGAGCTTGTATCCAAAGTGCACAAAAAGAGCCCTGGTGCACAGACGAACTTGCCAAGAACATTTTTCCATCCTTTTCCACAGCACTGCTTTGTCTAAGAAAATAGTAAATTGGGAGAATGGTCCCAGGAGATTAACAAAAAACATGGTTTCTACTGTTTTCTACCCATCCTGCTGGTTTCCTCCCCCACCAAAATCACAAGGGGTCATGTGTAAGGAACTACATTTTCACAATTAAAAGGCAAATCAAATGATAATCAAAAAAGTTCCCAAAGCACCAGACATTAAGATCATATGTGTGATATATGTACTGTAATAAATGTTAACATTAAGCCAGGCATGGTGGCTCATGGCCTGGAATCTCAGCACTTTGGGAGGCCTACCCAGGCAGATCACTTGAGGCCAGGAGTTCAAGACCAGCCTGGCCAACATGGTGAAACCCCGTCTCTACTAAAAATATGAAAATTAGCCGGGTGTGGTAGTGCTTGCACGTTAATTCCAGCTACTGGGGAGGCTGAGGCAGAAGAATCGTTTGAACCCAGGAGGTGCAGGTTGCAGTGAGCCGAGATTGTGCCACTGCACTCCAGCCTGGGCAACAGAGCAAGACTCCATCTAAATAAATAAATGTTAACATTAAATAGAACAATGGCATTTAACATAAGAATAAACTGTATCAACAGGCCAATTTTTAAAAATGGAAACTGATAAATTACCATGGGAGGCTTTTGATCTCATCAGTAATGAAAATTTAAAAGTAGGAATTGACTTGCAAACATAGTTTCTCTTTTTGTCCCAGAACCTTTGGGAGAAGCTAAGCTCAGGGGCTCCTTCACAGGCTGGGTTCCTTTGGAGCTCAGCCTCCAGGCTGCACAGACATTGGCCCGCATTCCTGACAGAGGGAAGAACAAGTGAGGATGTGCAGAGTCTGCAGAACAGATGGCATTTTCAAGGGGTCTCCTGTGGAAGGGGCAGGAGTGTAGTGAAATGTCTGATTCTAAATGGTTTCTATGTCAGGGCCAGATCGAACAAGACCCTGCAGGCAATGGGTAGGAGCACAGGTTTCTTTTTTCTTTTCTTTTCCTTTTCCTTTTTTTTTTTTTTTTTTTTTTTTTTTGAGACAGAGTCTCGCTCTGTTGTCCAGGCTGGAGTGAAGTGGCACAATCTCGGTTCACTGCAACCTCTGCCTCCTGGGTTGAAGCAATTCTCCTGCCTCAACCTCCCGAGTAGCTGGGATTACAGGTGTGCACCACCACACCTGGCTAATTTTTGTATTTTTAGTAGAGACGGGGTTTCACCATGTTGGCCAGGTTGGTCTCAAACTCCTGGCCTCAAGTGATCCACACACCTCGGCCTCCCAAATGCTGGGATTACCAGTATGAGCCACCATTCCTGGCCTGGAGCACAGATTTCTAAGCAGGCTGTTTTTAGGGAGGTAACTGGTGAGCTCTGTGGAGAAAGGACTGGAGGAAGAGCTTGCAGGTGGGAGGCCAGCAACAGACCAGAGGTAGTAAAGGCAAGAAATATGATGGCAATCATACTGACAAAGAGGAGAGGTTACATTCTAGAGCCATTTTTGAAATACATTTGACAGGCTCTGATGAGACAGTGGATTTGGCGAGAGGATAGGGAGCAAAGATGGAGGATTCAATAGAAATATTTTGTTAGTTGGCTTGGAAGTTGGATAGATAATGGAGTTTCAACTAAGTGGAGAAATCAACTAAGTGGAGAAGGAAGTTTTTGTTAGGGTAGGGATGTGGAGGAGATAATGAATTCAAATTTGAATGTTATTAAGAGCGAATACAGCCAGGCTCAGTAGCTCATGCCTGTAATCTCAACACTTTGGGAGGGCAAGGTGGGTGGATCGCTTGAGTCCAGGAGTTCAAGACCAGCCTGGGCAACACAGCAAAACCCTGTCTCTACAAAAACAAAAACAAAAAAATGTAAAAATTGGCTAGGCATGGTGGCGTGTGCCTGTAGTCCCAGCTACATGGGAGGCTGAGGTGGGAGGATCACTTGAGCCTGGGAGTTTGAGGCTGCAGTGAGCCAAGATTGCGCCACTGCACTCCAGCCTGGGTGACCGAGAAAGACTGTCTCAAAAAAAAAAAAAAAAAAAAAAGTGAATACAAAGGGAATGAAGTACTGATTTATGCCACAACATGGCTGACCCTTGAAAATATGATGCTAAGTGACAGAAGCCAGTTGTCAAAAGCCACCTATTATATGGTTCCATGTATATGAGATGTCTGAACAGGCAAATCCATAGAGACAGAAAGTAGGCTAGTGTTTGTCAGGGGCTGGGGGAATTGAGAAGTGACAGCTAATGGGTACAGGGTTTCATTTTGGGGTGACAAAACGTTCTAAAATTGATTGTGTTGATGGTTGCACAACTCTGTGAATATACTAAAAACTGTTGAATTATACATTTTAAAATGGGTGAATTGCCAGGCACAGTGGCTCACGCCTATAATCCTAGCACTTTGGGAGGCCGAGACGGGTGGATTCCCTGAGGTCAGGAGTTTGAGACCAGTCTGGCCAACATGGTGAAACCTGTCTCTACCAAAAATACAAAAATTAGCTGGGCATGGTGGCATGCGCCTGTAGTCCCAGCTACTCGGGAGGCTGAGGCAGAAAAATCACTTGAACCCGGGAGGCAGAGGTTGCAGCAAGCCGAGATTGCACCACTGCACTCCAGCCAGGCAAAAGAGCGAGACTCTGTCTCAAAAAAAAAAGTGAATTATATGATATGCAAATTATATCTCAATAAAAGCTGTTAAAGATTTTAAAAGAGTGATCATGGTTACAGCATTTCAGTATGGGAAGATGCAAATGTTCTGGAGATGGATGGTGGTGATGGTCGCACAACAATGTGAATGTATTTAATGCCACTGAACTGTACATTAATAAATGGTTAAAATGGCAAATTTTGTTATGTATATTTTAGTACCAAAAGAGAATGAATACATATGTGATTGGTGGGTTATATGGGGCTCGGTGGGGACAATATTCCCTGTGTTTTAACTCCTCCAATAATACCCCCACACTGCTTCCCAAACAGGAAATCAGAATTACAATAACCACCACCCCATCATCTCGGGGTTCAGAGAAACCAAGACCAGTGGCCTGAGCTGACGGTGAAACGCCACAGCCATCCCCTAGATTGTGAAGGCCCCAAAGCAGACAGCCAACCTCAGATGCATCCTCAAGCCCCAGAGGCTATGGGACTTAATTGAAAAGTCTCTGAACCAGGCGGTCACTTAATAAGAGATGGCACAACCCTTTTCTAGCACGACTTCTTTATTAAATAGAGTCAGTCAAATCAAGTTCCTCTTCTCAAAAATAATTACAGACCAGCCAGAGGCAAAAGTGGGAAGTAAGTCAAGTTCATCTTCTTTGTTTTGCTTGCCAGCCCTGGCTTAAGGATTCTATTCCCCAGCTGAAGTTTTCTTTTCTGGCACAGAAGCTCTCAAAGTGTGGTCCCCAGCCCAGCAGCAGCAGCATGTGGGAACCTGTTAGAGATGCACGCTGGGGACCCCGCCCCAGGCCTTCCGGGTCAGGAACTCTGGGGCTGGGACCCAGTAACCTGTGTTTTGATCAGCAGCTCAAGTGTGAGAATCCCCGCTGTACCTCAGCTCCTCAGAGCCAAGGTGAACGCTCTGTCATCTGATGAACTGCTTGGTCCTTGGCAATGAAAATGGGCTCAAGGGCGCTACCAGTGAGGCATAGCCCTGAACTGGTAAAACTGACTTGATGTTTTGCGATACATATTCGTATCATTATCATTACAAAAGTAATCTCTGCTCAGTATTTTAAAAAATAAAACAGGCCAGGCGCAGTGGCTCACGCCTGCAATCCAAGCACTTTGGGAGACTGAGGCAGGAGGATTGCTTAAGCCTAGGAGTTTAAGACCAGCCAGGACAACATAGTGAGATCCCATCTCTACAAAAATAAAATAATAAAAAATCAGCCAAGCATGGTGGCACGCACCTGCAGTCTCAGCTACTCGGGAGGCTGAGGTGGGAGGATTGCTTGGGCCTAGGAGGTCGAGGCTGCAGTGAACCATGATCACATAACTGTCCTCCAGCTTGAGTGACAGAACAAGACCCTGTCCCAAAAATAAAATAAAATAAAACATTAAAGATACAGTGTATAAGGTGAAAATCTTCCATCATCTCACAATTACCAATTACTGCAGAGATAATTGATAATCACTGTTAACTCTTGAAGGAATATTCTTCCAGACATTTTTTAAAGTGTGTAATGATACTAAGATATATGATGATTTCCACCTATTATCACTGTAATTTTTTGGAGCTAGTAACTCCTCTTTAGTGCTCTAATGATGGAAATTGAGAACATTGAAGAGGGGGTACTATTTTCCCTGGAGGACTCTCAAATCACCTTTTTCTTTTTTCCTAAATTTGAATGCATTTCATAATCTTCTTCTGGGAAGAAATGAGAATTCCTGATAAAAATACTAAAGCAATTCTCTGATACTCTTTAATGAGATTAAGCCCTTGTCAGGGAGACTGCTCCCTCCACCCCCCGCCCCCCTCTCAGCTGACCTAAGGTCAGAAGTCTAGTGATGTTTTAGCCAGACATTCTTTCACCCTGTGTCCAGTCTGACAATGATCATCTAACCAGAATGATCATCTTCCCAGAAAATGTCCCAACCAAGGGGGAATAAGAGGGAATCTTGGGGCAGGGTGCGGTGGCTCATGCCTGTAACCTCAGCACTTTGGGAGGCCAAGGCGGATAGATCCCCTGAGGTCAGGGGTTCAAGACCAACCTGGCCAACACGGTGAATCCCTGTCTCTACTAAAAATACAAAAAAACTAGCCAGGCATGGTGGTGGGCACCTGTAATCCCAGCTACTTGGGAGGCTGAGGCAGGAGAATTGTTTGAACCCGGGAGGCGGAGGTTGCAGTGAGCTGAGATCATGCTACTGCACTCCAGCCTGGGCAATAGAGACTCTGTCTCAAGAAAAGAAAAAAAAAAAAAAAAAAAAAAAAAAGGGAATCTTGAAACAAAACTTTGACTTTGACATGTGTTCATAATTAAATTTTCTGAAAAGTTTTATATACGCCTCAGTCTTTCATAACTGTAAACAACACACACAAAAACTATCAGATATGGACTAGACCTTTTCTCAGTGCCTGAATAAAGCAATGAAAAGGTTTGACCTGCCATAAAATAGTGTTATGGGTCTTTTGAAAGTCTCTCCGGGCAAAAAGGATGATCTTAAGATAACAATCGCTACCATTTATGGAGGAGGGGGCTGCGATACTCTTATCTGCTTTTAAATTCTCACAACAGTGTCAGTTATATGTTAGTATTAACATTGTACAAGGGAGGGAACTCAAGTTCGGAGAGGCTAAATGTCATGCCCAATCAATGTTCTTTAGCAGGAGAGAGCAGGCTTGGGAATGTAAAGTCAGCTGTGTCTGATTCCATTAGAAATGATGACATCGTCTGAAATTGGACAAAACAGCTCATTTGTTTTCATGGTTTAGAACTCCTATTCAATGGTCTTAATATAAAATGTCAATGGATCTTCGTGAGTGTTTTGCTTGGTATGAAATCTGGATACACATAAAATGCTCATGGTATAACACTAAGTGGTAAAACGGCTACACAAACCCACCCCCAGTTGCTTTTTTTTTTTTTTTTTTTGAGACAAGGTCTCACTCTGTCACCCAGACTGGAGTACAGTGGTATGATCTCGGCTCACTGTAACCTCTGCCTCCCAGGTTCAAGCAATTCTCCCGCCTCAGCCTGCCAAGTAGCTGGGATTACAGGTGCATGCCACTACCGCCCGGCTGATTTTTGTGTTTTTAGTAGAGACGGGGTTTCACCATGTTGGCCAGGTTGGTCTTGAACTCCTGACCTCAAATGATCCACCTGCCTTAGCCGCCCAAAGTGCTGGGATTACAGGCATGAGCCACTGTGCCCGCCCCCCAGTTGCCTTTTTTTTTTTTTTTTTTTTTTGAGACGGAGTCTCACTCTGTCGCCCAGGCTGGAGTGCAGTGGCGCGATCTCCGCTCACTACAACCTCCTCCTCTCAGGTTCACGCCATTCTCCTGCCTCAGCCTCCCCAGTAGCTGGGACTACAGGTGCCCGCCACCAGGCCTGGCTAATTTTTTTTTTCTATTTTTAGTAGAGACGGGGTTTCACTGTGTTACCCAGGATGGTCTCGATCTCCTGACCTCATAATCGGCCCGCCTCAGCCTCCCAAAGTGCTGGGATTACAGGTGTGAGCCACCGCGCCCAGCTCCCAGTTGCCTTTTAACTTAAAAAATACATTAAAAGCTTTGCAAGCAAATACTCCAAAAGGTTAAAAGGTCAACCTAAAGCCATGTGGCTGTTGTTGATCCGTTTTCCTTCTATTTTCTGAGCCAGCAGAGCATAGAGGTGTCTATGCCACCAGCCTGGGCATGATGAGTTTAGGCTTCACCTGGTACTAGCTGCTGTGCAACCTTGGGAGGTTTCTTTGTTATTGTTGTTGTTGTTATTGAGATAGGGCCTCACTCTGTCACCCAGGCTGGAGTGCAGTGGTGCAATCATGGCTCACTGCACCCTCCACCTCCTGGGCTTAAGCAATCCTCCCACTTCAGCCTCCCAAGTAGCTGGGACTACAGGCATCCGCCACCATGCCTGGCTAATTTTCATATTTCTTTGTAGAGACGGAGATCTTACTATGTTGCCCAGGCTGGTCTCGAACTCCTAGGCTCAAGCGATCCTCCTACCTGGACCTCCCAAAGTGTTGGGATTACAGGTGTAAGCCACTGCATCTGGCCAGGAGGTTTCTTAACCTGTGACTCAGGTTCCCCATCTGTAAAATGGGGAGAATAGTGCCTACTTCATAGGGTTGTCTTGAGGCAATAATGTGCTAATGCTTGTAAAGTGCCCAGGATAGTGACCGGCACTGTTCCAGGTTTTCTTTAAAGAGAATAATTTTAATAATGGAAAAGGTTGCTTTCAAAGGTTATTGTACCTTTACTAATTTATGACTTTCCTTTTTTGAATACCTTAGAATAAGTAATGAATATAATTGAACAAATAAACACTTAAAAATTATCGCAGGACTTTGAAGTGAGCATCTAATTTGACAATTCATACCAAAGTTTTAAAAAATACACACTTCTGCTGAATCCTAGCACATTGACCATTTGTGTTTATCATCTCTTCCTCTCAAATCCTGGTAAAGTGATAGTAAATAAATAAAAGGGAGGCCAGGCACGGTGGCTCACGCCTGTAATCCTAGCACTTTTGGGAGACTGAGGCAGGCAGATCACTTGAGGTCAGGAGTTTGAGATCAGTCCGGACAACACGGTGAAACCCCATCTCTACTGAAAAAAAAACTACAGAAGTTAGCCAGGCGTGGTGGTGGGCGCCTGTAATTCCAGCTACTGGGGAGGCTGAGGCAGCAGAATCGCTTGAACCTGGGAGGAGGAGGTTGCAGCGAGCCAAGATTGCGCCACTGCACTCCAGCCTGGCGACAGAGCAAGACTCCGTCTCCAAAAACAATAATAATAATTAATTAATTAATTAAAGGGAAATCCTCCAACAAGGACAAGGAGAACAGGAGAGGAAACATCAAAGTGCTCAGCATCTCAAGATACTGTTGGGGTTCAAACAGCAGCCCGGGAGGGTAACAGGCTTAGCAGGAAACCACCAAAGTGGGCTCTTCAACCTAGAAGTCTATACTCAGCCAAACCATCAATCAAATATAAACATGGAATAATGACATTTTCAGACATGTAAGGACTCCAAATGCATACCTCCCATGTCCCCTTTTTACAGAACATCAGAAGGATGTGCTCCAGCCAAAAAAAAAAAAGGAGTATGTTAAGACAGCAGAAACATGAGACTTACGAAACAAGGGATCCCATACACAAAAGCAGTGAGAGAGAAATCCCTGGATGGCACTGTCTGGCAGGTCAGTTCGGCTTGAACTGAATGGAGACTCTAGGAGGGAAGTCTGGTTTAATTGAGTGTTTGGAACATGCTATTGATAAGCCTCAGGCAGATTTAATGGTGGATCTAGATGTTGGGTGGAATAATGGCCCTCCCAAACATGTTCACACCCTATTCTGTGGAGCCTGTGAATATGTTGTTATATGAAAAGAACTAAGGTTGCAATTGAATTAAGGTTGCCAATTAGCTGCTCTTGGGATGGGAAATTTATCCTGGGTTGCATGGGTAGACTCAATGTAATCACAAGGACCTTTCAATATGGAACAGGGGAGAAGAGAGTGTGAGTCATGACGCAGCATGAGGAAGACCTGACTGGCCATGGCCGGCTTTGAAGATGGAAGGCGGCCACCAGCCAAGGAATGTGGAAGCCTCTCAAAGCTGGAAAAAGCAAGAGAATGAATCCTCCTCTAGAGCTTCCAGAAGGAATGCAGCCCTGTCAACACTTTGATTTTAGCCCAGTCAGACCCACTTTGAACTTCTGGCCTAGTTATAGCAGCCATAGGGAACTAACACAGAGGATTTGAATGAGTGTCCAAAACTAAGCAAGTAAGAAAATGCAAGGCAGTTATTGACATTGGGAAAAACTAAGTTGTAAAAAAGGAAACAATCTGTATAATCTACCTGGTTCAGCAAAATAAAAAGAAAGAAAGAAAGAAAAAAAAAACACAGCAAAAAAAAAAAAAGAGAGAGAGAGAAACCAATATTTATGTGGCTGTATAATGTCAAGCAATTAATATTAACCAAAAAATATGATAATAATAAATTGGCAGACTTTGGGGTTGGAAGGCAGGGGAGTAAGAAAGCAAAATCCTTATCTATTACTGGAGAAACTCAATAGATAGTGCCTAAAATTCATAAATCAAGACAGCAGGCCAGGCGTGGTGGCTCATGCCTGCAATCCCAGCACTTTGGGAGGCCAAGGTGGGCAGATCACTTGAGGTCAGGAGTTTGAGACCAGCCTGGCCAACATGGAAAAACCCCGTCTCTACTAAAAATACAAAAATTAGCCGGGCATGGTGGCACACACCTGTAATCCCAGCTACTTGGGAGGCTGACGCAGGAGAATCGGTTGAACCTGGGAGGCGGAGGTTGCAGTAAGCTGAGATCGCACCACTGCACTCCAGCCTGGGTGACAGAGCGAGACTCCGTCTCAAAATAAATAAATAAATAAATAAAATAATAAAATAAAATAAAAGATTACTATGTAACAAACATTTTGCTATAGAGCTTTTTTTGAGACAGGGTCTGGCTCTGTCGCCCAGGCTGGAGTGCAGTAGTGTGATCTCGGCTCACTGCAGCCTCAGCCTCCCAGGTTCAAGCAATTCTCATGCTTCAGCCTCCCGAGTAGCTGGAATTACAGGCGTGAGCCACTACACCCGGATATTTTTAAAATTTTAATTAGAGATGCAGTTTTGCCATGTTGGCCAGGCTGGTCTCCAAATCCTGGCCTCAAGTGATCCTCCCCACTTGGCCTCCCAAAGTGATGGGATTATAGGTGTGAGTTACTGTGCACGGCCATAGAGCTTTTTAATGAATGGAAAAAGTGACAACAGCAAATTACAAAATGGTATGTTAACAACCATTCGATTTTTTTTTTTTTTCACAGGGTCTGGCTCTGTCACCAGGCTGGAGTGCAGTGACGCAATCTTGGCTCATTGCAAGCTCCACCTCCCAGGCTCAAGCAATTCTCCCGCCTCAGCCTCCCAAGTAGCTGGGACTACAGGCGCACATCACCACATCTAACTAATTTTTTTGTATTTTTGGTAGAGACGGGGTTTTGCCATGTCGCCCAGGCTGGTCTCAAACTCCTGGGCTCAAGTGATCCACCTGCCTCGGCCTCCCAAAGTGCTGGGATTACAGGCATGGGCCACTGCACCTAGCCAACAACTATTCAATTTTTGTTTACAAAGTGCGCATGTATAATGTGTAGGAAAATGAGTTTTTGTTTTTTGTTTTTGAGACAGGGTCTTGCTCTGTCGCCCAGGCTGGAGTGCAGTGGCATGATCATGGTTCACTGCAACCTCAACCTCCTTACCAGGCTCAAGCAATCTTCCCATCTCAGCCTCCAGAGTAGGTGGGACTACAGGTGTGCCACCACACCCGGATGAAAAATGAGCATTTTTGTATATGTAGGTATGTACACCTATATGTGTATATATACACATATAGAGACAGAAACAGAAAGTAGAAAAGTGTGTGTGTGCATGCAAAGTGGGTATACATGTGCCAAAAGTACACAAGGATTTTTTTCTCCAGAGACAGGGTCTTACTGTGTCGCCCAAGCTGGAGTGGTATGATCACAGTTCACTGCAGCCTTGACCTCCTGGGTTCAAGTGATCCTCCCACCTCAGCCTTCTGGGTAGCTGGGACCACAGGTGCGCACCACCATGCCCAGCTAATTTTTTTTTCTAATGTTTTGTAGAGGCAGGGTCTCACTATGTTGCCCAGGCTGGTCTCAAACTCCTGGACTCAAATGATCCTCCCCCTCCTCAGCCTCCCAAAGTGCTGGGATTATAGGCGTGAGCCACTGTGCCTGAACACAAGGACTAAGACCAAACTGTTAACCATGCTTACCACTGCGTAGTAGGCATACAGGTCATTTTAATGTTCTTCTTTATACTTTCCCATATTTTCTAGGATTTCTTTCCCGTATCAAGCATGCATTACTCATAACCAGAAAATAATTACTTCCATTTCGTGTAAAGAAGTAACTTTTTAAAATGAGCATCTGAGACCTTAGGTACTAACTGCAGCAAGCAGCTGTCACCAAAATTTACACATGTAGGAGTTAGAACGGCTAAGAAAAAATATGTCAACTATCTTTATTAACTAATGCTCTCCAGAATGTGGTTTAGGTATACATGTTCTAGAAGTATGTTGGAGCCATTGCTATAAATCTACATATCTTGTTCTCTTTAGATTCTTGTTTTGAACTAAGGTCTATGAGGCCAGAACATCTTGGCAGGCGCTGCATGTCATCTGATTTCTAGGCAGTATTTTAGAAAGGCAGCTCAATTCCCCTTCTTGCCCATTAGGTGGGGCAAGAAAGCTTTAGAAGAGTCCCTACCCGCTAAAACATGAACAGGAAGAGACCAAATTGCAGAAAAAGCAGTTAGAGCGGTTCAGAAGTCATCCCCATCCAGTTGGGTGGGATGTATGCTAAAATTTTCCTAGGGTGAAAACTGTTTCCAGAGAGTGTTCTAGAGAATACCAAGTTGAGAGTCTATAAAATGTGTTTCAATACCTGACAATCACACTGTAACCAGGACTTTTTTCTAGCATTTGAAATTAAAATAGCTCAGGTTGAAATGCTGAGATATCATTTTTCATGGGTCAGACTGGCAAAATTCAAAAGCTTGTCAATACACTGCTGGCCAGACTGTGGGGTAAGTGGCACTCTTATCTACTGCTGGGGGAAAGGCACCCTGCTCCAACTCCCATAGAGAAGGGCTGGCAATATCTAACAACATTCCATATATATTTTACCCTTCGGCCCAGCAATCTCATATTTTTTTTTTTTTTTTTGGAATTTACTCTGAAGATTCACCTCCAACAATATGAAAATAAATATGCACAAGGTTATTGATTACAGCATGATTTGTAATTGCAAAATGTCAAACTACCTAAATGTCCAAATATAAGAGTGTGGTTGAATAAGTTATGATAACAGCTACACAGTGAAGTACTATGCAGCTATAAAGAAGAATGAGGCCGGGCACGGTGGCTCATGCCCATAATCCCAGCACTTTGGAAGGCCAAGGCAGGCAGATCACCTGAGGTCAAGAGTTTGAGACCAGCCTGGCTAACATGGTGAAACCCTCTCTCTACCAAAAATACAAAATTAGCTGGGTGTGGTGGCAGGCGCCTGTAATCCTAGCTACTTGGGAGGCTCAGGCAGGAGAATCGCTTGAACCCAGGAGGTGGAGGTTGCAGTGAGTCAAGATTGTGCCACTGCACTCCAACCTGGGTGACAGAGCAAGACTCCGTGTCAAAAAAACAAACAAACAAAAAAAGACAATCGCACAAACTGGTATGGAACAATTTCCAAGATTTCTTAAGTGAAAAAAGCAAAGTGCAAAACAGAATATAGAAGATGCTACCTTCTGTATATGGAAAAAAACGGGGGGGGGGGGAGTAAGAAAACATACATATATCTGCTTGTCTATACCAAAAAATACACAGGAATGAGAAACCCGAAGTTGGTCACCTACAAGGAGTGGGAGAAAATAGTATTGAAGGAATACAGGAGGAAGTGACACTTCCCTGAGCATACCTTTTGGTATAGTTTGATTTGTGGAAATATGTTAATGTTCTACATATTGAAAAAAAATCAAATCAAATAAACATGGATGGTGGGGAGAGCTACCACTGAAAACAAGTTGAAAAAAACAACTGTATTTCTAATGAAGAACATGACCATATCACAGGGGTAGGAGTGGAGGAGACTAATGCAAGTAATTTATGTACACAGTATTTGTCCACATACCTTCTGTCTTTGGGGCATGGCACTGAAGAACCGCAAACAAATCCTGAACTATTTTTAGTAGGTTTGTTTCCTGCTGTAGTATAAGTGAAGCAATTCTGAAACTACTTAAGATGTATTATGGGATTGAGCAAATGATTAAATCGTTTGATGTTGGGAGCCAGGGTTCTCACTGTGGAGGAAGGGACATACAAATATCAAATAGGAGAAGGCAAGGAAGAATCCTATGGAGATGGATGGTAGGTGCCAGTGTGACCTCATCATTTCTAAAATATGTATATATATGCATGTATGTGTGTGTGTGTATTTCCTAGATATGGCTGCTGAAAACGCTTATAAGCAAAGACACTCCAGTAGCAATGGGCACTAGGGCCCAAGTCTTGGACTCTAATACCATCCCCCACTAAAAGGAACCAGGACTCCTTAGAAAAATGACTGATTTCAAGCCTGGGGCGGGGAATGTCCAAGATAAAGACCAAAACATTTTGTTATGCCTCAGAGCAAAGAAGTGCTAAAAAGAAATGATAGGTGCATATCACAATTTGCAATTGCAAAAATATGGAACCAGCTCAAATGCCCATCAGTCAACAAGTGGATGAAGAAAATGTGGTATACACACACACACACACACCATGGAATACTACTGAGTCATAAAAAGGAATGCAACAACGAAAAAGGAATGAAATAATGGCATTCGTAGCAACCTGAATGGAATTGGAGACTTTTTTTTTTTTGAGACAGAGTCTCACTCTGTCACCCAGGCTGGAGTGCAGTGGTGTGATCTCATCTCACCACAACCTCCACCTTCTGGGTTCAAGTGATCCTCCTGCCTAAGCTTCCCAAGTAGCTGAGATTACAGGCATGAGCCACCACGCCCAGCTAATTTTTTTTTTTTTTGTATTTTTAGTAGAGACGGTGTTTCACCATGTTGTCCAGGTTGGTCTCGAACTCCTGGCCTCAGGTGATCCACCCACCTCAGCCTCCCAAAGTGCTGGGATTACAGGCATGAGCCACTGCACCTGGCTGGAGACTATTACTCTAAGTGAAGTAACTCAGGAATGGAAAACCAATATTGTATGTTCTTACTCATGCGTGGGAGCTAAGCTATGAGGATGCAAAGGCATAAGAATGATACAATGGACTTTGGGGACTTGAGGGAAAGGGTGGGGGGTGGCAAGGGATACTGTAGATTGGTTACAGTGTACACTGCTCGGTGATGGGTGCACCAAAATCTCAGAAATCACCACTAAAGAACTTATTCACGTAACCAAACACCATCTGTTTCCCAAAAACCTATTGAAATTAAAAAGATAAAGTCAAAAAAGGAATGACAGGCCCATATCAAGAGGACACAGCAATCAGCTTAAAGGGGCTCCCACTGGCCAAAGCTAGTATCATTTGAGCTCCCAAATAATCAAGGACAATAATGAATTATAAGCCACTGAAAAAGGAGAAATGAATCCATATCAATAATAAATAGACAAATAAACAAACAGGGAAGAAGGGAGGAGTCTTGCTTACAGCAGAATGCCAATGCCAGCTGGTAAGTGTAGAGGGAGCACTGGAGTTAGAAAATCATCATTTTGCCATCATAGCCATGAAGATCGGTTTGGACCAGAATCATCAACATGCCTGGGCATGGTGGCTCGCACCTGTAATCTCAGCACTTTGGGAGGCCAAGGTAGGAGGATTGCTTGAGGTCAGGAGTTCAAGACCAGCCTGGACAACATAGGGAGACCCCCCCCACCAACCATCTCTTAAAAAAAAATAGCCAGGTGCAGTGCCATGCACCTGTGGTCCCAACTACTCGGGAGGCTGATGTGGGAAGATCGTTTGAGCCCAGGAGGTTGAGATTGCAGTCAGCCATGATTGTGCCACTGCACTCCAGCCTGGGCAACAGAGGGAGACTCTGTCTCAAATAAATAAATAAATAAATAAATAAAGAAAAGAAAAGAAAGAAAGAATGGAGGCCCTCTTTAAAAACCAGAATGGTCTTCATTTTGGGTTTGTCTGATGATTCTTTATGATTATATTCAAGTGCTGCATTCCCAGCCAACATACCATATTAGTGATGCTGTGTTATCTATTGTTAGCGGTGGAGAATCCATATCCGTGTCACACGGCACCAAAATATCTTCTGGCAGTGAACCTGTATGGGTCTGCAGCAACCTCAATTACTGCCTCCTCAGAAAAAAAATTGGACCGAGGGGCATAAGGCAGAAGGAGAGATGGAGGCAAGTTTTAGAGCAGGAATGAAAGTTTATTAAAAAAGTTTAGAGCAGGAATGAAAGGAAGTATACTTGGAAGAGAGCCAAGCAGGCGACATGAAAGGCAAGTGCACAGTTTGACCTTTTGACTTGGGGTTTTATAGGCTGGCATACTTCTGGGGTCTTGCGTTACTCCTCCCAACTCCTGAGATCTTATCGGGAAGCTGCTGATCACCATTATTTTAGAGAGAGAGTTAACCACCACCTATCACCTGATGGTTGCCTGACACTCTTGGTATGTGGGTCGGGGGAGCCCTCTCCTGCCCTGCTCATACCAGACTAGCTACCCACTGTAACAGTATCACACTGATGTCCATCTGCCCCTCCTTGGTGATGTTAATTTTCATCCCCTAGTCAAGGAGTTGTCCGTTCTTTCCACTGTATAATTGCTGTTTTTCCTTCCTGCCTTGCAATAAATAAGCAATCTGTGAGAAGACACTTTTACACATTGAAATGTCCTGCTCATCAAAATTGCCTCATATATTTAGTATCTATTTATGACTCTATTTTTTTTTTTTTTTTTGCCTTAAGTGGTCTTCCTGCCTCAGCTTTCCTAAGTGCTGGGATTACAGGCATGAGCCACCACGCCTGGCCAAAATATATATATATATATTTAATTATCATGGATACATAATAGTTGTACATATTTGTGGGGAACATGTGATATTTTGATATAAGCATACAATGTGTAATGATCACATCAGGGTAATTGGGATATGCATCACCTTAAGCATTTATTATTTCTTTGTGTTAGAAACATTCCAGTTCCAGCTGGGCGTGGTGGCTCACGCCTGTAATCCCAGCACTTTGGGAGGCCAAGGCGGGTGGATCACTTGAGGTCAGGAGTTCGAGACCAGCCTAGCTAATATGGTGAAACTCCATCTCCACTAAAAATACAAAAATTAGCTGGGCATGGTGGTGCATGCCTGTAATCCCAGCTACTCGGACAGCTGAGGCAGGAGAATCACTGGAACCTGGAAGGTGGAGGTTGCAGTGAGCCAAGATTGCCACTGCACTCCAGCCTGGGCGAGACGGGGAGACTCCGTCTCAAAAAAAAAGAAAAGAAAAAAAAAGAAACATTCCAGTTCCACTCTTTCCTTTTGAATGGATAAAGGAAATATGGTGCATATAAACAATGGACTATTATTCAGCCATAAAAATAATGAAATCCTGTCATTCACAACAACATGGATAGAAACTGGAGGACTTATGTGAAGTCAAATAAGCCAGGCACAGAAAGACAAATATCACATGGTCTCACTCATATGTGAGAGCTTAAAAAAAAAACACAAAACTTGAATTCATGGAGCTAGAGTAGCATGGTTACGAGGCTAGGAAGGGTGGTGGGGAGGGGGCGGGTAAGGAAGAGATGATTAATGGGTACAAAAATAGTTTGATACATGGAGTAAGACCTAGTGTTCCATAGCATAATAGGGTGACTATAATTAACCTCCAAGCCTATTAGTGAAAAGGAAAATTACAAGACCTCTGTTCTCAAAATGTTAAGAATTTGAAGTGGAAAAAGGTGAACTAAAGTATTGGTAGAAATGCCCATATGGGAAAATAGAATGTGGATCAGTGGCAGGGAGGGAAGAGGCTGGAGAGGTGAACGAATACGCCAAGGCTTGGGGTCAGAAGGAAGCCCACCGAGGGTGGCCAATGACACATCTTCTCACATAGCACCTGGCCCAGAGCAGATGCACAGAGCCTGATGGTTCATCCCTGCATCTTCAGGAAACCATGAAACAAAGGTCTCCTGGGAGAGCTGCTAGGAGACAAGGTTGGGTAGTAGAAAACCTGAAGGACAGCCCACCTCCCCACCTTTCTCTTCAAGCAGTTCATAAGACAGGTGCTAGAATTTGAACTTTTTTTTTTTTTTTCTGTAGGTACCAGGAAGCCACTATAAGATTTTGCAATTAAAAGAACTAGAAAAGCAAGAGCAAACACATTCAAAAGCTAGCAGAAGGCAAGGAATAACTAAAATCAGAGCAGAACTGAAGGAAATAGAGACACAAAAAACCCTTCAAAAAATAAATGAATCCAGGAGCTGGTTTTTTGAAAGGATCAACAAAATTGATAGACCGCTAGCAAGATTAATAAAGAAAAAAAGAGAGAAGAATCAAATAGATGCAATAAAAAATGATAAAGGGGATATCACCACCGATCCCACAGAAATACAAACTACCATCAGAGAATATTACAAACACCTCTATGCAAATAAACTAGAAAATCTAGAAGAAATGGATAAATTCCTCAACACATACACCCTCCCAAGACTAAACCAGGAAGAAGTTGAATCTCTGAATAGACCAATAACAGGAGCTGAAATTGTGGCAATAATCAATAGCTTACCAACCAAAAAAAGTCCAAGACCAGATGGGTTCACAGCCGAATTCTACCAGAGGTACAAGGATGAGCTGGTACCATTCCTTCTGAAACTATTCCAATCAATAGAAAAAGAGGGAATCCTCCCTAACTCATTTTATGAGGCCAGCATCATCCTGATACCAAAGCCTGGCAGAGACACAACAAAAAAAGAGAATTTTAGACCAATATCCTTGATGAACATTGATGCAAAAATCCTCAATAAAATACTGGCAAACAGAATCCAGCAGCACATCAAAAAGCTTATCCACCATGATCAAGTGGGCTTCATCCCTGGGATGCAAGGCTGGTTCAATATACGCAAATCAATAAATGTAATCCAGCATATAAACAGAACCAAAGACAAAAACCACATGATTATCTCAATAGATGCAGAAAAGGCCTTTGACAAAATTCAACAACCCTTCATGCTAAAAACTCTCAATAAATTAGGAATTGATGGGACGTATCTCAAAATAATAAGAGCTATTTATGACAAACCCACAGCCAATATCATACTGAATGGGCAAAAACTGGAAGCATTCCCTTTGAAAACTGGCACAAGACAGGGATGCCCTCTCTCACCACTTCTATTCAACATAGTGTTGGAAGTTCTGGCCAGGGCAATTAGGCAGGAGAAGGAAATCAAGGGTATTCAATTAGGAAAAGAGGAAGTCAAATTGTCCCTGTTTGCAGATGACATGATAGTATATCTAGAAAACCCCATTGTCTCAGCCCAAAATCTCCTTAAGCTGATAAGCAACTTCAGCAAAGTCTCAGGATACTAAATCAATGTGCAAAAATCACAAGCATTCTTATACATAAATAACAGACAGACAGAGAGCCAAATCATGAGTGAACTCCCATTCACAATTGCTTCAAAGAGAATAAAATACCTAGGAATCCAACTTACAAGGGATGTGAAAGAACTCTTCAAGGAGAACTACAAACCACTGCTCAAGGAAATAAAAGAGGATACAAACAAATGGAAGAACATTCCATGCTCATGGGTAGGAAGAATCAATATCATGAAAATGGCCATTCTTCCCAAGGTAATTTACAGATTCAATGCCATCCCCATCAAGCTACCAATGACTTTCTTCACAGAATTGGAAAAAACTACTTTAAAGTTCATATGGAACCAAAAAAGAGCCCGCATCGCCAAATCAATCCTAAGCCAAAAGAACAAAGCTGGAGGCATCACACTACCTGACTTCAAACTATACTACAAGGCTACAGTAACCAAAACAGCATGGTACTGGTACCAAAACAGAGATATAGATCAATGGAACAGAACAGAGCCGTCAGAAATAATGCCACATATCTACAAGTATCTGATCTTTGACAAACCTGACAAAAACAAGAAATGGGGAAAGGATTCCCTATTTAATAAATGGTGCTGGGAAAACTGGCTAGCCATATGTAGAAAGCTGAAACTGGATCCCTTCCTTACACCTTATACAAAAATCAATTCAAGATGGATTAAAGACTTAAATGTTAGACCTAAAACCATAAAAACCCTAGAAGAAAACCTAGGCATTACCATTCAGGACATAGGCATGGGCAAGGACTTCATGTCTAAAACACCAAAAGCAATGGCAACAAAAGCCAAAATTGACAAATGGGATCTAATTAAACTCAAGAGCTTCTGCACAGCAAAAGAAACTACCATCAGAGTGAACAGGCAACCTACAAAATGGGAGAAAATTTTCGCAACCTACTCATCTGACAAAGGGCTAATATCCAGAATCTACAATGAACTCCAACAAATTTACAAGAAAAAAACAAACAACCCCATCAAAAAGTGGGCGAAGGACATGAACAGACACTTCTCAAAAGAAGACATTTATGCAGCCAAAAAACACATGAAAAAATGCTCACCATCACTGGCCATCAGAGAAATGCAAATCAAAACCACAATGAGATACCATCTCACACCAGTTAGAATGGCAATCATTAAAAAGTCAGGAAACAACAGGTGCTGGAGAGGATGTGGAGAAATAGGAACACTTTTACACTGTTGGTGGGATTGCAAACTAGTTCAACCCTTGTGGAAGTCAGTGTGGCGATTCCTCAGGGATCTAGAACTAGAAATTCCATTCGACCCAGCCATCCCATTACTGGGTATATACCCAAAGGACTATAAATCATGCTGCTATAAAGACACATGCACACGTATGTTTATTGCCGCCTTATTCACAATAGCAAAGACTTGGAACCAACCCAAATGTCCAACAATGATAGACTGGATTAAGAAAATGTGGCACATATACACCATGGAATACTATGCAGCCATAAAAAATGATGAGTTCATGTCCTTTGTAGGGACATGGATGAAATTGGAAATCATCATTCTCAGTAAACTATCGCAAGAACAAAAAACCAAACACCGCATATTCTCACTCATAGGTGGGAATTGAACAATGAGAACACATGGACACAGGAAGGGGAACATCACACTTCGGGGACTGTTGTGGGGTGGGGGGAGGGGGGAGGGATAGCATTGAGAGATATACCTAATGCTAGATGACGAGTTGGTGGGTGCAGCGCACCAGCATGGCACATGTATACATATGTAACTTACCTGCACATTGCGCACATGTACCATAAAACCTAAAGTATAATAATAATAATAATAATAATAATAATAATAAAAGAAAAAAAAAAGAGTAGAACATGCTAATAAAAAAAAAAAAAGATTTTGCTTAAGAAGGTGGCTTTTGGTAGCCACAGTGGCTCAGGCTGGTTGTCTCGGGGCACACGGAGGTGAGGCTACATATTCGAGGCCAACCTGGTCAACGTTGGCCAAAAAAAAAAAAGCTGGCCCTTTAGCCATTCACCAAGTATCTTTTTCTTTCTTAGTTCTGAGTCAGGCACTGATCTAGATAGAGGGGAGAGATCGACAGGTCCTTATTTGACGTGCTTGATCTTAAGCAGGGGTGTGTTTGGGTATTCTGGGAACCCAGAGGAGGGGCAGCTAACTCAATGAGGCTAGGTTGGGAAGGCCACCAATCTGAGTCTTGTTTATCCAGATGGTCACCTGAGTTGTTGACACCTTTTGGCTATTGTGAATAATGCTGCAATTAAAGTTGCCATACAAGTGTCTGAGTCCCTGTTTTTGATTCTTTGGGGGAACACACCCATGAGAGGAATCACTGGGCCACATGGTAATCCTATGTTTAGCTTTTTGAACATTATTTTGGGAACTTTTTTTTCACCTTAGTTGTTAAGAGACCATTAAGTTAGTGGCATTGTGTTCCCTGCAATCACTTGCAGAAACTGTCATCAGGGAGAACTCAACATTAAAGTCTATTTCTTCTTTACTAAATATTATAATGAGTATCATTAGAAGGGATTAGAATTTGGGATGAGAATTTACATTAGAAAATTATTTGTAAAGTTTAATCTACTTTTTAACATCTTAAATGATGTATACATCAAAACAAACAAAACCCTTAAATTTTATTTATTTATTTGAGACAGAGTCTCACTCTGTCATCTAGGCTGGAGTGCAGTGGTGCGATCTGGGCTCACTGCAACCTCCACCTCCCTGGTTGAAGCAATTCTCCTGCCTCAGCCTCCTGAGTGGCTGCGATTACAGGCACGCACCACCACACCCAGCTAATTTTTCTATTTTTAGTAGAGACGGGGTTTCACCATGTTGGCCAGCCTGGTCTCAAACTCCTGACCTCAGGTGATCTGCCCACCTCTGCCTCCCAAAGTGCTGGGATTATAGGCATGAGCCACTGTGCCCAGCCAAAACCCCTAAATTTTAATATAATTCAGGATTTCATAAAACATTTTTAAGGCCGGACAAGGTGGCCTTAAAAATGTAATAAAGTATAATCTCAACTACCAAAACAATAAAGCCCAGAAAAAAGACTAATGAGAAAATACCAAAATGTTAGTCTGCACTAAATATTTATGAGCAGTAGGATTATAGACAAATTTTTCTCCCTTTTACATACTATTCTATCTACTTTGTCAAGGACAAAAATTCAACAAACTGAGTTTCAAAGATCTGATTGGCTTTTATTAGTGATTCATGAACCAGGCAGCATCCAATCTACAAATTAGAAAGGAGCTCCAATGAGCTAAACAAAGTGGGTGAGTTTTACAGGCAGAAAAAAGTGGAGGAAAGCAGGAACAAGGAACAAATAGAGAACTGGCCATTTCAAGGTTACTTTTCTTACAGGGATATAAGTGAAATCTTGCTGGCTTAATGCAATTTGGCTACTGTCTCTTCTGATTTGTTGGAAGGTCACATCTTCCAAGTAAACAACTTAGGTTTCTGTTTGGTGATATGGAACCTTAGCATGAGTGACATCATTTTGGGCCTGTTGTCTTTTAACAACTTTTGATCAGGAAAAAGAAGTTGTTTTTCTTTTTAAAAAGAAAAGCAGTAAGATGAATTTTTTTTTTTTGAGATAGGGTCTCACTCTGTCACCCAGGCTGTCACAGCTAACTGCAGCCTCGATCTCCCAGGCTCAATGATCCTCCCACCTCAGCCTCCCAAATAGGTGGGACTACAGGTGCACGCCCCTACACCCAGCTAATATTTGTATTTTTTGTAGAGATGGAGTTTTACCATGTTGCCCAGGCTGGTCTCAAACTCCTGAGCTCAATCTACCCACCTCAGCCTCCTTAAGTGTTGGCATTACACCGTGCCTGGCCAAATTTAATTTTTTATATATTATTGTTAAATATTATAAATCAATAATTTGTACTTAAAACTCAACACAATACATACTTAAAATAAGCCTACATACTTTTTATGATGTGGGAGGAATGGCCGGGAGTAAAACCCCGATGGACTATAGTGAAGTAGCCAGCCTATAACATAAAAGCTTGTTTACTTGGATTTTGGTAGCAGATATATAATGGATAGGATGAAATGTTCTTACCACTGTTTTAAAAAAGAAAGACTTTATTTTATAAAAATGGTACAACATTCATTATATTTGATAGATACAGAAGAGTACAGTCACTCATAATCCCACCATTTAAAAAAATCAACAGTGTTAACAGTGGGTGGGTATGTTTCCAGACCTCTCAATTCACTCATGTGTACAGATAGGATTGACGGTGGGAATCCCTAAACTTTTTATTCTAACAAGTTTTATTTATTTTCTTTTTTGAGATGGAGTCTCGCTCTGTCGCCCAGGCTGGAGTGCAATGGCGTGGCCTCGGCTCACTGCAACCTTCGCCTCCCGGGTTTAAGCGATTCTCCTGCCTCAGCCTCCCAAGTAGCTGGGATTACAGGTGCATGCTACTGTGCCCGGCTAATTTTTGTATTTTTAGTAGAGATGGGGTTTCACCATATTGGCCAGGCTGGTCTCAAACTACTGACCTCAAGTGATCCACTCGCCTCGGCCTCCCAAAGTGCTGGGATTACAGGCGTGAGCCACCGTGCCCGGACAGCAAACAAGTTTTAGATTTAACTTTATTTGAATGCAATAGAAAAAAAAAATTAGGAATTAAATTGAAGGGGCTGCTGAACTTCAGATAAATGTTTCTTCATTGGTTCCTAAAAGGGATAAGTAAGCCAGTTATTCTCAAACTCAAGTATGTGCCAGAATCCCCTGGAGGACTTGTTAAATCACAGATTGCTTGGCCCCACCCCCAGGGTTTCTGATTCAGGAGGTCTGGGGTGGGGCCAAGAATCTGCATTTTTAACAAGTTCTCAGGTGATGCTGATGTTGCTGGTCTGGGACCACACTTTGAGAACCACTGTATTAAGGTCAAGAAAAAAAAAAGATTGTGGAAAAACTTAAGGTTGGTCACTAGAGTTTTTCCCCATATTATAATTTTAAGACATGATGTGACATGACACCTGGCCATGAATGATGAGATGGTTAGTTCTTAGTCTTTATCCCAATTAACCTCCTCCATGTCTGAATTTGTCAATGTACATTAATTTTTCTTTGTCAAGATTTATAACATTTACATACTATTCTACATCTATGATTCCTCAGTTCTTAAATGTTCATTCTGTATTTTAATGGACTCAGAGCTCATAATCATCCTATTTGACGGAACTTTGTTGGGGAACCTGGCATCCCCTCTCTTCTAGGTTCCCATTAAATGTCCAGAACCAGAACTCACTAGACACAGTCAAAGGTGTCTCTGACTTCTGCAGGATTTGGCTTTCCCAGGCTGCTCTGAGACCTGGGAAATGCCTAGTCCTGGTGAATCTTACCCCTTCTGCTGAGGTCCTGAGATGGTGGCAAAGACTTCGTTGTCCCAAGAGTTTTTCCTTGACTCTCCTCCACGTGGCCTGGTCACCTCGTCAGTGCCTTTGTCCATACTGGGGCCCACTGTTACCAATATTTTTGTCATCTCCATTGTTTTACTCAGTGCTACTTATGGGGATGGGCGAGGGATGAAGTCATACCACATCTTGTTGCATCAGCTTCTTCTCCTTCCTTCCTTGCTTGGTTGTTCCTGGTGAATTTATGCCTGGTGGTTACTGAATTTGCTGGGTAATAAAGACGATAAGAGTTTCTCATCCAGCTTTACTTTTCTTGCTTCTGCCTGGGAAGTATCCCCATCTTTTTTTAAAAAAGAAAACTATTCAAAAATGTAGGATTTACTAGGTAAAATGTGGTACATAGTATACATCTACATAAATTGTTACACATAAATGTAGCGAGTTTTTTTCCAATAGAAAAAAATGAAAATGTATCATCCAAAATATTTATAATAGTGTTCTCTGTGATAAGACTATGGGCAATTCTTCAAATTGAAATTTATGTTGAAGTAACTCTAGATTCACATGCAGCTATAAAAGAAATAATACAGAGAGATCCCGCGTACAATTTACCCAGTTTCCCCCAATGCATCAATTTTTAAAACCAGTAAAACCATCAACAGAATAGTGCCTTCTGAGGTTGGTGAAACCAATAGGAAAGAAACATGACGATGGGATGCTGAATCAGAAATGTCAACTTTCCTCTCAACCTTTTGTATATATGTCTACTAAAGTACTTACTCTACATTGTGATTCTTTGTTTTTGTGAATCTCTTCTTCAGTAGTGCATGAGCTTCCTCACAGCAGGGACTGTGTCTTATTATCTTTGTCTTCCCAGTACCAGCGAAGGGCCTAGCATGTAGTGGAGGAAAGTGAGGAGGCAATGGTAGGGGACTTATCAAAAAAAAGAAAAAAAAAAACTTCTCTTCTCAAGTCTTATGCATTCAAGAATTCAAACTCTTTCCAGTCAATAAAAAATGCTATGGATAACCTTTTGTTCAACCTCCATATGAAAATTACACATGTAGTTTCTAATAAACATATTCTATTATTCCCTATTTATTCATTCATTATTCAACTAATATTTAATGAACTCTTACCACATGTCAAATAGGAAGCTGGGTGCTGGGGATACTATGGTGGACAAGACAGACATGGTCCCTGTCCTTATTTTATACTCTAAATTATCAAGTTGGTTTTTCCTTTTAGGCTTTAGATCTTATACACACAATGTTTTCTGCATAGGTATTTTGCAGATAACACGCTTTGCATTTTGAGACAGTGCCAAAAGAATATCCAAATAGGGAATCAGTTGTGGAATGAATAATAGTAAATCAGCCATCTTACCTTTATGTGTTACAATAAATAAAAATCGAGCTATAAAGGCCATTTACCAAGTTACATTTCTGTTTAATGTCCATTTTTCCTATTAGACTCTTCGTACCATAAAGGCAGGGTCCATGTGTCTTGTCTTCTTGTTCATTGCTGTAATTTTAGTACAGTATCTGTGCAATACATAGTTGTCAATCAAATGATTAAATATTCAAAGCTCATTACTGTCCCCTAGAATATGGGAGTAAATGAAATCAATTATTTTAAAATTTAAGACAGATTTTATAAGTACCTAACACAATATAAAGTTGCCATACTACCTGTGTGCATGCATTTCTTTCTTACCATAAGTGGAATGCTAAGTATGTTTGGAAAACCTGACCTATAGAGATTGTACACAGTACAAGACAGGCCATCTACCCAAATTTATTACCTGCTTAGCAATGAATCAAGCGCACTTACCCCCCTTATCATGAACTCACTTAAGGAAAAGGCTGCCCTATCTTTTAAAGATATGGAAAAGAAAACTGAATGTACTAAGATTTTTCACATCCAGTCATGAAAAACCAAGTTCTTATCAACCTTCACATTTTAATTTTGAAAGCTCTGTCCTTGTAAGCACAGAACAGTGCTTTAAACACTGTTTAAACAGAGGTGCTATCCAAGGCTATAAGTCTCAAACAAAATTAAAATAATGCTCTCACAAACTGGCAAGTAACTTACTTAAGCAGAAAGAGCAACAACATTTTATTTCATTACAAATAAACATTTCACAAAAATGTAGTTGGGAATGTATATGTACTGTTAAGCAGAACACAGAAAACATAAAGAAATAAGGTATTGGGGCCTAAAAATTTCATTTAAAATCCCATCCATTTGCTCTTACACATAGTAGGTATGCAATACATAATCAACTGAACTAAAAGTAAACACTCTATAAGATGTGCTTGCAAAATGTGTAATGCTGTAGTAGTAAAGTACGATTTTCAAATATGAGATTTTGTCTGTCAGATTTTTAAAAAGCCTTTAAAAATATGATATGCACAAGCTTGCCCTGAGGGAAAAATAAGATGGACTATAGATTACAAAATCTTTACATATTTTCCACAATAGCATTTTGAAATTGGAAAAGAGCAAATAGTTGTGGAAAAAAACTGAATGAACATATTACTAAAAATTCAGTGCACTCACAACTACCTGATGGAATATTTGAAGCACCTTGTCTCTTGCCTTCTTATAATATGAAATGTATGAATTATATAGGCCTTGATCTTCAGAAACTTAAGAAAACTTCGAGTTATAAGCCAAAATGTCATCAGAAAAAGAAAAATCCGGTATAAAATTTTCTACCATAAGGCCACTGTTTAAAGTTCTTTCATGTACAGACACTTTACAATTCAGATACTTGTTTTTGTTTTTATTACGTAAGCAAAACTTTCAACATATAAACGTCTGAATATTACTTGGTGAAGTTCTCTCTATGAAACCATGCTCAGAGAAAAATGCATCAACAAATAATGCCCTTCAAGTGATTCTTTTGAGACTTTTTGCAAAGGAAACTGTAGTTAATACAACTTTTAAATTGAATACTGTAATTTAAAAGCAATTGTTAGGTGTAAAAAGTTGCAGCATTCCACTACTAAAAAATAAGGTTATTTTATCAAGAAGTTACAGTATTAGTGCCTTAGTGTCACTTCTAACTCCTGACAAAAAGAGAGAGATGCTCCCAAACATCCTCCTGTAGTGTCATTTCCATTTGTACGATTTCAGATTAGATTCCTGTGGCAACATCTGTATATTCCTATTGAGAGAAAACAAGAGAAATAAAGACTTCAAACAAAGTGTTAAACATCTGAGCTAGTTTTGTTTACACTGCAATTTTCAAAGTATTTTAGTTTATACAGTGTTACTTGCACCCCGAGATTCCCACGAAGGCATGTGGAACCCCAAAGGCGCAAAGTAACAACAGAATACATCAAAGCAGTATCGCATGATAAATCAATAGGACAAAGGAAACATATGGCGCTAGATAACACTGGTATTAGTAAATTGATGAAAACAGTCTTCTGCTATTTGGGTGAGTTTCAGTGAAGGCATCCCTGGCATAAAATCAAGACTCTTAAACCTTTGGCTCTCAAGTATGGAGCCTGACACTACACACGCACACCTCAAATTAGTATTTTATCTTTTCCATCCTATATCTCTAATTCTAAAACTACATGGGCTCTTTTAACTGACTGATAACTGCAGAGAAAGTTATTAGAGGGGGAAATGCCTTCTTACTTTTGGATGGTTAACTACAGTATAAAAAGGTGTAAGGCTTCAATAAATACAGGAAGAAGAATTTACAAGAACAATAAGACTATGATTAGAGAATAATGAACGTGGATTCTATATTGTGATACTATGCACAATATTGTTATTAACCACAAACTGGACATAAGACCATGCAAGTAATAACAGAGCAAACATGGTAGAATGGCACATTTTTTAGGGACATTAAAAAATAAAAATTTATTAATATACATATCCTTACCTTTCACTAGGATCTTACACTATTAAAACTGAAAGAAATGTAAAAGTTGATTTATTTTTTGGCATTTATATTAGTATGGAAATGTTTAATTCCAAACAAAAACACTGCTGATAGAAAGTTCTTATTCTTCTATTTTGGTTAATGAAATCTTCAAAATACATGCACATATATATCTGTCAACATCATTCCTTTAAATAGAGGTAGACTTCATTGTATCCTAGTTCTTTACTCATTATACAATATAAAAATCATATAAATTTATCTTCAAATAAAATATGTTACCTACTTACAACTTTAAAAGGAAATTCTAACTACAATAATTCTAAAATAAGATTCAGTTGAAATATCTTGTTAAATGTGTGATTATTTTGAGTTACATTCACCCTTGACGTAGCTTCTTTCATAACCTATCTCCACTTGATCCCTCCACCCTCCCAATGATTTAAAAGCCCCCCCAACCCGGCCTTTTTTTTTTTTTTTT
Source organism: Pongo abelii (assembly GCF_028885655.2). Lineage (NCBI taxonomy): Eukaryota > Metazoa > Chordata > Mammalia > Primates > Hominidae > Pongo > Pongo abelii. Next base: position 20,024,329 of record NC_072008.2, read on the forward strand.
TTTGAGATGGAGTCTCCATTGCCCAGGGTGGAGTGCAGTGGTGCGATCTCGGCTCACTGCAACCTCCGCCTCCTGGGTTCAAGCAATTCTCCTGCCTCAGCCTTCTGAGTAGCTGGGACTACAGGCACAAGCTACCACACTCAGCTGATTTTTGTATTTTTTGTAGAGACGAGGTTTTACCATGTTGCCCAGGCTGGTCTTGAATCCTGGCCTCAAGTGATCCACCCACCACAGCCTCCCAAAATGCTGGGATTACAGGTGTGAGCCACTGCACCTGGCCATAAAAGCCCATTTTAAGCAGAACGCTGAACTAGATATATGAGCACTTCTTATCTAGGTTTTCATGTCATCTGGGTCACCACACATGTTCCCTTGTTGGTCTTCCTGCACCTCATTTCTTCTCCCCAGAACCTCCCCACCCACTGCTAACTACATAGCCATCCTAAAGTACCACTTTCTCCTCAGTCTAGGAAGATGTTCTAGTGCCACCACATCAAACCCTAAATATCCTCCTGCCCAGCTTTTGGGGCCCTCTATAATTTGCACACCTCCATTTCTCCCCACACATCCACCTGCCAAACATGGGTCTTTGGCTTTAGCCCTTTCTATGTCTTGCTCTTCTCCAGGCCTCAGCTTATAATCTACCTCCTGTAAGAAGAGTGTATCAACGAAAGTACTTAGCACATATCTCCTGACCATTCCTACCATATTGATTTTCTCTTCCCTTTAGGCATGAACCATCTGTGAAGTTAAGCTCTTAAAAAATATGATTGTTTGCAACCAGCCTGGCCAACATGGTGAAACCCCGCCTCTACTAAAAATACAAAAAAATTAGCTGAGCATCGTAGTGGGTGTCTGTAATCCCAGCTACTTGGGAGGCTGAGGCAGGAGAATCACTTGAACCTGGGAGACGGAGGTTGCAGTGAGCTGAGATCGTGCCATTGCACTCCAGCCTGGGCAATAACAGTGAAACTCCATCTCAAAAACAAAACAAAAATATGGTTGCGTTGGCCAGGCGTGGTGGCTCACACCTGTAATCCCAGCACTTTGGGAGGCTGAGGTGGGCGGATCACTTGAGGCCAGGAGTTTGAGACCAGCCTGGACAACATGGTGAAACCGTATTTCTACTAAAAATACAAAAATTAGCTGGGTATAGTGGTGCATACCTGTAATCCCAGCTACTCAGGAGGCTGAGACAGGAGAATCGCTTGAGCCTGGGAGGCGGAGGTTGCAGTGAGCTGAGATGGCGCCACTGCACTCCAGCCTGGATGACAGAGTGAGATTTCATCTCAAAAAAAAAAAAAAAAAGTTGTACAGAAAAGGGTTAACATAGCAGATCTGACTGCTATCCTTGGAAAGGCCTGCTTACAAAATGGCCCTTGGCCAGCATCTGGGAACTTAGATTTCAAGAGGGTCCCCACCATTAACTGATGGGTGCTGAAACTGTTTGTGTAAATAATATGGTTTATGCTGAGCACTCCCTTTCCTCCTGGCAGTCTGGAATTTGGGTATGTGCTTGGCAGGGGACGCCTACATGATCAGCCCCCAGTAGAAACTCTCGGTACTGAGACTCTAGCAAACTTCCCAGGGTGGTAATGTATCGCATGTGTTGTCACAACTCATTGATGAGGAAATTAAGTATGTTCTGTGAGACTCCACTGGGAGAGAACCCTTGGAAACTTGCACCTGGTTTCCTCTGGACTTCGCCCTATATGCCTTTTCCTCTTGCTGATTTTGCTCTCTATTCTTTCATGAGAACGACTATATGCTAAGTTGTCTGAGTCCCAGCAAAACCTGGGGGTGGTCTTAGGGACCCCTGACACAATGGCTTTTGTTCACTAACATTTTAGAGCATATGGATGGATGTGTGTGTGTGTGTGTGTGTGTGTGTGTGTGTGTGTGTGTGTGTGTATGAATAAATTCAACTCCATTCAATAAGCATTTTCTGAAGACTGACTATATGAAAGGTAATAAGGTAAGATAAAAGACTAACGAGGCCAGGTACAGTGGCTCACACCTGTAGTCCCAGCACTTTGGGAGGCTGAGGCGGGTGGATCGCTTGAGCCCAGGAGTTTGAGACCAGCCTGGCCAACATGGCGAGACCCCGTATCTACAAGAATATACAAAAATTAGCAGGGTGTGGTGGCACACATCTCTAGTCCCAGCTACTTGGGAGGCTGAGGTGGGAGGATCACTTAAGCCCGGGAGGTGGAGGCTGCAGTGAGCTGTGATCACACCATTGCACTCCAGCCTGGGCGACAGAGTGAGACCCTGTCTAAAAAAAAAAAAAAAAATGCTTAACGAGGCACCCTCAAGAATTTGATAATCTATTTGGGGAAATAAAAAGGCAAATGACAATAATTAGAGACTAAATGAAACACAAGTTAAAGTGGGGGCTTTGATATGCTTTACAGTGGGTCTTAAAAGGAAAGCAGGGTTTAATAAGAAAAGAATGGGGCTCAGGAGGCTATTTCTAGCTAAGAGAACAGTAGGAACAAAGGTACAAATAAATGAAAATACAGTATGCTCCAAAAAGCAGAGAGTCCATGGGGAAATGCAGCTAGTAAGATAGCTTAGGGTTAGACCTGGCTAACAAGTTTGGTCTCTTTTCTTGTAGGCAATAAAATACTTGGAAGGTGTTTGTGCAAGAGGGGTATGATATGATCTGTGTTTCAGGACAATGACTGTGATCAAAGAGACTAAATTAGAATATTATTAGCTCATGCCTAATAAATCCCAGAACTTTGGGAGGTCAAGACAGGCAGATCACCTGAGGTCAGGAGTTCGAGACCAGCCTGGCCAACATGGTGAAACCCTGTCTCTACTAAAAATACAAAAATTAGCCCGGCGTGGTGACGTGTGCCTGTAATCCCAGCTACTCTGGAGGCTGAGGCAGGAGAATCGCTTGAATCTGGGAGGCGGAGGTTGCAGTGAGCCGAGATCGCACCACTGCACTCCAGCCTGGGGACAAGAGCAAGACTTAGTCTCAAAAAAAAAAAAAAATAGTTAACCATAAAACCACTTAAAAGAAACACAGTAAAGAATTTTTATAAGCATAAGCATGAGATGAAATCTAGAAGTCATATGGGACAAACTGGACAGATTCATGAACATCTAAAAGTTCTGTAATGTAAAATCCAGTATAAACAGCTGACAAACACCAGCAAAATGTACGACAGGTTAATCCCCTCAGTAAATCAAGAGCTCTTACAAATCAGTAAGAAAAAGTACCACCCCCAAAGTACTGGCAAAGTACAGAAATCAGGAAACTGAGGAAAGAAATACAAGTGGTCAATGAACACATAAAAATGATGCTTGCGCCAGTAATAATCAAAGAAAGGCAAATGAGAACTACTTTCTGTTATTAGGCTGACAACTGAAAACAAAGACTGATCATGTATAGTGCCAACTAGGGTGTAGGTAAACAGGCCTTTCATGTACTGCTGGTGAAACTATAAATCAGTAAAATGGGCGATATGGAAAGGTACCAAAATGTCCATGTGGCCAGGTGGTATTACTGAAAATAACAGAAACCTGGAAGCTATCCCAAAGTCATCACCAGAGGCCTGGTTAAGTAAGTCAGCAAAGGTTGAACAGGGGTATGTGTACCCTTAGGAGTATATGAAGACTTTTCAAGGAATATGTGAGTACAGATAGTTTTAGGGAATTAATTTCTAGATCATTAAATTCCCAATGTTCACATTCTAAAAATATCCTGCCTGCACAATTGGTTGAGGTTGGTTCCCCACCTCCCACCTTACATGAGAAAGATACACCTTCTTCTCACTTTGAATCTTACTATTGTGTATCACCTGCAGACCTCCAGGAAAAGGGTAATTTGAAACATTGGTTTGGTGTCAAGAAAGGGAACCAACTTTAACAACTAGCAATAAAATAGCATACTTCTGCAAGTCAGATGGTTCCCAATTCTTTGCCTTTGTTTAATAAAATTGAAGGAGGACAAAATCAAGCTATCAGTGACAGAACATTCAAAATACTTTTTGATAACAGATTAGTACGTGATTTGTTTGGCCTAAAATTCAGAGTGAGTCCAGAGAACTGAGTGGCATTCCTATAAACAGAAGTCCCTTCATTCCCATCTATATAATCATATAAATAGGGTTTCTCAGCACTTAAATCTATAAAAAGAAAAAATAGAATACTTGAATACTATATTATTCTACTAGCAACAGTATCTATGAATACATAAACCAATTGAAAAAAACGCATTTGCAACACAACTTCTTTTGTTTCATCAATACTTCAACTGTAATATTAACTCAATCCAGAGGAAACATTTAACACTTAATAGTCACAGAAATCTAATAACATTATGCACCAAATAGATTTGGTGATCAACAAAATACTTTTAAAGATAAAATTCTATGGAGGGGCCAGGTGCAGTGGCTCATGCCTGTAATCCCAGCACTTTGGGAGGCTGAGGTGGGCAGATCACTTGAGGTCAGGGGTTCAAGACCAGCCTGGTCAACATGGTGAAACCCCATCTCTACCAAAAAATATAAAAACTTAGCTGGGCATTGTGGCATGCGCCTGTTGTCCCAGCTACTCGGGAGGCTGAAGCAGGAGAATTGCTTGAACCCAGGAGGTGGAGGTTGCAGTAAGCTGAGATCACGCCACTGCACTCCAGCCTGGGTGACAGAGACTCCATCTCAAAAAAAAAAAAAAAAATTATATGGAGAAAGTGGAATGAAGTCCAAATTCAAGGCAAAAAAAGGAACAATGTAAAATTTCTCACTGTTAAAAGAATTTGTGTATTAAAAAAATTGATGGTATTAGTTATTGAATTCCTGTGGTATGTAGGTTCCTCCAAAGAGATTTAAAAATATAATGCAACAGTTTTAAGACTGTCAGTGTTTATAATATGCCAGAAATTGTATCCTATACAATAATTTATGATAAAAATATTAGATAACCTACCAATGTGCAAGAAGGTAGATAACTTTTCAAAACTTTACAGTATGGAGCAAAAAGGTTGAAGAGCACTGAAATAATTAATATATCCATAGAGTGGAATAATATGCAGCCATTAAAATGGATGAATCAAATGTAGTAATGAATGAGTGATGGAAATGACAAGATTTGAAACCATTAAAGTTGGAAAGAGAACTGGGAGAATTAGTAGGACACGTTTCTAGCTTGGCTTGGTCAGCTTCGAGAGCTAGGGGACCTGAGGGAAAATGAGTTGTTGGGGGAGGACAGCAAGTCTGATATAATTTTTAACAGCTTTACTGAGATGTAATTCATAGACTATACAGTTCACCCATTTCAAGTGTATAATTCAGTAGCTTTTTAGTATATTCACAGAGTTGTGCAACCATCAATCACCACAATCAGCTTTAGAATATTTTTCTTCCCCTAAAAAGAAATCCCATACCCATTAGCAATAACCCATACCTGCTCTCAATTTTCCCCTCACCCCTGAGTCACTGGCAACCACTAATTTACTTTATGTCCCTATAGATTTGCCCATTTTGGACATTTCATATAAACTGAATTATACATTATGTGGTCTTTTGTGTCTGGCTTCTATCACGTAGCATCATGTTTTTAAGGGTCTTTCATGCTGTAGCATGTTTCAACGCAAGTTTGATTTTTTTTTTATTTTTTTTTATTTTTTTTTGAGACGGAATCTCACTCTGTCACCCAGGCTGGAGTCCTGTGATGTGATCTCGTCTCACTGCTACCTCCACCTCCTGGGTTCAAGCAAATCTCATGCCTCAGCCTCCTGAGAAGCTGGGATTGTAGAGATGGGGTTTCACCATGTTGGCCAGGCTGGTCTTGAACTCCTGAGCTCAGGTGATCCGCCTGCTTCGGCCTCCCAAAGTGCTGGGATTACAGGCGTGAGCCACCGCGCCCAGCTGCAAGTTTGATTTTAAACATGCTAAATTTGAGGTGCTTTTAGGACATCCATGTGAGGGTATCTGGGAGGCAGGTGACAATCTGGAGGTCTGGAGAGTAGTCAGGGTTGAAGACATCAACAGAGGTGATGGCTGAAATCTTGGGAGGAGGTAAGGTCAATCAAGACAAGAAGGAGGATTAAGAAAAAAGAATAATATCACATCACACTAGGAAATGCTTACATTTTAAAAGAATGCACGGAGGAAGAGAAAACCAAATAAGACAGAGAAGGCAGAGAGGTAGGTAGTGAAACTGGAGCCTCCAGATCCTAAGTGCTTGAAAGTGATGATGCCCTTATGCAACACTTCCTTTGCACCCTGGCACACTTCAGCTCAAGGGACCTGGCAAGTGTATACTAGATTTCTGTTGATTCAGCTAATCTTGGTTCCTGTTCTATTTTCGTACTCCATGACTTTCAAGGTTTCTTTCAACCCTCAAAACCACGAATCCCAGTCTCTAACTTCCTTCCTTCACTGTCATTATGCCCTCTTCTCTCTTCCCTTCCTATCCCTGGACAGAGGATAAGCACCATAGCACCTGAGGACTGCTGGAGAATGCTCCTTGGATCTCCACTGCCTTGGAATTCCTTGCCTTCCTAACCAAATGCGCAATTACTTACAGTTTTTCAGAGGCAATGTTCTCAGAGGTGACTTCATTAATTCTTACTAACTTCTTTGTTCCAATCTAGTATATAATCAGACTCTCAAGAGTTTCTGAAAACTTTCTATGATGAGCAGAGGATGCTTCCTGGGGGTACTTCTGAATGCTAGTGGATTAAAGACAAGCCTTATTCCAGGTAGCAACAGACATTCCTCCCACCCCTTTATCTTCCAGCCCAAGCACAGAATCCAAGAGAAAATAAACACAGTAAAAGGGACTTAGGGTGCCACAATGGAATATGACAAGTACATGATGAATGAGGAAGAATTTCCGTTCTGTACTTTTCTACTACTGCTTGGGAATCTGACTACTTTGTAGGCAGCTGGAGAGCCAATGCAGTTTTAGGGAAGCCACTACCATTCTGGTAAGTGGAAGCAGAGGATGTATTAGGAGTACATCTAGGATCCCCACCACCGCCACCACTCCCCAAAGCTGTTTTTTGTTGGAGACAGGAAGTGCATGGCATAGGATAGCACAATCACCAAACTGTACTACAGATGAGGAAATGCAAGACCTCCCAGCCATGAGTGATCACTCCAGCATTTCAATATGGCAGGGGAGTGAGGAGTCCAGACAAGATCTGTCTAAATATTCTTGGTGGGCTTTAAAGCATATGGGAATAAGTAGGTTCATATCCAATTTCAGGCTCAAGAAGGTTCCAGGGCATTTAGATTAATTAATGATGCATCCTTAATGAGTCTAGGTGGTGGTCTAATAACTGCCAAAAGAATGAACTCTCCAGTAGGACAAAAAGCCAAAGCAGTGCAGGGATGCTGTTCAGACTAAGATTTCTCTCTAAGGAAGAACCTTCAAAGTTCCCTCTGATGCTAAAGCTTGGGATGAAGAGTCATATAAATGGTACCTCACCCAGGAACCCTACTTGAGCAAAAATGTCCCTCATTTAAGGGAAAGGGAAAGCAACACTGGAAGAAACCAGAGTCTCCAGGCCTTCACTCTTTTTCTGAGGGCACAAAGGCCTGAGATAAAATGGACTAATAGGTCTAAGCCATCAGTTTATACACATGGAATGGGATTTGTTACTACTGGGACAGCTGAAAGGCCAAGTTAGTCTCAGGTATCTTACTTTAGACCCTGGCACAAACAGAACAGCTTCAATGCCTCATTCCTTTCTCTAAAGGTTAGTAGAGTGGAGCCCAGCTGTTCAGTTGGGTGCTAGTAGTAAGGTACCTGAGTTGATGCTGTACTTGTAGAGCTGGACTTTGTTCAAACACAAATCTATAAAAATTCTGGCTCTGGCTTGCTTGCAGGCACTGACAGTAGCCAGATTGGAAAACTCCATGTCAAAGTGGCTGCAATAGAAAGATATATGAAGCAGCATCCAGAAGGGTGGGCCTAAGAAAAACAGGTAGTAGACACTAAAAGAATAGTAGACAGTAATTAAAAAAAAATCCAGTGTGTTGAGACACTGCTAATGCAGCCAGATGGCAGTGAAGGGCAACAGGAAGGTGAGGCTGTGACCAGCGCTGAACCCTAACTATATATAACTGCTACACTTTAGATGATACAAAAAGCCTAGGCCTAAAGATTGGAGACCCATAGCAGGCTGTAGCTTCTTCTAGGATATACTTCTTATGTCCTATGATGAAGGCCTGATTTCTGATTTCTATTTGCTGTGAAGCGGGGCTGGTGAGCAATGTAGTCTGGAAGAATAGGGTGGTCAGCAGGAATTGGGCAAACTGAGGCAAACAAAAGAATAAAAAAATGGAGCAAGATTCATGATATATAGAAACTATAAGCTGAAGCAGACAGTCAGGTAAGCACTCAGCAGCCCCAAGTCACTGAAAAAGATGGAGCAAAAATAGAGTTAAGCTAAAACTCCAAGTTTAGCACAGAGCTAACAGAAGACAAAGAGACACCATGTACCAGAAAACCAACCTTGTGAATGAAGAGAAGGCCTGCCTCAGCCATTTCCCTTGAGTGAAAATCAATGACTAGCTTCCCTGAAAACAGTCAGGCTGCCATCTGTGACTGGGAACAAATATCTGAAAGGTCTGCTGCAAAGAAACTTGCCACACAAGGCAGGAAGAGAAGCAGCATCTCTACCTAAGCCCTAGTACAGCCTGACGGTGGGGAGATATACGAGACGGGAAAATGATTCCACTGACACTTTTCAAAAAAAGAGATGGGGCCGGGTGCGGTGGCTTACACCTGTAATGCCAGCACTGTGGGAGGCCGAGGCAGGTGGATCACATGAGGTCAGGAGTTCGAGACCAACCTGGCCAACATGGTGAAACCTCACCTCTACTAAAAATACAAAAATTAGCTGGGCGTGGTGGCAGGTGCCTATAATCCCAGCTACTCAGGAGACTGAGGCAGGAGAATCACTGGAACCCGGGAGGCGGAGGTTGCAGTGAGCCGAGATGGTGCCATTGCACTCCAGCCTGGGCAACAAGAGTGAAACTCCATCTCAAAAATAAATAAATAAATAAAGAGATGGTTTTCCTAAAACCATGAGTGACATACATGGTGAAATTAGAAATCTTCTAAGGTACTCAGTTAAAACTGGGGGTGTATGTGTGTGACATAAGATATTCTATTTAACTCTAAAACATAAAAAAATAAGTTGCCAACTTCATTCTACTCATCCATCTTTTGAAAAGTGTTAAGATTTACTAAAATCATTAAGCAAGCTCAGTGTAAAGGCTTCATAAGCGTAAGTATTTAAGAAAACATTTATGATTATAAAAGTTATAAAACCACAGTTGGGCTATTCAATAGCAATACCAGAGATACATACATTTCTCAGAAGAAAATATTAGCCTAAAATCATGAACAAAAATGAGCCTACGAATTGACAAACATGCCTCACTTACTGATATAATGCTACTGTTCTCATTTCATTTTTTTCTCTTCTTGTTCTTTTTTTTTTTTTAATAGTTGGGGGTCTTGCTATGTTGCCCAGGCTGGCATTGAACTCCTGGGCTCAAGCAATCCTCCCATCTCAGCCTCCTAAGTAGTTGGGACTACAGGCATGTACCACTATGCCCAGCAATTCTCATTTAAAATATAACTATTTTGTAGAAGTTAATTTTATGGCATATTTATGCTGCATTTTCTCTTTCTTTCTTTCTTTTTTTTTTAATAGGTCTCACTCTGTCACCCAGGCTGGAGTGCAGTTGCGTGATCATGGCTCACTGCAGCCCTGACCTCCTAGGCTCAAGTGGTCCTTCCACCTCAGCCTTCCAAGTAGCTGGGACTACAGGCACATACCACCATGCCCAGTTTATTATTTTTAAAAAATTTTTTTGTAGAGGTGGGGTCTTGCTATGTTGCCCAGGCTGGTCTCGAACTCCTGGGGTCAAGCGATCCTCTCTCCTCGGCCTCCCAAAGTGCTGGGACTACAGGCATGAGCCACCACTCCTAGACTTACGCTGAATTTTCAAATACTAACATGGTTAATTCAAACAAAATCAATCTACAACTAAAAGAGTATGCAATTCCAATTACCAAGTAAAGAAACTTTTTATTAACATTAAGAGTTATCGGCCAGGCGTGGTAGCTCACGCCTGTAATCCCAGCACTTTGGGAGGCCGATGAGGGTGGATCATCTGAGGTCAGGAGCTCGAGACCAGCCCGGCCAACATGGACAAACCCCATCTCTACTAAAAATACAAAAATTAGCCAGGCATAGTGGCAGGCGCCTGTAATCCCAGCTACTTGGGAGGCTGAGGCAGGAGAATCACTTGAACCCAGGAGGCAGAGGTTGCACTGAGCTGAGATCGTGCCATTGTACTCCGGCCTGGGGAATAAAAGCAAAACTCTGTCTCAAAAAATTAAAAACTTAAAAAATTTTAAAAAGAGTTATTAACAAGTTTGGGGAGTTAGGAATAAAAACATTAAGCATTAGCATAATGGAATCAACCTCAGCATCTATCAATGGCTGAATGGATAAAGAAAATGTATATATATACAATGGAATACCATTCAGCCTTAAAAAGAAGGAAATCCTGTCATTTATGACAACATGGATTAATCTGAAGGATATTATGTTAAGTGAAATAAGCCAGGTACACAAAGACAAATACCACATAATCTCACCTACACGTGGAATCTAAAAAAAAAGTCAAACTTACAGAAACAGAGTAAAATGGTGGTTACCAGAGGCTGGAGGGATTAAGAAGAAGTTGGTCAAAGCATCAACACAAAATTTCAGTTACACAGGAGGAATACGTTCAAAAGATGTATTATACATCATGGTGACTACAGTTAATTACAATATATTGTACACTTGAAAATTGCTAACAGAGTAGATTTTAAGTGTTCTCAACACAAAAAAATAAGTATGTGAGGTAATGGGTATTTTAAATAGCTTGATTTAGCCATTCCACAATGTATACATATATCAAAACATCATGTTGAACACTATAAATATAATAATTTTTACTTGTCAATTAAAAACATAAATTGCAAAAGAGCATATAATGGTGATGATTGCATAGCACTGTGAATGAAATTAGTGTCGCTGAACTGTATGTACTTAATGCTACTTAAAAATGGTTAAAATGGCAAATTTTATATTATACATATAATATATGAATGGGGAAAAGAGTTAGTGTATTTTGCAATTATGCATCCTTTGTATATATTCAATATATTTTTGGCACTCAGATAATTCACTTTGTATAAGACTAAAATACATCAATAGAGCCTAAAGTATAATAATAATAATAATAATAATAATAATAATAATAAAAAGAAAAAAGAGAAAAAAAATTAAAAGAAAAAAAAAAAAAAAAAAAAAAAAAGCCTTTACCTGAGTTTCCATTTCAAAGATTAACCATACAACAGAAATTCTAAAGTCAAAAGTTCAAACAGCTAACATATGCAAAGTATTCAAGGCATAATGCCTAAAAGCATTTTAAGGTTACACAGTCTCACAACTGTATTACCATTACTCCCTGAAGATCTTATTCAACTATCATGCAACAAGAACATTTAAAAACCCAGGTTGTTTCTTAAAATTAAATGAGAAACCAATTTATCTAATGAACATAGATAATCCAGGAGTTTAAAAGTCACTAAACATTTTTAAATCATTTTAATTCAACTAACCTTCTTTTTTCTCATTAATCTTTCTCTGAACTTATGAGTGATAAATCCCCTTGGGCCAGTGAACCGTAAACGCTGATACTTAGCCTGAATGTACAAGCTCTTCTGTACCAGGCCTGATTTATAATTGGGCTGGCATCTGCCACCTCTAAAGTTGCTCTGTGAAGGAAAAAAAAGGAATTAAATGTTAAAACTACATCTTCCAAGTCTACTTTATTAGTAAACAGATGAGTGGGTGGTTGGGTGCGGTAGCTCACGCCTGTAATTCCAGCACTTTGGGAGACCGAGGCAGAACTCCTCAAGCTGATCGCTTGAGGTCAGGAGTTCGAGACCAGCCTGGCCAACATGGTGAAACCCCGTCTCTACTAAAAATACAAAAATTAGCCAGGCGTGGTGGCAGGCGCCTGTAATCCCAGCTACTCAGGAGGCTAAGGCAGAAGAATTGCTTGAACCTGGGAGGTGGAGGTTGCAGTGAGTCACCGTTCTCTATGCTTGAAAAGCACAAAAGAGTGCCACTGCGCTCCAGCCTGGGTGACAGAGTGAGACCCTGTCTCAAACAAAACAAAACAAAACAAAAGACAGATGAAAAACTGTCTGGTACTTGGAGCTGTCCTGGATTCTAGGCCTTACAAATGTTAAAATAGAAAGAGTTAATGATGGTGAGAAAGTATGTTTCTCTCAAGCTGGCTTCCTAGCTCATTTTATATATCAATATATATATTTTTAATTTTTATTCTTAGCTGGGCATGGTGGCTCATGCCTGTAGTCCTAGCTACTCAGGAGGCTGAGGTGGGAGATAGCTTGAGTCTTGGAGGTAGAGGCTGCAGTAAGCTGTGATTGTGACACCACACTCCAGTCTGGGTGACAGAGCGAGACCCTGTCTCAAAAAAAACAAAACAAAACTACATCAAACCAAATTTTTAAAACTGTTAAGTTAAAAGAATTTGAGGGCGGGCACAGTGGCTCACACCTAAATCCCAGCACTGTGGGAGACTGAGGTGGGAGGACTGCTTGAGGCCAGGAGTTCAAGACCAGCCTGGGCAACAGAGTGAGAGCCTGTCTCTACAAAAAATAAAAAAAGAAAAGAATTTGAAATTAATTCTTGAAATTCATCATGCTAACAAAATAAAATGTTCAGAACCTCTAATGAACTAAAATTATTCTTCTGATTCATAGTGAAATGTATCAAACCCCAATGAGGGAGAAAGATATTAAGTATCAATATCTATTTAAGAATCAAAAACTCTTTTAACTTTATTCTTGTTAATACCTTCAAACAAATCTTTCTTTACCACAAAAGACCCATTACTTAAAAAGAACACTTCCTAGCCTGCACATACTGTCCAACATTACATTAGACATAAGAGGACAATGAATATTTGTGTGTTTCCCATGTGGTTGATAAGAGAAATGGTCCCTTGTTAATTTACTGCTGGGGGTGGAAGAGGAAAACAGTCCTCAGTTTTGTCAGTCATGAACCAATCCTCTCCAAACCTTCCCAAACAATTCTCCAAGTCTCCCTCCCTCACTCCCCCATATCACACACTGCTTGTGTCTGCCTGCATTTCTAAGCATCCTCCTAGAATAATCTAAAACAGACGGGAGCAGTGGCGCAAAGGTTCATAGATGGAGTCTATCTCTGCTCTGCTAAATCTTAAAAACTTAGCTACTTGCCAACTTACTGGAAGAAGCTGCATTAAGCTCTTGACTATGAAAGGGATTTCTCCCCCAAAATCATTCAATTAAATTCTCCTATAGAAAATAAACATGACGCCATATGAAGAAAAACCCTGGGCTGAACGAAACTTTTAACAAGACCAGTTCAGCATAACTTGAATATTGGAAGATTTAGTTCCAAGAAGTAGAGAGAGATATGGTAGAGAAGGAAAGACTTTGGTGACCCAGCGTCCTCTCTCAGGCATAGTAAACTATAAAACTGTCCTGAACTTATTTAACAAAATTCATACCTAATATTATATGCAAGGTACAAAGACTAAACAGATCCACCTCTTTTCCTTTAGGGGCTGACAATTAGTAGAGATGCTGGGTCTGAGCACTGGAGACATAGCTACTCCTTCTGATTTTGCCAATAGGAGTCTACCAAGATCCAGGAAAAAGGCTCTCCATGCTTGAAAAGCACAAAAGAGCATTTAGTTTGAATGGCACAAGCAGGAAATCTTACTCTTCCATTTGCCTTACCACTCAAGAGCTAAGAACTCAACCAGTCTTCATTTATTAGGCAGGTACAAGGGTCAGAATAAAAGCTATAAATTCTATATCTTTAAAATAGCAGCCATTGCATACTAAATTTATTCCCAAATGTGTTTTTTTAATAAAATGAGAATTTTACTCAGAAGATTGATATATAAACTTTATTATCTGCTAATTTGTTCTCATCTTCTCAATTTTCTCAAGTAAAAAGGAAAAGACAACCTAGTTACATGTAAATGTTTCATCACAAAGTTACACGGGAAGAGGTTTGTCTTTAAATCAAATTCTTTGCTTTTCATAAAAAACATCTCTGAGTCACATTCCAACTACTACATGACCAGGGTCCAATCAAATGGGATGAAACTAATAGTGGCCCCTTTTAGAATGTTTCAGGGAAAGAGTTTACTATCTGTAAATGATTAAGGCTGAAAACAGAAGCTAAAATTACAAAAGCAAACAAAAGCGCATTTCGTTTATAGAAAGTTAGGATCTGAATAAATATTTATACATCTTTACAGATATGAGTCAAGATTTTTTTTTTTTTTTTTTTTTTTTGAGATAGAGTTTCACTCTGCCACCCAGGCTGAAGTACAGTAGTGCAATCTGGGCTCACTGCAATCTCCGCCTCCTGAGTTCAAGCAATTCTCCTGCCTCAGCCTCCACAGTAGTTGGGACTACAGGTACATGCCATCACGCCCAGCTAATTTTTATATTTTTAGTAGAGACAGGGTTTCACTATGTTGGCCAGGCTGGTCTCAAACTCCTGACCTCAAGTGATCTGCCCGCCTCAGCCTCCCAAAGTGCTGGGATTACAGGCATGAGCCACCATGCCTGGCCGGATATGAGTCAAGATTTTCTGAACATGAAGAGCTAAACAATAATAACTCCTAAATAAACTATTATAAGGTTGAATACACTATTAACCTCTAAAGAAGTCAATAAAATTGTTTACAAACACTACAATGGCTGCATTAAATAACAACCCTCTTTAAACACTATTTGTTTCCTCTTTGATAATAAAGTTCAGATTAACCAGCAACTAAAGCAATGCCAGGAGGAAAAGAGACTGCGTCTTAGACAGGTGAGTTGTTGCTGGAGCTGCTGTTGCTTTTTAACAAGAAGACAGTTATGAAGTTGTGAAAGGGAAGAACTGGCTGTAGCAAGACCCATAACATCAAAAATATTAAGCTACTAATTTAGTGAAAGCCAAAATGTATGCTAGACAGAACTATGGCTTTAAAATTATGTCCTAATATATAGACATCTAAATAGAACAAGTACAATGTTTAGGTTCTGTAATAATTTTCAAAGACTTGCCCATAGAAATAGATTTTATTCTTTTTGAAATTTAGTGTTTGGTTGATTTAAGTTCCATCCTCAGAGTACTTAATAACAGGAAACAGATCATGAGCCATAATGGGAAAACAAATGCGCAAATGATGTATTTCAACGGAATAGTTAACAAAACTAAGCAGATTCTTCTTTTCACAATTATTTCAGAAATGGGTATGTCAGACATAACGAAGCACATAATTTTACAAAAAAAATTTATGCCAGGCCTATTTTTCAATTATTTTCTTAAGGCTATAGAAAATTTCAGGTAAAACAGAATTATAATGAGACACTAATGTTAAGACTATCTGCACAAACTTGACACATCAGAATTAATCTTGAGACTGATGTGGTCCATTTCTACATGTCCTCTAAGGTTATTAATATGTCGCTTTGAACTAGTCCAATTCATGTAAAAAGTAAATTTTAGCAAAATACTTCCTTTTTTTTTTCTTTTGGGACAGGGTCTCTTCGCTGTGTTGCCCAGGCTTGAGGGCAGTGGCACAATCTTGGCTCACTGCAACCTCTGCCTCCCAGGCTGAAGCAATCTGCTCACCTCAGCCTCCTGAGTAGCTGGGACTACAGTACAGGTGCACGCCACCATGCCCAGCTAATTTTTGTATTTTTTGTAGAGACGGGGTTTTGCCATGTTGCCCAGGCTCTTCTCGAACTCCTGACCTCAAGTGATCCACCCGTCTCAGCAACCCAAAGTGTTAGGATTACAGGTGTGAGCTACAGTACCCAGCCAAAAGATTTCCTTTTCTTAGGAAGGATTATTTCTGCCCACTATTTTACTACAAAGAATTGTACACTTCTAAGCATTCATGTAATATTACATAACTTTAAATGATTGGTCAAGAGGTAAAGTTATTACATATATCTTGAAAACATTTTTCTATGAATTTATGTTAAAGTATCTTCCCTTAAGGAAAAAAGGTAACAGAAAATAAATCTTATGATGCTCTTAGAAAAATACTATAATCAACTATATCTGACCAATGAGAACAACATGTAGGAAGCACTTAGATCTGAAAGCCCATCTATATTGTCTGTAAGTTATGCAGACATCACATTTTCAGTTGATGTGATGCCCCATTACTCAAGAGATCAAAAGATGGTATAAAACATGTATATATTCTACGGCCGTAATTATTTTTAAAAACTTCGTGTCACACATGTAATTTTAGGTACATAAACCATTGGCTAAAAATGTAATCTATTCAATGCCTACAAATTATGTTACTCTCATTGAATAAAATCTTTCAACATCTATAAATTCTGACTCTCAAGAAGCCAATAGTAATAGATCACTCAATTAACCTTCTAGTCCATAATTTTAGATAGTTTCTACTACTTTTCTGTTCATACTAACTTCCTCCTAATGAGCTAACTACTCTAACAAGCCTGCCTGCCACTTTTACACAAAAAGCTCAAATTCTTTCCTTTATTTAGGGGAGGGAGACAATATGAGCGAAAAATATTAATAAAGTACCTATTACAGGCAAGAAACTGTCAAAATTGATTTTAAAAGCACCTCAACTTTTGTGAGCAAGGAGATAGAAATATAATACCTTGGGCCAGGTGCAGTGGCTCAAGCCTGTAATCCCAGCACTTTGGAAGGCCAACGTGGGTGATCCTTGAGGTCAGGCATTCGAGACCAGCCTGGCCAACATGATGAAACCCTGTCTCTACTAAAAATACAAAAATTAGCTGGGCATGGTGGTGCACGCCTGTAATCCCAGCTACTTGGGAGGCTGAGGCAGGAGAATAGCTTGAACCTGGGAGGCGGAGGTTACAGTGAGCCAGGATGGCACCACTGCACTCCAGCCTGGGCGACAGAGGGAGACTACATCTCAAAAAAAAAAAAAGAAATATAATACCTTGTACTATAATTCTTTCTCCATATATTTGGGGGATGAGGTGTTCTGGATAATCAAACATATTGGTTGATTAAAAATTATCATTCATATCAGATATAGATGTACCAATAATTAGAGTGTGATAAAATATGCTTTAACAAAGCTACCTGGACCAGAATCTTCCTGTGATGATCCAGAACGCCTCTAAGGGTTGTGTGTCCATGGCAGGGTTTTTCAATCTGTGACTCTTGGAGAAAGCTCTACAGCTCTGCACGTGTATCTTAGAGGTAAAGGTGCTGGCTTAAAGGGAGGGTCTGCAGCCTTGCCTGTCTCCCCACCTAGAGCCACTCCACCTGCATCTGTTTTATGTATTTGTGTTTCCATGTAATATTTGGAAAAGGATTCTACTGGTAAAAACAAAAAGATTGAAAATCAAGTCTTAAGGAAAGGGGTCATCAATAAATTGATTACAGTTAACTATAAATGTCCAGAAATACTAGTTTATAGCTACCATTTGAAAGCATATTACAAAACAGCTGTTGATTTACTAACACTTAAAACATTATGTCCAAAGCATAAAACCAAAGCTGGAATTAAATGGAAAACAACACTCAATACCTTAAAAGGTCTTACTCTTGTGTTTCGGTGGTTTCCCTCAACCTCAAATGGTTTGTGAGTAATTATGTCTTTTCTCTGCGTCGTATAATTCTGCATGAAAAAAAGTAGTAGTGTGGGTTAACAGACTTTAAAGTTTATTTTAAAAGCTTGTTTTACCATTAGAAAACACATTTTAAATGTACAGGATTAAGAACACAAAGCAGGGAGCAGGGAGCTTAGCTGTAGAGCACATACACATCTCCTTCTTGACCCATGCTAACTTGACCCTCGACTTTGACTAACATGATCCATGCTAAGTTTGTGAGGAGCCAGGATCATTTACGCCTGTAATAAGTATAAAACACACTCGTGTATAACATAATGGGTGAATCTGAGAAAACGGATGATACATCTAGCATTTATTCAGGCACCTAGGAGAGAAATAAACCCATTACTATCAGGAGTTGCTAAACGGTTCCTACTGCCTAAGAAGAATACAAATCCTCAACATTGCAGGAGGCAGGTTTTCCTGACTCAGGGAACTGATCTGAGGTGATGCTCTTGCCATGGCTAGAAAAGTACCAGAAATAAGAGAAAGAACTACATTAGTAAGTCTGTAACTATGAAAAACCTAAATCCTCTGGTGGAGACAGAAAAGATGGGGTCCATTCTCAAGATGGTTTCCTTTTTCTAAAATCAACAGTCTTATCACCTTCTATTATTTCCACTTTCTGTAGAGTCTGGCCGGAGGGAGGACTGTACTAGGCAACTGCTGACATGGCTCCCAGTGATCCAACCAATTATTCCTCCCTTCGAGTGTCGGCAGGGCCTAGGAACTTGCTTCTTGCAAAAAGAATATAGTAAAGGATGAGATTTTACTTGTGAAATTAGGTTACCGACTCTGGCTTCCATCTTTCTCGCCATTACTTGCCTGTTCTTATGGAACTAGCTGCCATTTTGTGAGCTGCCCTATAAAAAGGCAAATCTTTAAGACAGAAAGTAGATTACTGTTGGCTCAGGGTGGCAAAGGGGAGTAACGAAACAGGCATGAGGGCTCATATTGGGTAATGAAAATATTCTAAAACTGGACTATGGTGATGGTTGCACACTTTGGTTAATTTACTAAAAATCATTAAATTGTACACCTAAAATGGGTGAATTTTATGGTATGTGAATTATGCCTTAATAAATATGTTCCAAGAGATCTTAAGAGTTGTTCCCAAAAAATCTTTTTTGAATTTTTTTCTTTTATTATTATTATATTTTTTTGTAGAGATGAGGTCTAGCCACGTTGCCCAGGCAGGTCTTGCACTCCTGGGCTCAAGCAATCCTCCTGCCTTGGCCTCCCAAAGTGCTAGGATTACAAGCATGAGCCACTGCACCTGGCCCCCCAAAAAATCTTAAGAAAGCTAGATTTATTAGCTTTATTTAATGAATCCAATAAAATCCTACTAAATCAAGTAAGAAATGACCATTTCTTCTGTCATAATAACTTTAAGCATCAACAGAATAACATATACTTAATGAACAGTTACAAACGTGAAAAATATTGGTGATCCCTGTACATTTTGATGTATTGGAGAAGAAGAAATTATAAAAATGAAAATTTTGGAACTGTGATCTTACCATGTAAGGTTTTTCAATACATTTTCTAAAATTTGATTTTATAAAATGTGTGGGTTTTTGGAATCCATCAGTATGAATATTCTTTACCTTTGAAAAACTGGAATTCTGATCATCTCTAATAAGGAAAGAGAGAAAATAAGAATATTTTATTAGTATACCTTTTTTTCCAAGAAATAAGAATAATTTTAAAAAGCCCCTTCAGAAACAATTAAAGTAGCACACAAGTGAAATCTCAATGATCTATCACTACTAAAATTACAAATGATAGTCATTAGGGCTAAACTCCTCATTTTCCAACAAATGTTATTTATCTAAGTTGGAGGTTAGCAATGGGGAAAAACACTCCTTGAACCAGGTTCTCAATCTGGGGTCTAAGGACAGGCTTCCTGGGGGCTGTAACCCCCTGAAACCATATACGAAATGTGTGTTTTGAGGAAAGATAATTACTGCTCTAGAACCTTTGGCAGCACTGCCCCCCTCCCCTTCTTGCTGACAGCTCTTACTGGTGGAAGCACCAATGGCTCATGACCCAGCCCATTCAACAAAGGCAAGGTGTATGACTGGCTCAGGGTCCCCTCACTGGCAGAGCTGAGGCCTCTGATACTGCAGGACCACAGCAGCGAAGGACAGCCTCCTCTCTCCCGTCATCATGAGGTACTGAGGCCACAAAGGGCTCTTCTCAGGCAGCCCTATCTGGGAGGGAGGTCCTTCCCTGGGCTCTTCCTCTGATCTCCAAAGCCTCATTTCCACAGCCCTTGGGGATTCCTCTCCGTGTTACATCCTGCATCTCTCTACAATGCTTCTCAGCCCCTTCCTGTGTCTTCTGCAGGCCCACCTTCAGTCTTTCCCATGGATTCCCCACTGGCAACAAGATAACTTCCACACTCCTCATCGTGACCCCCAAAGCCCTTTCTGCTCTGGCCCTTGCTACCTTGCTCCAATCTCCCCAACAGGCACACTGAGCTTCAGGATTTTTTGTTTGCTTGTTTTTGAGACAGAGTCTTGCTCTGTTGCCCAGGCTGGAGTGCAGTGGCACAATCTCGGCTCATTGCAACCTCCACCTCCTGAGTTCAAGTGATTCTCCTGCCTCAGCCTCCCGAGTAGCTGGGATTACAGGCGCACGCCATCACACCCCGCTAATTTTTTCTATTTTTAGTAGAGACGGGGTTTCACCATGTTGGCCAGCCTGCTTGAACTCCTGACCTCAAGTAATCCATCCACCTTGGCCTCCCAAAGTGCTGGGATTATAGGCGTGAGCCACCGTGCCCAGCCGGGAATATTGAAGTACATGTGGTTCCTGGCACAAAGCAATCTCTCCTGCTTCTACACCTTTGCATGTGCAGTTCCTTCTGTGACTATTTCCTTCTGCTTAGATTAACTTAAAGATTTAGATCCATTTGTACCTCTTCAAGGAAGAGTTTCCTAAACCCTTCTGAGGTGAACTAGGTACTCCCTGCTATGGGTACATGAAGCATTTTTGGGTCTTAACACCTATCACTCCGTATTTGTAACTACCGGTGTACCTGTCTGTTTAACGGAACAAGTTGCTATTCCTTCAGAGGAAGCACTGCGGATGATTCATTTTGTGGCCCCAGCTCTGATCCCAGAATCTGACATGAAATAGACACTCGGGGTTTTTTAAATGTTAAAAAGGCCTATGCTTTGTCAAAACGCTCACAACAGTAGGTCAAAAGAGTAAAGTGCAAAGTTGTATATTGAGGATAATTTCAATTATTCAAAATATACACATACGTGCCCAGAAAAAATAAATGACAAGGAATGTACTAAATATTAACAGTGGTCATCTCTGACTGGTAAAATTAGGAATGCCTTATATTTTTTATTTTATACTTTATTATATTTTTCCAAATGATTACCATTAGTGTGTATGACTACTTCTACAAACAAAGCAATGGATTTTTAAAAATTCTCTTTGCAAAGCACATATCTGATGAAGGAGCTGTATCCAGAATATATAAAGAACTCCTACACTTCAACAATAAAAAGACTTTGATTTTAAAATGTGCAAAGGATTTGAATAGAAATTTATCCAAAGACATACCAATGGCCAATAAGCACATGGAAAGATGCTCAACATCATTAGTCATTAGAGAAATGCAAATCAAAACCACAATGAGATATCACTTTACACTAACTAGGATGGCTATAACCAAAAAGATGACAATACCAATGTGCATAACAGCACTATTTACAATAGCCAAAGGGTGAAAGCAATACAAATGTCCACAAACGGAAAAACAGACAAACAAAATGTAGTACAGCCATACAATGGACTATTATTCAGCCTTAAAAGAAAATGAATTTTTTTAAAAAGGAATGAAATTCTGACACATGATACAACATGAATTGACCCTGAAAACACTATGCTAAGTGAAAGAAGCCAGAAACAAAAGGACAAATATTGTCTGATTCTACTTATATCGGATACCCACAATAGGCAAATTCATATAGACAGAAAGAATAGAGGTTACCAGGGGCTGCAGAGAGGAGTGCATGAGGAGTTACTGTTCAATGGAAACAGAGTTTCTGTTTGTGAAGATGAAAAAGTTCTGGAAGTAGATAGTGGTGATGATTGTACAACGTTGTGAATATACTCAATGTCAATGAAGTTTACACTTAAAAATGGTTAAAATGGTAAATTTAGGATATGTATATTTTGCCACAATACAAAAATTAAATCCTTTGATATTTGATTTTTGACCAGGCAAATGAATGCTCAGATTAAAGAATCTATTTCCCAGCTGCCCTGCAGCTAGCCATGGCCATGGGACTAAATTTTGGCCAAGTTATCATGTGTAAATTTCAAGAAGTCTTTAAAGGAAAGGCTAGTATGAGGACATGATGGCTAGAGCACAAATACCCATCTTGGATCATGAGGCAGATGCTACATACAGAGGATATGAGAGGAAGAAGATCTAAGCAGCCTGGTTCCCTGATGTGTCCACTCTACCGTGTAGACCCTATCATGTAGATTTCCTACCTCTAATCTTTTTTTTCACTTGAGAAGGAAATACTTTTTTTCTCTAGCTCTTACAGTCCATTCTCCACCCAGCAACCACAGTGATCCTTTTAAAATTTAAGTGAGATTATGTCTCTTCTCTGTTTAGAACCCAAAATGTTTTCTAACTTCATCCAGAATAAAATACAAAGTCTTCATGTCCTTCAGTTCTTCAAAGCCCTTCGTGATTGGCCTCATCTACTCTCTCCCT
The DNA here is from genome assembly GCF_028885655.2 of Pongo abelii. Taxonomy (NCBI): domain Eukaryota; kingdom Metazoa; phylum Chordata; class Mammalia; order Primates; family Hominidae; genus Pongo; species Pongo abelii. Next base: position 20,046,833 of record NC_072008.2, read on the forward strand.
TTACTACCCTGTCACAACCCCACTGTCCCCCTTTCTATTCCTTAAACAAAAGCAGGCATGCGCCTGTCTGAAGGTCTTTGCTTTCGCTGTTCCCTCTCTTGAAATACTATCCCCTCAAATAACCCTATGGCTAACACCCTCACTTAATTCACAACCCAGCTACATTTTTTTAAAAGTCATAAGTGTACTCCATGACCACCCTCAATAAAACCATATCACACATGTCACTCTTTGCTATTAAATTTCCTCTTCTGCCTTATTTTCACCTATCACTCCACTGACATGTATTTATTTTCTTTCTTCTACCATTAAATTATAAGTAACATGAAGACAAAGGTTTGTATACAGTTTTTCACTATATCCCCAGTCCTTAGAACAGTAACTAGAACAAAGAAATCAATATATAAATATCTGTTGACTATATGAATATATCTTTATAAAGTTCACTATACTTCAGTATAGATTATGACTATTGCAATAGCAAGAACAAAAACTGATGTTTTCCCGTAACCTGCCCAGCTAAAACAACAGTCTGTCATTCCAACTCCTTGTTGAAAAATAAAAATAAAAAATAAAAGAAATTCTTGGCAGTTTGATGTCCTCTTCAAGTCCACTGATACTATTTTTTTTTAAATAATTATTTTATTTTATTTTTTTTCTTTTTTTAATTTACAATTGTGTTTTTTTCATTATTATTATTATTATTATTATAATACTTTAGGCTCTATGGTACATGTGCGCAACGTGCAGGTAAGTTACATATATATACACGTGCCATGCTGGTGCGCTGCACCCACCAACTCGTCATCTAGCATTAGGTATATCTCCCAATGCTATCCCTCCCCCCTCCCCCCACCCCACAACAGTCCCCGAAGTGTGATGTTCCCCTTCCTGTGACCATGTGTTCTCACTGTTCAATTCCCACCTATGAGTGAGAATATGCAGTGTTTGGTTTTTTGTTCTTGCGATAGTTTACTGAGAATGATGATTTCCAATTTCATCCATGTCCCTACAAAGGACATGAACTCATCATTTTTTATGGCTGCGTAGTATTCCACGGTGTATATGTGCCATATTTTCTTAATCCAGTCTATCATTGTTGGACATTTGGGTTGGTTCCAAGTCTTTGCTATTGTGAATAATGCCGCAATAAACATACGTGTGCATGTGTCTTTATAGCAGCATGATTTATAGTCCTTTGGGTATATACCCAGTAATGGGATGGCTGGGTCGAATGGAATTTCTAGTTCTAGATCCCTGAGGAATCGCCACACTGACTTCCACAAGGGTTGAACTAGTTTACAGTCCCACCAACAGTGTAAAAGTGTTCCTATTTCTCCACATCCTCTCCAGCACCTGTTGTTTCCTGACTTTTTAATGATTGCCATTCTAACTGGTGTGAGATGGTATCTCATTGTGGTTTTGATTTGCATTTCTCTGATGGCCAGTGATGGTGAGCATTTTTTCATGTGTTTTTTGGCTGCATAAATGTCTTCTTTTGAGAAGTGTCTGTTCATGTCCTTCGCCCACTTTTTGATGGGGTTGTTTGTTTTTTTCTTGTAAATTTGTTTGAGTTCATTGTAGATACTATTTTTAAGCTACTTTATCAAACACACTCCATACCTCTATAACAAAACAACTCATTTACATTGTAGGAAACTTAGTAACTCCAGTTAGAAAAGGCAGAAATAGTGTGTCAAGAGAAAACATGGAGACATCAGAGTAAGAAACGGGTAAGAAGTGGAAGTAAATCCAGACTGTCCCCAACTTACAATGGTTTAACTTACAGTTTTTTTTTTACTTTACAATGGGTTATCGGGATGTTGCCCTATCATAAGTTAAGGAGCACCTGTAGAGAACAGATGGGTCCTAGAGGCTAGACAGAACCCCCAAGGGTTAGGTTTGCTTGTGAAAGATCCTAAGGCATCAGGGAATAGTAACCCAAATCTAAATGCATTACAATTTAGGTATCCTCTGTCTTGTCTACTCCTTTGGGAACTCTTCATTCATTCAACAAATGTGAACTGAGCTCAGGGCAGTGGGGATACAACAGTGAGCAAACACAGACAGAAAGGCTGCATATAATTTTTTGAAGGAAAGCCACACAGGTGAGAAATCACTACATCCTATGACTTATGATTGCATCATGTTTCATTTCTTTCGCATTTCTGTGGAAACTACCCTGACTTGATTTTAAAAGTTTATATGAAAACATATAATGAGGTCAATTTTTATAAACTGAATTTCTAAGATAAAAGGATAATATACTTTTCTTATTTAAATAAGGAAACTGAATTAGGATAAAGTGAGAGATTAATAACAAGAGTTGGCAACGATGTGGAGCAACTGGACCCTTCACATGCTGCTGGTGGAAATGTAAAATAGTACAGCCACTTTGGAAAACACTCTGGCAGTTCCTCAAAAAGTTAATCATAGAGTAACCATCAAACTCATCAATTCCACTCCTAGCTATATACTGAAGAGAAATGAAAACAGGTATCTGCACAAAAACTTGCACACAAATGTTCACAGCACAGTTATTCACAAACAGACAAAAAGTGGAAACAACCCAAATGTCCATCAACTGGTGAATGGATAAACAGAATACAATATAGCCATACAATGGAATATTATTCAGCCATACATAAGAATTCTCATGCTACAACATGGATGAGCATTAAAAACATTATGCTATAGGAAAGAAGTCAGTTACGAGAGGCCACATATTATATTATTGTATTTATATGAAATGTCAGGCCAGGTGTGGTGGCTCATGCCTGTACTCCCAGCACTTTGGGAGACTGAGATGGGTAGATCCCTTGAGCACAGCAGTTTGAGACCAGCCTGGGCAACATGGTGAAACCCCGTCTCTACAAAAAAAAAAAAAAAAAAAGAAAAATTAGCCGGGCGTGGTGGCAGGAGCCTGTGGTCCCAGCTGCTCGGGAGGCCAAGGTGGGAGAATCACCTGAGCCTCACGGAAGGTTGAGGCTGCAGTGAGCTGTGATTGTGCCTCTGTACTCCATCCTGGGTGACAGAGAGAGACCCTGTCTCAAAAAAAAAAAAAAAAAGAAAGAAAAGAAAAATGATTATATGAAATGTCAGGATTAGACAAATCCATAGATACAGAAAACAGAACAGTGGTTGCCAGGGACCAAGGGGGAAGGAGAAATGGGGCAGGGAGTGGCAGCTAAGGGGTAGAGGGTTTACTTTTGGGATGATGAAATGTTTTGGAATTAGATAGTAATGATGGTTGCATAAGTTCGTGAATATACTAAAAACTACTGAATTGTTTATTTTTGCAGGATGAATGTTAAGTAATGTCTCATTTTTAAAAACTCCTCATGGCTCCACTATGCCTCACCACCTATCCAATACAAATAAAATAATCCAACAGACCCAGCAAAAGACAGCTTGTAGGAACACATCCTTGCACACTACCACACTGTCCTCAAAGCTAGCATTCATAATACTTAATGCTGACCAGCTACTTTACCTTACACTCATCACTTTACTTAATGTTCACCACCACTGTGAGCTAAGTACAACTCTCATCCCTATTTTACAGATGAGGAAACAGAGACAAAATAATTTTCCCAAAGTTAGTCACATAGCTAGGAATCTAAGAGCCAGGCACTGAACTCAGGTCCAACTCCAGTGTTGAAGTTCTTAATCACGTCAAGGGGTAAAGATACATCCTAAAGCATCTTATGATCTTTAAAATATGCTGATTGTCTTAAATCTGTTTTTAAAATCCTGTTTCTTGGTACTCTGGGTTTCTTACACTTGTTGAGTCAAGAAAAGCATGATAGAGAGCTTGTGTCATGAAGGAGCACAGTCATGTCATGCACTAACCATATCATATTAGGAGACTGGAGACTTTCACCCAGCAAGGGACAACATTTTTACTCTTTCATTTTCAATTGTTTTATATGCCTCAACACATCGTTTCACTATGTTTTAATTAGTTCTGAACTTATTGTCAGAATCAAGTCCATATATTCTGACCTAGTTAGCTACAGACTTGACTTAAAAGTCTTGTCAAATACATTATCTTAGCAATTTGATAGAAAAGATTATGGAAAAACAATTAGCACTGTCTCTTTGTATTCATACAGTCTCACTTTCTGGGAGATCCAAGTAGTATAAGAACTCAAGTGAACTGAAAATGTTGTCCTGTTCAATTATACCTCATAATCATATGGGGCCCCAGAGTTGCCATGAGTTCCATCCATATGGTGTTCAGAACTAGAAATAAACTGGGGTTGATCTAGACTACTAAGAGCCCCTAAACAGAAATATGAGGTTAAGAAAGAAAAATCTACTGAGGATCTATTTGCTATATATGACATAAGTACTTCGCATGTGCCAACTCATTTAATATTCATAACTGCCCCATAGCATAAACTGATTTTAACATCATTTTACAGATGAAGAGGCTCCAGAAACTAAGCAAATTTGTCAAGATCGGTCAGCTTGTAAACTGAGAGAGATGAGATTCAAACTTAGGTCTCCTCTGCATTTTCTACTACACCTGCCTCAATTTCATGGACAACATCCATAAAATGTGGATTTTTTTCACTTTTTGTCAGTACAGTTATCCACAATTATCCAGTATAGACATCCACAAAGAGTCCCAAAAGATAACTGTACTGACTTCAGGAAATTTTCTACTATTCAAAGACTAACCCAGAATCTAAAGGGCAGAATGTATCAGAGTTTCAATCAGCTCAAGCTAAATAGTCTGTAAACTTGCTGGTCCTGCCTCCTGCTAATATTCTAAAAGTGGTAACACTCCTCATCAGAATTACGAAGACCTCAAATATTCACCTACCCCATAGTTTTTGTTGTTTAAATCAAACCGCATATGATAATCACTGAATAACCTGGAAACATTTTAATAGATTTCACTTAAACATATAAGATGGATTTGAAGGAGCAAATCCCTATATTAAAATGAAAATGATCATCACACAAAAAATGTAAAAATATGGTAAAACCCAAAGCTCCCTGATAACAGGATGTTTGTCATCTACTGATTACCTCTCTGCAGCACTAGCTACGTGAAAAATGTGCTCATCTTCATTCTGTAACCGTTCTTTTCGCCTTCTTTCAATGTCATGTCGTAGGTCATTTGGATCTATTATTTTGATCAGAGTCTGAGGAATTTTGACAGAAGACAAACCATTCACATTACTTTTAGTTGCACAAAGACCATATCTAACAAGAACCTTAATTACAAGTCCTAGATAAGTTATCTTGTACTCATCCTGCTAATGGTATTGTAAACTCATACAAATATTTTGAGACACAATTGACAATAAACAGTCAGAAAAGTTCCTAACATTGAACCAGGATTCCCACTTGTGGGACTCTAACCCAAAGAAAAGGTTATCTACCTAAATAGATTCAAAACATTATATTTAAAATAACAAAAAACAGAAGCAACTTAAATGTAAAAAAAAAAAATTAAGAGGAAGGGAAGAATGAGTAAATAAATCATGGTAAACTTAAGTCAAAAGAATAATGTACAATCATTTAACTTATGGTAATAAAGACTATGTGGAAGTCAACATAGAAAAGTGCTTATTGAAAAAAGTTAATTAGGCCGGGCGCAGTGGCTCATGCCTGTAATACCAGCACTTTGGGAGGCCGAGGTGGGCAGATCATTTGAACAGGAGTTCAAGACCAGCCTGGCCAACATAGTGAAACCCCATCTCCATCGAAAATACAAAAATTAGCCGGGCGTGGTGATGGGCGCCTGTAATCCCAGCTACTTGGGAGGCTGAGGCAGGAGAACGGCTTGAACCTGGGAGGTGGAGGTTGCAGTGAGCTGAGATCGCGCCACTGCACTCCAGCCAGGGTGACAGAGTGAGACTCAGTCTCAAAAAAAAAAAAAAAAGAAAAGAAAAAAGAAAAGAAAGAAAGAAAGAAAGAAAACAGTTAATTAAAACTTAACAAGGGCCAGGTACAGTGGCTCATGCCTGTAATCCCAGCACTTTGAGAGGCCGAGGCAGGTGGATCCCTTGAGTCCAGAAGTTCAAGACCAACCTGGGCAACATGGAAAAACCCTGTCTCTACAAAAAATACAAAAATTAGCCGGGCGTGGTACTGCATGTCTGTAGTCCTAGCTACTCAGGAGGCTGAGGTGGGAGGATCACTTGAGCCCAGGAGGTCGAGGCTGCAGTGAGCCATAATTGCACCACTGTACTCCAGCCTGGGTGAGACCAGGACTCTGTCTCAAAACAAAACTTAAAAAGCCTCAATCATAAAAGGTCATAGCGAATTCAGAGATTTTACATAAAAGGAATGTTATTATGGATCAAGTAAAAAGAAAAAAGCATACAAAACTACATATACTATGATAGTGACTACGTTAAAATGCAAGCTATAAGACTGCCAGAAAAGATGACTAAATAATAGTTTGTGCTAAATGACTAAATTATAGGTGATTTTTTAAAAAACCACAGATTTCCTGTAAGTTGATTATAGGACTTTGATGATTAGAAATTGCCTGAAAATATCATTTGTTCAACAAATTAACCTATCTCCATAAATTCAGCAAAAATTATAATCATTTCACAAGTGAAAAAATTATTTATATATTCTATCAGAAATCTATTAAAATATCTCCTCTACAAAGACTCTTTATTCTCAATGAATAAATTAGCAGTTCTTTTAGAACTTGATATAATTCTTCTAAAACAAGAGCCAGTTTTCTTCCCTCCTGGCTAGTCAAGACAGTCTTTCTAATTAGCAAAGAAATGGGGGGTGGGAGGGGAGGTGTTGGGTGGGAACCACATACAACACATGAATAAAGAAATTTAGTCCCTTATTTCCCTTATTTTGCTAGTTCATATTCCACAGAATGTTTCGTACATTCTGCAGTAAACAGAAGGGCAATATCAAATGAAATTTTTCGTTCCTGTGCATTCATTCCACGTACAATTTAAAAATATATTCCACATGATTGCTTTGAAAAAAATAGGTATCTAACATACTTTCCATAAGCTTTACAGTGTGGATTTTGGGGATGAATATCAAATGCTGTAATTGCGTGTCAATTTTACAAAGCTGTTATCCTTAGGGATTGTCCCTCTTAGGGAATATTTTTGTCTTTTGTCAGTATTCTCACTCCAACCTGGCTGATAGTCAGAATCACCCGAAGAGCTTTTTAATTTCAGATTCCTGGGTTTCAATCCTCCTTCTTCATGTACTTTAACGCCCTTTCTCTCCCAACCACCAATCCCCTTGCCATTAGTATACAAACAGTAAGATAATTTCTCATCAAAAATTGTATTCACTAACCTGTTCCGATTCATAGATCACAGCTTGTTTACTCTGAAGCTCGGCCAAAGACATATCTATTCTCCTAAAATAATAAAGGCATAGTACAACTAAATAATTATGTTATACACTGATACCCTGATTCTACTATTACAGAATAGAATTTGAAATAAAGCTAGTATGTTTTGGAGATAGCAAAAGAAACTTGCTGCCAAATAGTTTTTCACCTATATAGCAGTCTCCCAGGATATACATATCCTGTGGAACACACTACAGGGAAGCTTTAGTGGTTCTCAAATCAGTAGTCTGTGTAATCTCAAACTTTGCTCTGGCGATATACTGCATTCTCACATGTATTCAAATCAGCTCACAAGACAAGGTACACCACCTGCTCCAACAAGTGCCAGCAGAAGACACGTGGTTTCATCTGGCTGCCCTCAGAACACCTATTTGTGACCACACGAAGCAACCTGTGATTTCAATGGCTTGAAAACTGTCTTTCATTCTTCTACTGAGGACCTCAGGAAGCAATTACTATTGACAGCAGAAGTGAAGTTAGGTATGTAAGCATCTTCAAAGTCCTACACATTTAAACAACGCTAGTCAATGTTTTCAGTGCATCCTATTCATTCCATCGAAGTGCAGTGGCCAGATAATGCTTAGATTATCCTATTATTTTTGTGCAGGAAATGCAATCCTACAGTCTACAGCAAGCCCAGGTGAGCAGATTCAGAAAGCATCCCCTTCCCAAATCTTTTCTGAGGTGTATCCCCATTAGTTAAATGGGTATAATATGGTAATCAATCATTACCTGTGTATTTCTGGATCTGAATTCAATGTAATTTCATTAACATCTGCCTTGTGTATATCTTGCATTGTTGAGAAACGCTCATGTAAAGTAATGCCAGGTGATGGAAAATAATTTGCTGAAAAAGGAAATGAACAGTTTTATCTCAATGTTAAGCTGATTTCACTTAAAAGATTACATATAAGCACAGAAAGAAGGGATTATTTTTTAAAATTCAACCTGTTTTCTCTTAGAAATATGTGGGACCCAAACTTATTTCACAGACTAATTTGTAGCGCTCATGTGCCTTCCCAAGCCCAAACAAGAGTAAAAACACCTGATTTATTAATCGAAGAATTTTCTATCTGACACGCCTGCTTACTTGTCCAGGGGAAAAGACAATGGCTCTCTCAAAGCAAGGACCTTTCTTCTCCAAGGTAAGACTTACTATATCTGGAAAGTAAAGATGGCATAGAGCTTCACAGTTGAATGAAAATAAAAAGTAACTTCAAAAACAAGCCTGAAACATCAAAACAATTTCAAACAAATACTAAATGTTATGTTTGCATATCACAGAAGGCCTTCTAATGCCACTTTACTTTAATTTACATTAAAGTTCATGAAAACATTTAGAAATCAGCTATGCTACACACTTTTAATAGGATACAGAGAAAGAGAATACACTTGGCCCATCAGAATGCTACTTAAGCAATCCTCTTCCCTAATTTACTGTTCCTGTTCTGGGACAATCTCCTGGATTTTTCTGCAAATCAGCTCCATTTCTGCCAAGAATCACATTTCCTTTGGGTGACAGGGACTGGAGCTGAGAGGATGAACTGTTTCAGACAAACTATGTGCTTTAAAGTAAATACATGCCTTAGTTTGAGGGACGCAGAGAAAAAAACTCATTTTCAAAATATATTTTATGAAGGTAAGAAAGATTAATGCAATTGTCTTGTAGGAAGTACAAAATAAAAAATTTTAAATTCTTGAAGGCCTCCAGTTTGTAATACCTACAACTGCCTTATTTGTGTAGCATCACTGGGGAAAGTTGTTCTATATCACTGAATTTTCCAATTAATGGAAACTCGCCAGAAGCAAAAACAAAACAATGTAATGCAAACCATTAAAAGTATTTATTACGCAACTCCCAGTTATAAAGAATGCCAAAGCAAACTAGAATCTTTCACTGATCACTCAGTATCATCCTTAAGATACAAAGTCCTAGTAATGCCCTCAGGGGGCTTTAAGAATCATAAAATGACCTAGGCTTCCTGATTTCTTGAGTTTCCTATCTGTTTTTTGTTGCTTCTTCCTCCCTGTTAGGTTACCAGTTATTGTTTCTTACTGCTCTCAGTATGCCTTGTCTTTTGCAGCAGCCAGCCTCTCCCTTTCTAACTTGAAAGTTCCAATCTACTAACACTTGAAGCACAAGGTTATTGGAACTAGATATAAAGAACAACTAGGCTCGAATGAATGCCTGATACTCTCTTCAAAAGATTTCCTAATTCACAGTCTAGCTTACAATGAAATATTAATTACTATTAAACTATACTGCAGGTGTTTACCTGTATCTCCTGAATAGTATATTACTTTTGTGTTATCCCTAACGTATGTGCAAAATATACCAACCTTTAACTTGATGGATTATTGTTATGATTTCCTGAGCAAATTCTCCTGTAGGTTTGTTTTCAGTATTCTGAGTTGAGTCAAGATGTTCAAACACTGGATGAAAGTTCTCACTTTTCCTGCCAACAGCAACCAAATCATGTGACATCTGTCTCTCTGTGGAATAGCTAGAAGCAACCCTAGAATAATTTGCAAATGTTTAACTAAATTTGAAACTATTTTGTGGAGAAAATAATTTATCAAAAATTAAGATAGCTACAAAACTAAAAAGATGTATATCTTTTCTTATAATTAAGGCATTAAATTCCATGCCACAAAACACGTACAATAACAAGTAGGAGAAAATAACTACAGATACATGGCTCTGAGTTCTTTCAAATCAGAGGTCATTAAATATTTGCCACTTTAATAATAAAATCCTTCAAATTCTAAATGAAACAATTTTTACTTCAAAAATACAAGATATTAAAGACACTTACTATGCAAAAAGTAATCGATTAGATTATTTTCTACTTCCAAATGGCCAAAACATTGTTAGTCCAGCAAAATTATTTTATCTTGAAATACTACCACACTTTAAAAGCTGATATCAAACATAAGATCCTCTCTAACTTAATAAAAATCCTTATATCTTTGTATCAGTAATAAGAAGCTTAGAATAGTATTTTGAAATAAAATTCTGTTAAGAGATTAACTTAATTACAAAGTCTCACTAAATTCTCAGAAAATAGTCTTAGTTGTTACACAAAGTTATGATTGTTAACACCAGTTACAGTGTTCACTCTCAATGTACCCTTAAAGAAATACTACCATTTATTATATAACCCTGGCTATCTTACCACTTTAATGCCTTCTGAATCTTATAACTTTTGTTAAGAGCTCTCCTGACCTCTGAGTACTTTTACAAACTAATGGTTATGATACAGAGCTAACAATTATTGAGGGCTTACCACATGCCAAACATGGGGGCTTAGAGCTTACCAACATGATCTCATTTCATCTTTACAATAACCCTATGGGGAAGGTGCCACCACCCTGAGACAATGGATGTCTTGGTTGCTTTGTTTCACATCCCAGAGATTGAGCATTCAAATGAACATGTCTTCCAAGTGTCATAATGGAAAACTATACCTTATTCCAAGAATGCTGCACTTGCTTAAAACTACTCAGAAATGCTTTGTCTGCAGGCACTTCATGCATCAATGAAGAAAGTTTCTCATTATTTTATATTTATATCTCATTTTGGACCCAAAATGGCACTAATCAGCTTGTACCTATCTTATTCCTCTGTACTTAACTCTAAATTGCTTTTGGCTCTTCTCAAAAATCAAGTTCATTGTCTAAAGAATTGACATTTGCAACTGCTGGGGTTCTTAATGGCTATATTACAGGCTCAGAAGATAAATCCGAAAGACAGCCCTGAAGTATGTTTTAAATAACAGGACATCACTGGAATAAATAGCTCATCATATAGCAGAAAGCAAACAGATAGATGTGTCTGGGGGTATGAGTGCACGCATGCACATATGTACTTATTTATTTAAGTCATGTAACAGCCATATATCCAAACTGCTGCAGGGTTATGAGGGGCTTACAGATATTCTTTAAAAATTTTAAGTCCTCTAATAAAATGGTTCTGAGCATCTATTTATAACTTATCAGAGGAAAGGCTTCCATCTGACTTTCCGTGCTCCCTGCTCTCAGACCAGCATTGCCAGGGACAACTCCCTGCCAAGGCAGAAACACAGAAAAGTAATCATGCAGCAGGTTGACCGCACTGCTGTGGTTTCGTTGATTCATTAGAAGGACTTTCATTAGAAAGAAGGCCCATTTCCCTTCTTTCCTTCTAATTTGCTCCAAGCTTCCCACTGTGTATGTGATAACTAGCTAAGAGACATTTGCTGGCAAATGTTAGAACACCCCATAACGACCTCCACTAACAAAGAATTACAAATGCTCTCTGTTTAAGGGGGTTTAAAGTTACAAAATTCCTGTGCCATACCAAAAAAAAATAGCCTTTAAAAACATTTTATAGGAGGAAAATAGTATATTTAAATAGAACTATACAAATGGTGCATCCACAAGAGGAAATCAGTTGATAAGGTTTTTTCTGGCAGCCTCAGTTTATCCCAAGAGGAAATAAGCTGATAAAGATGTTCAGTTTTCCAATGGGTAATTATTAACATTTACTTATAATTTCTTACAAATTACTGCTGAAACTCTTGTCCCCACTCCATGCTCAATCCTCAATCCATAGGAGTTACATACTTTGAAGCTATTATATATTTAATTCCTGAAATCTTAGTGTTTAAACTTGTTATCCATTAAAATTTATCCTAGAGTTCCTCTACTACAAGATCTTTAATTAAAAATTAAAATTATCATTTTCTAGAAAATATACATTAACATAACCTCCAAATTTTAGTCTTTTAAAAACAATTATGATACTTTTGGTACAAGAAAAACCCTCTTCAGACTTGAGAATGCAAAATGTTCTAAATATTTATATTTGTAAATGTAATCATCTTTTGGTTCACATTTTACTTTTTACTATTTCCTATGGCATGGATTAACAAGTTAATAATTTCAGTAAATACCCCCAAAGCAAGTAGTTAAGCCAAAAAGATCAAATGTTCTCATTTGAGATGCATTTTAGACAATTTAAAAAATTAAAATACAGCCAAAAACCTCTATTCTAATACTATTTCTGGTACCAGTTTCATTAAATCTTCCAAGATCCTTTGTTCCCTCAACTGCACTTTCCTCATTTATTTTTCGGTTTAAGGATATTTCCACCGATGTTCTCCCTGAGCGTTGTGGGTAATAACCAAGAAAACGTAAAAAGCTACATTAAACCTTAATTTCCTGTTGCATACACTTAGGACTCATCAAAGAAACGAACTGCATGGCAAAACAGCAACAAAAAACCCAACAACAACCAAAACCAACAGATTCCCCTGCCCTCTGGAAGCTTCTAATATATATCAAAATCCGTATGACACATATAAAGTTTTCCTTTCTGTCTTCTTCCAACTAATAACTAACATTTCATACAGCATCTTACAGTTCATATAAGGCACTTTCCCAATTACAGTCACATGCAGCATAACGACGTTTCCGTTAATGATCACTTAAACGATGGTGGTACTGTATTTCTAGTGTACCCTTTCTATGTTTAGATATACGAATAGTTACTGATGTGTTACAATTGCCTACAGTATTGAGTACAGTAACATGCTGTGCAGGTTTGTAGCCTAGAAGCAATAGGCTCTACCATATAGCCTAGGTGTGTAGTAGGTTACATCACCTAGGTTTGTGTAAATACACTCTATGATTTTCAGACAGTGGCAAAACTGCCTAACAAGACATTTCTCAGAACGTATCCCCATCATTGAGCAATGCATGACTATATATAATTTGCTCCTGTCTTCCCAAGAACCAATTTAGAAATTGTGGAGTTGATGGAAAAAGTTCAGGGAGATTGCTCCTCCCTAATTCCTCATCTCGTTACTTTTTGCACAAAAGTCCTCTAGTGGGCCTCACCAGCCCCAACATGCATTCAGTCTACCTCATAGACGGCAATCCTCCAGCGGCCAGAACTGGGCTGCTGGCCCTCTCCTATCAGCTGATAATGTCAAATCAGGCTGGCAGTCGCAGCATTCTTACCTTTCAGTCTCCTTTCCCTCTATTCCTTTTCACTGACTGCTCAAAACCACACAGGTCAAAGTTCATGTGTATGTTTTTCTGCCATTGTTAACCTGTAAATATAAAATTTCTTTTGCCTCCATGTGTCTGAATACACCAGCCTTTGAAGCCTAGCTCACATGTCAACTACATGATGCCTCTCTTCAATCTCCCAGCTTGGTACCACCCATCTTCTGCCGAGTCACACATGCACTCCAATAAACCAAAGGAGGAGGAACCTAATCGTATGCAGCTCTATAGTCCCAGGGCACCCTAACAGACTATCTCACACAGGGTAGGCCCTCAAAAAATACCCACTGAATGAATAAATAATGAATCAAAAATGACTTGGTCAATTCGAAATGAGTGTTTCAGCTACAGAGATGATAAGGTCAAGTGCGGTGGCTCACATCTGTAATCCCAGCTACTCGAGAGGCTGAACACTTTCGGAGGCCGAGGCAGGAGGATTGCTTGAGCTCAGGAGTTCAAGACCAGCCTGGGTAACATAGCAAGACCTCATCTCGACTAAAAATTAAAAAAAAAAAAAAGCCAGTCATGGTGGCGTGTGCCTATAGTCCCAGCTACTCGAGAGGCTAAGGTGGGAGGATCGCTAGAGCCCAGGACATCAAGGCTGCAGTGAGCCGTGATCACACCACTGCACTCCAGCTTGGGTGACAGAGCAAGACTCTGTCGAGAGAGAGAGAAGACTTCAACATTTTATTTTTATTTTTGAGACAGGGTCTGGCTCTGTCACCCAGGCTGGAGGGGAGTGGCGTGATCTCGGCTCACTGCAACCTCTGCCTCCTCAAGCCAACCTCCCACTTCGGCCTCCGGATTAGTTGGGACTATAAGTGTGCACCACTACACCTGGCTAATTTTTGTATTTTTTGTAGAGATGGAGTTTCACTATGTTGCCCAGGCTAGTCTCAAACTCCTGAGCTCAAGGGATCTGCCTGCCTCAGCCTCCCAAAGTGCTGGGATTACAGGTGTGGGCCACCATGCCCAGCCAGACTTCAACATTTTAATTGAGGCCAATTTAATTTTGTTTTTTTTTTAACTTTCTTGGCTTTTATTTTTATTTTTTGCTTAACTTAGACCAATTTGAATTTAATATTTTAATATAAAATTTCTAATATATACTAAAGTTCAGAGATGAACAGGATGAGCCTCCATGTGTCTGTCAACTCAGCTTCAATGGTCACCAACACATGGCCAATCCAAGCAGACTCAAAGACCCAGGAGGAACTGCAGGTTAATTTGGTCCCAAAAGGTTATAGCCAAGTGACCTGCCCAATGTCACAAAGCTGATCAGTGGTCCATAGGAAGACAAAAACCTATGCACTCTAACTGCCAACAGAATCCTTACACAAGGCCCCCTAAGAGACACGAAGAGAAGCTAGGGTCAAAAATAGGAATGAAAGGGAACCTTCTCTCAATTAATTTTTGATTTTAAAATGCATATGAGAAATTAAAAGTAGGGGAGAACTTTAGTTTTCTATGCTATATAACAGCAAGGTGGCAGATTTGGGTATAAAAAATATCCCCACCTGCAGCTTATTTTGCCTCCAGCGGAACAGTGTCCATCATAGGTAAACTTATGTGACTAGGTTCCCTTCCTTCAGTCTCAGTTATGGCTTTTCACATTGTTCCCTGCCTGCGTGATACCCATTTCCTCAGAGTGTCAGGGTCCCAATGTCCTTTGGGGCCCATTGCCCACCTCATCCCCTTTCCAACTGGGAAAAGAGCTGATAGGGGTAGAGACACCCCTCTGTGTCTCTTCAGTGGGAAATAAAGGATTAGACACAAATGTGGCCAATGTACTCAGTCCACCATCAACTCTGATAGCTATGAATGCTGATGGACAACCTTCCCCATGTCCCAGGTGTCTCGTATCAGCTTCCCATGAGATCAAAGGAGCCTCTGATCCATCGGCAGCAGCTTATTCTGCTCCAGATATTAGTACCACCTCCTCCCTCCTCCTCTTCCTTCCTGGCCTAGCCAAGGGTCAAGCCCTCACCCACTCAAGCCCAACATTAAACTAACACCTGCATTTGTCTTCCCCAAAACTTCCAGATGCATATATACAACAGTTCATGTTTTGCATATGTAACAACCTTAGTAGAAATTTTCATACTGTGATTCCCTAACTTACATTCTGAAACATATAATTATGACTCAGATGTAATTTCTGATAATGAAGTTTCTGACAGAGTGGATCATTAGAATACAGTCTTTCTTAACAGAAGCATTAACTATGCAGTGAACATTCAAGCAAGTGTTTACCTACTGCTGTTCTAGATACAAACTAGAATCTAAAAAAATCACAGTGATAACCTTATGTTTTCAACCATACTGATAATTGGAAGAACAAATATCAATTCTCAACCAAAGCTAAGTAAATAAATGCACAAAATTAGCCATCTTAGCATTTCCAAAAAAAGCAGATAAACTCTCTAGATGTTAACCAATAAATAAACTTCTCTCTGCATTCTATGATTATTTTACTCTTTTCTAGAAAAGAAAAATCTAATTTATATTAATAGTTGAAAACATAATTCTACCGAGGGCATTATCTTTGTTTTATGGATCAGTCCACATATAATTAAATCCAAACCACAAAATTCACCCACAACCCATTCACCAGGAAATAAAGATTTTGTTGAGTATGACGCTTTATCATACTGAAAAGATGCATATATTTGCTCAGTTATTTATTTTTCAGGTCTTTGAACAGAGAGGATTTGCAGTGGAGGCTATTATACAAGCGATCCTGCAGGCCCTGGGCAGGTATTCAAATGGCCCTGGTATGCCGCCAGACACCAGTGACAGATTATGAGATTTCACAATATCATAGTTTATAAATTCAAAATAAAAGATGCAGCAGTCTCCATTTTAAACTCATTTTTGTGACACATGATAAAGATCAAGCTTCCATTTCTCATATCAAATTATAAAATTAACTGTTCAGTATCTCTAATGAGGTCTATTAAAATAAAACTCTTCAAAACTGGTATTTCTAGCATTCTTTAAAAGTGTTACAATTTTAAAATTCTCTTTTAACTATAACACACTTCATTATTAAATATGGGGGTATCATTACTTTTATTTTTTTAGTTTTTATTTTTGAGACAGGGTCTCGCTTCGTCACCCAGGCTGGAGTGCAGTGGTACAAACATGGCTCACTGCAGTCTCGATCTCCCAGGCTCAAGCAATCCTCCCACCCCAGCCTCCCAAGTAGCTAGGACTACAGGCACATGTCAACACACCCAGCTAATTTTTGTATTTTTTGTAGAGATGGGGTTTCATCATGTTGCCTAGGCTGGTCTCGAACTGTTGAGCTCAAGCAATCAGCCTGCCCCGACCTCCCACAAATGCTGGGATTACAGGCGTGAGCCACTGCACCTGGCCACATCATTACTTTTATTAAAAAGTTAAAGATTTTTATGCATTTGATTGTATATAATTTTACCTCAAAAGAAAAAAGAGGAACTATAAACAAAATGTATAAGGTAATGGGAGTATACTGACATTTGCGACTTACTTTGAAAAATATCCAAAAAATAAGGTGGAACAATAGATGAATAGATAGATATGTAATTATGAAAGTAAACTGTTAATCGTAGACTTTAGGTGGTGAGTATATAGGCGTTCACTGTAGAATTTTTTCAGCTTTTCTGTATGTTTGAACATTTTCAAAATAGAATGTTGGATAGAAAAAAAGCTTAAGGCTGGGCACGGTGGCTCATGCCTGTAATCCCAGTGCTCTGGGAGGCCAAGGAGGGAGGATCGCATGAGGCCATGAGTTTGAGACCAGCCTGGGCAACATAGCAAGATTTCTATTTCTACAAAATAATTTTTATTAGCTGGGTGTGGTGGTGCACGCCTGTAGTCCCAGCTACTCAGGAGGCTGATGCAGGAGAATCACTTGAGCCCAGGAGTTCAAGGCTGCAGTGAGCCATAATCGCGCCACTGCACTCCAGCCTGGGTGACAGAGCGTGACCCTGTCTCGAAAAGAAAGAAAGAAAAGTATGTATGTTATATGTTATATATGTATATCTCATAGCCATCAGGATGTAATCCAATAATCCAAGCTCCCTTTTTTTTTTTTTTTTGAGACAGAGTCTCACTCTATTGCCCAGGCTGGGGTGCAGTGGCATGATGATGGCTCACTGCAGCCTCAAACTCCTGAGCTCAAGCGATCCTCCCACCTCAGCCTCCCAAAGTGCTGGGATTACAGGCATGAGCTACTGTGCCCAGCCCTTAAGGTAACGTTCTTAAACTTGGTACTTACAGAAGCTTTTGTGCTTTTAAGATGAAGAACTAGTAGGAGATATAATAGCACAAAATTATTTAAGACATATGTAAAAAGATGCAAAATTATTAATATGATACCACAGCAGTCATGTGTAAATATACATAGAAAAATAACTAGACTAAAATGCAAATAAAATTGTTGTGGAGTAGTAGAATTATGGGTGATTCCCCCCCTTTATTTCTTGAACTTTCTGTAATATAATCATACTTATAAATGCTTTCTGAGCACATATATATATGCACATATGTATATTTAAAAATATTTTCTACAAGTGCAATGAATGTAAAAGAACTATGAGGTGGGGTGTTGCCATGTCTAAATTTAAGAAAAGGAACAGGGGCCAGGTACAGTGGCTCAGGCTGGTAATGCCACTGCTCTGGGAGGCCGAGGAGAGAGGATCATTTGAGGCCAGGAGTTTGAGACCAGCCTGGGCAACAGAGAAAGATTCCGTCTCTACAAAAAAAGAAAAAAATTAGCTGGGCATGGTGGCATGCACCTATAGTCCTAGATACTCAGGAGGCCAACACAGGAGAGGCAGGAGGATCATCTGAGCCCAAGAGTTTGAGGTTACAGTGAACTGTGATCATGCCACTGCACTCCAGCCTGGGCAGCAGAGCAAGACCCTGTCTCAAAAGAAAAGAAAAGAAAAAGGAACAAAAAATATTTTGTTTTACAAAAAAGGACTTGTGGGTTTACCTCCCTCCCCATTCTACCCTTTGGATTTTGTTTTCTCTCATTTTTGGTTCAAATACAAATGAGTCAAGCATGAATATAAACATACCAAATCAACATGGCCCACCCCTTTTTCATTCACATACTGGTAGTGTATTAAGGTCATGAACAGTTTTAGCTGTTTAGTTTTAGGCCAACTGCAGTGCCTTATTATTCTCAGAATCCATAAATGGAAGTAATATTCATCAAGGAGCAAAGCACGTGAGTCTGCTTTTAAGAGAATATAACCTACAACAACAACAGTCTATTTTTTTAAAGAATCATTAAGGGCTAAAGTAAATGTCTTATAACTAGGTATCTTCCCAGATTATGGTATAATTTCCTCTACCTGGGAGAATCTAGTTAGTTGAGCCCCAGTCATTATGAGATGGCAGCAAAAACCACATTAAGTCACCTGCCTTGTTGAGTCATAAGGGAACACGTGGATTTGAGCCCGAGCCACTCTGACTTAGACAAGTCACTTCATCTCTCAGGGCCGCGCTTTCCTCCTGTATAAAACTAGGGCCTGCTAAGGTCCCTTTCAGCTCAAAAATTCTCTGAATTTCAGGCAACAGAGAGCACAGACTCCGAGAAACTGAGCAAGGACTAGGTTTTCTTTAACTCTACCCAGCTAATCCTTGCATAAGGAAAACCTGGCAGCATAAAAACACGTGAATTCGTGAAGAGGAACAACTCCACAGAATGCCCCGCATCCAAGAAGCATCTGGAGATAGGATGTGGAAACAAGGAGACATGAAATCGCTCCCATGTAACTAATCACAGGAAACAGCCTCACTACAGGGCTTTTTTTTTTTTTTTTTTGGGAAAATTCTTGGCAATCCCTCCCACTCGATGGACTCTAAACACACTATTAATTCCATTTTTGAAGCTGCAAATAAAGATTGTAGAAACATTATTAAATATCATAAAGAAAAAACAAAGATAATACCTGAATGTATCTACTGTTTTCTTCACATCTACTTTAACTGTAAGTGATTTCTTCCTAAGATTGATAGGCGAGGGTTTCACATCAGAAAGTTTTTGACTTTTATCAAGTTGGTTACTGGAAGAATTGCTCTCTTTTCTACAATCCCCTTCTTTCTTTATTTTTTCCTTCCGTTTGTCATTACTAGATCTCAAATCAACATCATTTTTATTTGAATAAGTACAGGCAATGCTGTCTTTCTTAGACGGTTTAAAAGGTTCTTTGACTTGTCCATCTTGAGTCTCTCTCCCTCTTCCAGTATTAAAACAATCTAACTCTCTATTTAGAGGGCCTTTTTGAAAACTGTATTTTCTATCTTCTTCCTTACAGTACTTCTGAGTTCTCCCATCAGAAAAGTCCTGGTCCCCATCCAAGAGCTTAGGACGTTTGTGACGATAGTCATAGGACACTTTGGTTGCTGAACTGGTCTCTGGGTGTTCCCTCTCAGCATGTCGATAAGTTTGGGGCCCAAGGTTCCACTGGTCTGTGTCCTCTTGGTAAGGTGGGAGGGAATGCTCGGGCTTCCACTTTGGGTTCCTGGCAGGCTCTCTGCTTTCATACCTCTCCACATCTTTAGGTCTTTTTGATGTGTGTCCATATTTTCTGAAATCACGATCCTCAGGATACCTGTGTTGACATAAAGCAGGTTACACTTGCAATAGAGAGAAGAAAGGGAGAATTTATATGTGTAGAATGTTGGGCAGCATGGCTTTAAATGCAGAATGCAGTGGCAAGTTAATCTATAATCCCTTAAGCCAATTCTACAGGCACAAGGCAGTTAAAGAGGAAAATACCATCTTTTAAAAGTATTCTAGCCATCAACATGATTTACTCTAAAAAGAAATATTTCACTACTACCAGTACCCCATAACTAAATTACAATGCTTTTTGTCTTTTTAGACAAAAGCTTTTCAAGGTGGTTATCTTCAACCATAAAGTAAACAGACCTTTTCACTTGAGGCTTTATATTAAATTACCGAGGTTTAATGTTTTCCTATACCTCTTCTGAAATGAGCTCCTTGTCTCAAAGTCTTCAGAGCCTCTTCTAGTTGACTGGGAGTATTTTTCTTCTTGTATCCTCTGGTGCCTCAACTCATCTTCATGCCACTTTCCTTCAAATCTAAAAGAATCTGCTATTGACCTCTGAGGTGGTTTCCCTCCTTTCCCACTTCCTCTAACTCTGTGGTCATCAGGACTATACCCTCCTTGCACTTTCTGGGGATAAGAATTCCTCTCATGCTCTTTGTAGGGTATACCCTCTGAGTATTTGGGCATATACTGAGCTCTCCTGTTACTGTCCCCTCTTCCAGGCGAATATCCTCGGTGAGGCTTATACATATAAACATTTTCTAAAGAGTTTCTTATGTTAGGGGAAGGTGATCTATGTTCATAAGACTGGTAATATATATTTCCACGAGAGGGAATCCTTGGTTTACTCTGTCCATGTTTCTCACTGTCCATTCTCCAAGCGACGGGTCTTTTTGGATCCTTCCTATATTCACAGCCATAATGCCCGTGTGAATGTCTTTGCTTGTAGTGTTCAGCATTTCTAGGTACTGGTGATAAAGACCTATGTAAACAAACACAGAAAAGTGTAATTCATTTAATCAACTAAGTGTGTCTCAATATGACCTACCAAAAACAGTTGCTTTTCCTAGGATCCCTCGGCTTCTTCCACTCAAACTAAATTCATCAATTTGCTACATCTGCATTCTAAATTGTACATTTGGGGATCTGATTATGGTACTGCCCAATCAACAAGCATACTCTTTTCCATCTGAACTAAGGTATTCCATGTGCTTATCCAAATGAGCTGAGCACACCTGTCCCATTGGAGGAGGGCCAGCTTAGGTGCACAGCAGGATCAATTTTGGAAGACTGCTGACAGCAAAGTTCTGGCAAAAGAAGATGCAGTGACTTCAAAGGGCTAGTCAGCAAAAGCTTACATCCGGTTCAAAGGCCAGGTAAGAAACAAGCAGGAAGGCAAGACTCACACAAATCAATGTGTAGGAGGGTCTCCAGCAAACTGAACATTACCTCTGACAATAAATTAGAGTCTAAGATTTAATGATGCTACAATTCAAACTCAGACCCAAGCCAGGCCCAGAGTTTCTCCAGCTGATTGTCTACTTTCTCTACTAAGGCTGTATCAAGGAGCAAAACATATGTACTTAACCGGGGGAGAAGGGGGAACAAGAGGCTCTTAAGACTTGAATCTCACGCTTAGTTCCTCCAGAAATACCTCTAACATAGGTAAGTTGCTTTTCTTTCCCAGATCTGTTCCTTTGCATTTCTATGGAAAGATGTGCTGTTCGAACAGAGCTTGTAACTTCGGTGAAGTTATACTTTAAAGCAGCTATAATGCTCTCCAAGGACAGCACATCCTTTCTGGAACTACCTTCTCCATACCTCAGCATTGCCAACATTGAGGCTTGTGTTTCCACTAAGGCGGAAGGCTTCTGTATCCAGGGAAACCAGTCTGGGTTGCCTAGATGTAAAGAGAGGTGTGCCACTATCTGGGACACAATAAAGTTCCATTTTGCACCTGGGGACCTTTCACCCCATCTGAGCTGCCCAATTTCTCCATCTCCTCCCTGAGGATTTAATGTCTTCTAATCAATGAGGAAGCGATCCTTGCAGCTTTTGTTATGGCTCTCTCTTAGAAGCCACCATGGAGTTGGCGCAACCATGAGTGAAACCCTTTCCTTTCGATAAGTCTGTGCCCTCCCTACAAGAAAGGAGGGAGATCTACCTTCCTCATGTACCTACTAGGAGTTATATACTGAACTTGGCAATATTGCCCTCTGGAGTCATCAAGCTAGACATACCGGCAAGTGTTATTTAGCTAAAGCAGAAACTCTGCCATCCAGCTGGCTACACCTCATCACAGGAGGAAGCAAGTGGAGCCTCTGAGGACTTCCTGGAAGATTTCATCTCTTTCACAGCCAAGGAGAAAAGCTGGCAGCCAGAGTCAAAGGTCTTCCAGTCTGGACGGAATTCCCAATAATTTACTTTTAATCCTTACTTCACATTCAATATCGGTTTGATATGCTATTTTATATGTTTCATTGCACAGTGTCCCTTTCCTCTGAAGAAGGTTGCTGGAACAGTTGCTATTGTTTTTGGTTTTCCTAAAGGAACAAAAAAGACTCAAGGAGTCTGTTGAGAGACAATTCTCCACAGTCTCTTGAGTTCTGCACGCCTTGCGAGCACCCTGTGAGCAGAGGCACTGACGACCTTTGTTCTAAGGCAGTGTTGCAAGATAGAGATAGGGTCTCACTCAGGGAAAAGGGCTGATGTGTTTGCTGTCCAGGATAATAAAATAAATGTCTCCTCCAAGGCAAAGGCTGCATGGGTTTATCTGCAGCCCCTGATAAGGGACTCATGTTCCTCAGTTGTACTATAACCCCATTGCCTGTATGGAAAGCTCGCTGCCTCACAGCATCCATCCAGTGAGCGGCTCTGCAGTGCCAGCCCTCACAGGACCCAGAGGGTGGGGGGAATGACAGGAACATGAAGCTCAAGCTGCTTGCTACACTCTGAGTAATAAAGGCCTTTGTCTCTGACCCAAGAGTGCCCTGTGGCAGGCTAATAATGTGTTAGTTTGCAAGTAAGGTAAAATATCAGATCCTTTATAGTTTTTAACAAAGAAACCTGAGAAGGAACCTGGAACTCAGGCACTAAGCTTGGCAGGGTCTCTTGTGTCCCTCACCAGCGCCTTTTGTCTTATCAAGAAATGACCTCTGTGGGCCGGGCACGGTGGCTCACGCCTGTAATCCCAGCACTTTGGGAGGCCGAGGCGGGTGGATCACGAGGACAGGAGATGGAGACCATCCTGGCTAACACAGTGAAACCCCGTCTCTACTAAAAATACAAAAAATTAGCTGGGCGTGGTGGCGGGCACCTGTAGTCCGAGCTACTCAGGAGGATGAGGCAGGAGAATGGCGTGAACCTGGGAGACGGAGCTTGCAGTAAGCTGAGATCACGCCATTGCACTCCAGCCTGGGCGACAGAGCGAGATTCCATCTCAAAAAAAAAGAATAAAAATAAAAAAGTAAAAATAAATGACCTCTGTGATACCCTGTTAAAATCATTCACTTCTATACATTCCCTTTTCTTTCTCAAGTTCCTTGCCATTACAAGTTGCTCCTGTGAATTACAAAATGAAAACTGTTGACAAAATGATTGATTAGTTACTGCATAACTGAAACGCATAAGCAAAATGGGCAAGTTATCTTAACATGAAAAATCTTGGTCTGCCTTTTTTGTGTGAAATGATGGTCCTTTTTAAGTCCTAGAAAATACTAGTCACATTTACAGCTCGGTGCCTTTGCTCCTGCTCTCTCCCTTAACTAGAATATTTCTCTTCACTCTTTATGTCTTTAGAAGTTCTACACATCCTGAAATGCCCAGATAAAATTGTTTTCATCTCTTCTTTGAAGACTTTCTTAGCACCCCCGTTTCCCTCCACAAAAACAGAATTATTTCCTCCCTAGAAATCCAGAATCCTTTGTCCCAATAAGTAGCACAGCATTTTCCCCACTGTATCATAGTTGGCCATGGTGTCAATCTCCCAGCCCAACCACGTGCTTGCTGAGGCCAAAGAAGATGGCATATTTGCCTTTGTAGCCCAAGAACCTGCCTGTAGCAGGTGTACAATAAAGACTGGTTAAATTGTTCCAATCTAATTATACATACTTTTGATACTACCAAGAAGGAAAGAGGAGAAATGGACTATAATTGAACTATTCAAAACTCTATTATTCTGCCATGAAGAAGAAAGAGAAAACTCCCTATTTTCTAACTCGAAATTTCTTTAAACATATTAATTATGAAAAAATAAAATGAAATCCATACTGAGGAGTTCTAAACTACTCACTAATTCAAAAAATGTAATACTCTCAAAGATGTTTCTCACTCTCTCTTGCGTGGCCACTGCATTGCTTTTCATTATGGATTAACTCTAGCCACCTGCTATGATTAAACAAAGCTGTCAGCTAATAGAATGTAGAAATACAACCTCTACTATGATAAAGTACCTACTGTGAATAACCAGGTCCCAGGAGCTTAAGTGTTTACTAGTACTGGTGAAATTGAAAGTCACAGCACATCCCAAATCCAAGCTTACTCTGCTAAGAACTGCTCACCTGTGTTTCCACCTGGGGGATCTAGATCGTGACCGTGCCATCCTTTGACACGTGAGCCACTATCCACTTTTTACACTGCAAAGAAACACAGGATTAGCAAGTTTGTAGAAAGAGCCTACAATATGATCTAAAACATAGCGAATGCTGCCAATTTACTTAAACCCTTTGTGCCTCAGCTTCCTCATCTCCAACATGGAAATAATAATAATAGCACCCCTTCTTATTGGAATGTTGTCAGGATAAAATGAATTAAATCAGGGGTCAGTAAACTTTGTCTGCAAAGTGTCGAATAGTAACTATTTTAGGCTTTGCGGGCCATATAAGGTCTCTGTCACATCTGTTTCTTTTTTTTAAAGCAACTCTTTAAAAATGTAAAAATGTGACAACATTGAGATGTGTCGTAAGTGTAAAATCCACATCAGATTTCAAAGAGTTCATATAAAAAATGTAAAATATTTTATTAATGTATTTCTAATATTAACTACATGTTGAAATATTTTGAATATACTAGGTTAAAGGCACTGTATTGGTCAAATTAAAAAAATAAAAGTACAAAAACTATTTAGCTCAAGTGGGTCATACAAAAATAGGCCCGGCAAGTCAAATGCATTGTAGTTTAATGACCCCTAAATTAAATCATAAAAAGAGCTTATTGGTGTCTGGCAACAGCAACTGCTAAATAAGTATTCCAAAAAGGAAAAATTACCCAAAATTCCTCTATCTGAATACAAGCACTATTACTTTCCTGTCTTTCACCATGTACAGAAACACTTCATATAATCACAGTTTAAATGTTTAGGAATACGTGATGGTATACTCTGCTTTTTAAATTGTTGAATTCTAAGAATTACAATTTCTTCTTTTAAAATATCTTTTTTTTTTTTTTTTTTGAGACAGGGTTTTGCTCTTTCTCCCAGGCTGGAGTGCAGTGGTGTGATCACAGTTCACTGCAGCCTCAACTTCCCAGGCTCCAGCGATACTCGACCTCCCAAGTAGCTGGGACCACAAGCGTGCACGACCGCACCTGGCTAATTTTTGTATTTTTTGTAGACACGGGGTTTTGCCATGTTACCCAGGTTGGTCTGGATCTCCTGTGCTCAAGCAATCCTCCGACCTTGGCCTCCCAAAGTGCTGGGATTACAGGCGTGAGCTACCACATCCGGTCAGAACTACAATTTCTAATACTCAACTGCTGCCTAACTTTCCACCAGACAAATATGCCCAAAATGTAATTGAACATTATTAGACATTTAGTTTGCTTCTGGTTTTTTGCTAAAACAAATAATGTCAAATAAGTAAATTTTAAAAGGCACTTCTAAATTTGATTTTTCAAATATTCTTCAGTCTTTAAAAGAAACTGATAGCTTCAGAAACTGAATTTTAAAAACACATAAGTAGGTATAATCTCCTATACTAGCTATTATTTACAACTCAGTAGTCCTCCTCAGTTCTGATACGAATATTAAATAGTTCCTAACTTAGTGGTCCCAAACCCCTGGTGGCTTCTAGAACGACTGCCATGGGCTCATGAATTATCATATAGCTACCGTGCACAGACTACAGAATAAATAAGCATATGTCTCATATATTATGCACCTCGATTTTGCAAATTTCTGAAGATACTACGGTGAAACTAAAATATAAAGGCTTCTTGTCACTATGCAGTTTTTCCACCCACAGATACAAAAAGTACAATTATTACATAGACATCAGTTTAAAGGCGGTCCTCATACTCGAACATTTGCAAACTACTGTTATCCTCAATTTCAAAAGAAAGTAAAAGCATATCAAGTCAAAGAACTTGAACTAGATCACTCATTAGAGGAAGTACAATCAATTCAATTCATTTAGTTATACATAGCCTCTTTCTAAAAAGATTTTCAGGCTAAGAACAATTAGCTTACAAAGTATTATGAAATTAAAACACTAAAGGAAAAAACGTTTACTTAGTAACTAAAAGTATCAAAATGTATTCATTTAACAAATTTTGCTGTGTACCAATTATTTGCCAGACACTGTTCTAGAGCTATAGCAGTGAACAAAAACAGACAAAACTTCCTGCTCTGATAGAGATTACATTCAATAGGAAAGCTTATAATTTAACTAGATAAACTCTGGGTATCAGTTCATACCTATTAAATTTAATGAAAATAATAAACCCAAAGGTGGTAATTTTTTTGGGGGGGGTGGGAACAAAAATATTGCTGATGATAATGAGAAAGGAAAATTTTTCTGGAGCATAATCTTTTTTCCATTTTTAAAAACAAAACATATTTATTGATATTGAATTCACATGCCATACAATTTACCCATTTAAAAAAGTGTACAATTCAATGTTTTTTAGTATATTCACAGTGACATACAACCATTATCACTGTCTAGTTGTAGAACATTTTCATCCTCCCAAAAGAGACCCCATTAGCAGTGAATCCCCACTTCTCCCCTCCCCTGCTTAGCCCGTTTCTATGGATCTGCCTATTCGAGGCATCTCATACAAATGGAATCAAACAGTATGTAGTTTTTTTGTGAGTGGCTTCTTTCACTTAGCATGTTTTCAAGGTTCACCTGTGTTGTAGTATGTATCAGTACGTCATCCCTTTTTATGGTAGAATAATAGACATTTCATTGTATGGGTACACCACATTTTGTTCATTCATTCACCTCTCCATGCATATTTGGGTTGTTTCTACCTTTCAGCTATTATAAATAATGCTCTTACGAACATTTGTGTACAAGTTTTTATGTGGACATATGTTTTCATTTCCTTCGGTATATACCTAGGAGTGGAATTACTGGGTCACTTGGTAACTCTATGTTTAACTTTTTGAGGATCTGCCAAACTTTTCCAAAGTAGCTGCACCATTTTACATTCCCACCAGCAGCATATGAGGGTTCTAATTTTTCTACATCCTCACCAACACTTAACTATATTTTTGACTATAGCCATCCTAGTGGGTATGAAGTGGTATCTCACTGTGGTTTTGATTTGCATTTCCCTAATGACTAACGAAAAGTAATCTTGAAACATGTAAGAAACTATGAAACTAATCATACCCCCTTTCCCTTAATCTAGTAATTTCAGTTTAAACTTGTTTTAAAAAATAATTCAAAAGAAAAAAATCAGCTGTGTATACTAAGATGTTTGTATCAGTTTTATTTATAATAGGAAAGAAGAAAAGCTCAAGAAAACTAATAACCCAAATGCTCAACAAAAAAGATTAAACAAATGTGAGTTAGATACATCTAGTTGCTTCCTACCTTTCTCCCAGCCTTATGTGTGTCTTTTCCTCCACACACCCTACTAGTCCCCTACACCACACTACATGCTTTCCCTGATCAGGCCATGCTGGTCCAGCACATGATGGCCTTCCCTCGGTCAGCTTGACAAATCCCTATTCTTTCCCGATTGTGTAACTATCACATCCTCTAGGACTCTTTCCTGGACTTTCTTTTTTTTCCCTCTGGGCTTCTTTCTCCTTGGGAATTCTAGGTTTATTTTGCAATTATTTCAACACCTCGTATTTATTTACATAATTGTATTTATTTCAATAGGCAAAAGACTCCATTATCACAGAACACAAAACTCAAATGACCTATGAATGTATGAGATGTTCAACTTAATTAGCAATTGGGAAAATACAAATTAAGATCATAGCCATTTGATATGCCAAAGGGCTTATGATCACCCATCAGATAGGCCAAAAATGTTTAAGTTGCATATTCCAAAGTGTTGGCAAAGATGTGTGAAAATGCTGTATACAGACTTGCATGCGTACAAACTTTCCCACAGAAACATGCCACATATGTAGAATCGGAATGTATATTTTACAAATAATTTCTTCATACAGAATCCAGTCAATGAACATTAAAGGAAGTGATAAAACAGTCATTTCTGGGGCCTACCCAATTATGAAACAATAATCGAAATCATTTTTTCTAATAGATTATATTGGAAATGCTAGCAAGCTGAGAATGCTATCATAGCTCTAACAATAACATTTATAAAATGTCACACTTTCAGAGGTTCATGATTAACTGTCATGGATAATATTTGAAAGATTACTTTTGTTATATAGGGTTCACCAGTGGAGACTTCAAATTTGACTGAGTCTAAATAACCAAGTTGTTGTCATAGCCATAAGTAAAAAATGCTATACTTTAGTCAGATACACACCCTAAGAAGTAAGAAAGTATAAACACCATAATTTCTTTCTTTTTTTCTAATGTGTCATGTAAACACCAGTAGCCTTTGATTCTAAAGGATGATATAAAAAAGGCAAAAACAAAATATGACTTGTTATAATTTACAAAGTCCTAATTATAAAAAGCTGTATAGAAACTTTAAAAAATTGGAATCATTTTAACTCAGAAAAAGGGCTTTAAAGACATTCAGACATTACATCATACTTTATAAAGTTTGCTTGAAAAATATTTAGAGACAGGTATTTTATATGTGGCCAAACAGAGTCAGAGAAAGACACAGTATCTTGCCATTAGTTCTGTCACAAATCTATCATAGGGTTAAATAAAACATTCTGAGCAAAAAAAAAAAAAAAAAAAGATGTGTGAAAATGGGAATTCTCAGTTACTGGCTAGGTGAACTGTACATGGTACAGTATAACCAGTTTGAAAATACCGTTGCCCCTTGGTACACTCAGGGGATTGGTTCCAGAATCCCTACATACGCCAAAATCCGTGCATATCCAAGTCCCTCTGTATAGGCAGCTTTCGCATATCTCAAATGCCGTATTTTCTATACCCGTTTCATTGGGAAAAACTTCACATATAAGTAGACCCACACAGTTCAAACCCAGTTGTTCAAGTGTCACCTGTAGTTTGGAAATACCCAATAAAGTCGAACATGCCCATATCCCACAGCCCAACAATTCCATGCAGGAATATACATTGGAGTAGTTCTCAAACTTTAGTGTGCATTAGAATCGTCTGGAGGGCTGGTTAAAATACAGATTGCTGGACCCTACCCCTGGGGTGGGCCCCACTCCAGCAGGTCCCCAGGTGATGTGGATGCTGCTGGTCCAGGGGCTACAGAACCACTAGTTTTAAAGGAAAAGTGGACATCACTTGGGAGAAAATATTTACAAGTGAGATTTATTGCATGTGATAAAAGAAGTATTATTAAGAACTTTTTCCTTCACCCAATATTAAAATTAGTTTTACTAAAATTCAAATGGGCCAGGCATGGAAGCTCATTCACCCCTGTAATCCCAGCACTTTGGGAGGCTGAGGCGGGTGGATCACGAGGTCAGGAGATTGAGACCATCCTGGCTAAAACAGTGAAACCCCGTCTCTACTAAAAATACAAAAAAATTAGCCGGGCATGGTGGCGCGCGCCTGTAGTCCCAGCTACTTGGGAGGTTGAGGCAGGAGAATCGCTTGAACCCAGGGGGCGGAGGGTGCAGTGAGCCGAGATCGCGCCACTGGACTCCAGCCTAGGTGAAAGAGTGAGACTGCATCTCAAAAAAATAAATAAATAAATAAATGTCAAACTATTCATTCGAAGATGGTGAATTTTATTGCATATAAATTATACCTCAAAGCTGTAAAAACATTAGCTTGGGGGTGATGAAAATATTCTAAAATTAGATCAGATATTATGGAGATGGTTGCATAACTCTGCAAGCATACTAAAAACCACTGAAATGCACACTTTAAACCAGTAAATTATAAAGCTATTTTTTAAAGTTAACTTTGTTTGCAATTGCTTAGTGGGCATCAGCTGATAATGAGAAGTACTAGTTCAGCTGCTTGATAGATAAGAGAGGAGGTTTAAACATACAGCCTGAGCTGAGAATGCTTTTTACATTTTAAAGTGTTGTAAAAAAAAAAAAAAGAAAGAAAGAAAGAAGAAGAATATGTGACAGAGGCTGTACGTGGCCCACAAAGCCTAAAATATTTACTATATGGTTATTTTTTTTTTTTTCCTTTTCTTTTTTTGAGATGGAATCTCACTCTGTCACCCAGGCTGGAGTGCAGTGCTGCGATCTCAGCTCACTGCAACCTCCGCCTCCTGGGTTCAAGCGATTCTCATGCCTCAGCCTCCCAAGTAGCTGAGACTACAGGTGTGCGCCACCACGCCCGGCTAATCTTTGTGCTTTCAGTAGAGACAGGGTTTCACCACGTTGGCCAGGCTGGTCCTGAACTTCTGGCCTCAAATGATCTGCCTGCCTCAGCCTCCCAAAGGGCTAGGATTACAGGCATGAGCCACCACGCCTGGCCCATGCCCAGCTAATTTTTAAAATTTTTTGTAGAGACGGGTCTCAATACGTTGCCAAGCTGGTCTCAAACTCTTAGGCTCAAGCGATCCTCCTGCCTCGGCCTTTCAAAGCATTGGGATTACAGGCGTGAACCACCACACATGGCTGCCAGGAGCATTTCACACACCTTCCTCCTGGAAACATTTTCTTCACTTGGATTCCAGAATACTACACTTTCTTGATTTTCCTCCTACCTCTATAACAATTCCTTCTGTCTCTTTTGCCAATTTCTCCTCATCTTCCCTGTCATCATCCTGACCCTTAAGAGTGAACCCAGTCTTCCTCTAAATAGTGACTTTGGTCTTTGGACTTGTGTCCATACTCTCATTCAGTCTCATGCCTTTAAATACCCTCTATAAACTAACAACCTCAAATTTATATCTCCAGCTCACACCCATCCCATGCACTCCAGTCTTGCATATCCAGCAGCCCACTGGATTCTGTAAACTTGTCCATGAGCAAACTCCTCACTTCCCTCCAACATTTTCTCCTCTCACAGTCTATCCCATCTCAGTAAATGGCAGCTCCATCCTTCCAGTTTTCAACAAAGAGGAAATACAAATGTCCAATAAACACATGAAAAGATACTCCACCCTGCTAAGAATCCAGGAAATAACATGAAAATAATGAGATATTATTTCACACTCATGAGATTTGAAAAATTTTTAAGTCTGATGGCACCCACGTGTTGACAAGAGAGTGGGAAAACAGAATTTATTTATTTCTTTTTTTTTTTTTTGAGACGGAGTCTCACTCTGTCACCCAGGCTGGAGTGCAGTGGCGCAATCTCGGCTCCCTGCAGCCTCCGCCTCTCGGGTTCCAGCGATTCTCCTGCCTCAGCCTCCCAAGTAGCTGGGATTACAGGCACGTGCCACCACTCCTGGCTAATTTTTGTATTTTTAGTAGAGACAAGGTTTCACCACGTTGGCCAGGCTGGTCTCGAACTCCTGACCTCAGGTGATCCACCTGCCTCAGTCTCCCAAAGTGCTGAGATTACAGGCAAGAGCCACCATGCCCGGCCAGAAAACAAAATTTCCTACCTGCGAAAATTTTCTTCCCAAAAAACCATGAAGCAAAAGGAAACAGTAAGTCTGTAGAGGCACACCTCATTGTGTTGTGCTCTGCCTTACTGTGCTTCACAGATACTGCATTTTTTTATAATGCAGGGTTTGTGGCAAACCTGTATCGAACAAGTCTATCAGTGCCATTTTTCCAACCTCATGTGTTTACTTCTTGTCTCTGTGTCATGTCACATTTTGGGAATTCTCAAAATATTTCAAACTTCTTCCTTATTATTATATCTGTTATGGTGATCTGTGATCTTTGATGTTACTATTGTAATTGGGGGCACCATGAACCATGCCCTTATAAGATGCGAACATAATCAATAAATGTAGTATGTGTTCTGATGGGGCATTCTTCCTTCTCTCTCCCTTTCCTCAGGCCTCCCTACTCCCTGAGACACAGTAATATTGAAATGAGGTCAACTAATAATCCTAAAATGGCCTCTAGATGTTCAAGTGAAAGGAAGAGTCACATATCTCACGTTAAATCAAAAGCTAGAAATGATTAAGCTTAGTGAGGAAGGCTCATCGAAAGCTGAGAAAGGCCAAAAACTAGACTTCTTGGGCCAAACAGCCAAGCTGTGGATGCAAAGGAAAAGTTCTTGAAGGAAATTAAATGTGTTACTTCAATGAACACATGAATAAGAAAGTGAAACAGCCTTATTGCTGATACGGAGAAAGTGTGAGTGGTCTGGATAGAAGCTCAAACCAGCCACAACGTTCCCTTAAGCCAAAGCCCAATCCAGAGCAAGACTCTAACTCCATTCAATTTTGTGAAGCCTGAGAGAGGTAAGGAAGCTGCAGAAGCAAAGCTGGAAGTTAGCAGAGGTTGGCTTGTGAGATTTAAGGAAAGAAGCCATTGCCATAACATAAAAGGGCAAAGTGAGGCAGCAAGTGCTGACAGAGAAGCTGCAGCAAGTTATCCAGAAGATCACTGATGAAGGTGGTTACGTTAAACAACACGTTTTCAGTGTAGATGAAACAGCCTTCTTTTGGAAGAAGATCGGACTTTCACAATTAGAGAGGTAAATGCCTGGCCTCAAAGCTTTAAAGGACAGCCTGACTCTCTTGTTAGGGGCTAATGCAACTATGACTTTCAGTTGAAGCCAATGTTCACTGACCATTCTAAAAATCCCGGGGCCCTTAAGAATTACGCTAAATCTACTCTGCCTGTGCTCCGTAAATGGGACAACAAAGCCTGAGTGACAGCACATCTGTTTACAGCATGGTTTACTGAATATTTTAAGCCCACTGTTGAGACCTACTGCTCAGAAAAAAAAAAAAAAAAGATTCCTTTCAAAATATTAATACTCATTGACAATGCACCTGGTCACCCAAGAGCTCTGATGGAGATACACAAAGAGATTAATGCTGTTTTTGTGCCTGCTAACACAGCATTCATTCTGTAGCCCATAGATCAAGGAGTAATTTTGACTTTCAAGTCTTGTTATTTAAGAAATACGTTTTGTAAGACTATAGCTGCCATCGATAGTGATTCCTCTGATGGATCTGGGGAAAGTCAATTGAAAACCTTCTGGAAAGGATTCACCATTCTAGATGCCATTAAGAACATTCATGACTCATGGGAGGAGGTCAAAATATCAATATTAACAGGGGTTTGGAAGAAGTTGATTCCAACTCTCATGGATGATTTTGAGGGGTTCAAGACTTCAGTGGAGGAAGTCAATGCAGATGTGGTAGAAACACCAAGAGAGCTAGAATAGGAAGTAAAGCCTGAAGATGTGACTAAATTGCTGCAATCTCATGATCAAACTCGGATGTATGCAGAGTTGCTTCTTACAGATGAGCAAAGAAAGTGGTTTCTTGATTGGGATCTCCTCCTGGTGAAGATGCTATGAACATTGTTGAAATTACAAAAAAGGATTTAGAACATTACATATGTTTAGTTGATAAAGCAGTAGCAGGGTTTAACAGGTTTACTTTAATTTTGATAGAAGTGCTACTGTGAGTAAAATGCTATCAAACAGCATCTACGCTACAGAGAAATCTCTTTTTTTTTTTTTTTTGTCTTATATTTTTTCAGAGATGGGGTTTCACTTTGTTGCCCAGGCTGGTCTTGATCTCCTATCCTCAAGAGATACTCCTGCCTTAGCCTCCCAAAGTGCTGGGATTACAGGGGTGAGCCACAGCATGCAGCCAGAGAAATCTTTTGTAAAAGGAAGAGCTGATCGATGCAACAAATCTTATTGTTGTCTTATTTTAAGAAATTGCCCTAGGCTGGGCGTGGTAGCTCATGCCTGTAATCCCAGCCCTTTGGGAGGCCAACGCAGGTGAATCAGTTGAGGCCAGGAGTTCGAGACCAGCCTGGCCAACATGGTGAAACCCCGTCTCTACTAAAAATACAAAAATTAGCCAGGTGTGGTGGCATACACCTATAATCCCAGCTACTTGGAAGGCTGAGGCAGGAGAATCACTTGAACCCCCGGGAGGTGGAGGTTCCAGTGAGCCACGATCGTGCCACTGCACTCCAGCCTGGGTGACAGAGCAAGACTTCACCCCCTCCCAAAAAAAATTGCCTTAGCTACCCCAACCTTCAACAACCAACCCCGATCAGTCACCAGCCCATAACACTAAGGCAAGACCCTTCATCAGCAGAAAGATGATGCGTCACTGAAGGCTTAGAGGACCATCAGCATTTTTTTTTTAGCAATAATATATTTTTAAATTAAGGTATGTATTGTTTTAGACATAATGGTTTTGCACACCTAACAAACTACAGTATAGCATAAACATAACTTTTATGTGCATCAGGAAACAAAAAATTGTGTGACTCACTTTACTACAATATTCGCTTTATTGTGGTGGTCTGGAACCAAACCTGCAATATCTCTGAGGTATGCCTGTATTACAAATAGAATTAAATATATTCAAAAGCATTTGAGGATATTAAAAAACCTACCTTGAATAAGAAATTCACAAACTAAGAACAGAAATAGATGAAAAACAAATAAAAAATGGAAAAATGAAAGAATAAAAGTTAACTGAACTCAAGAAAAAAAAATGGGAGAAAAAGACTCAACTATCTCAAAAGTGAGGAATAAATTACAACGTGTCCAAGGGAGAATAAACTCAAATTAAAATTTAATAAGGAACAGTGAAGGCAGGCATGAAAACAACCGAGAAAATAAAAATGACATTGAGGGAGAGGGAGAGAGAGAGAGAGAAAGAGTAGTGGGGAGAGGGAAAGAAAGGTTCAGAGAAAAAGTAGTGGAAATAGCAAATAGGTAGAGAAAAAAACTAATATTCATACAATTGCAGTCCCTGAAGAAGAAAAACAAACAACAGAACTGAACTAATATTTAAAACTATAATTTGCTCAGAATGCAAGAAAACATTCCAGAAATTTTAAATTACCTAAAATACCTGAATCTACACATTTAAGGGCTCGCCAGGTACCTAGGAAAATTAATCTAGAACAAGTAAGTCTGAAATATAGCCTAGTAAAAACTATGTGATTTCAAACATAAAGATAAAATTCTCAAGGCTTCCAGGCAAAAAGAATAAATAACTTACAAGTCCAAAAGAATTGGGTCAGTATCAAATTATGAGATTTTTCAAAAACAAAATACAAAGCAAGGTGAGAAACAGAGCAGCACTAAAAAATAAAACTCAATGAAAGTAATGTGAGCCGAGGATTTTACATCAGTCATGATGTTGCTTAAACATCAAGGCAACAAGAAAAACAGTTTTCAACTTACAAGGGTATAGGGAATTCTGCACTCACTAACCCTTTCTGAGGAATATACTGGAGGATGAGCTTTATTCAACTAAATGGGGGAAATGTCAGCAAAAGGACTGATCATGAGCATTTAAAAATATGTAAATGTATATATAAGACACTAAAAGAAAGATAAGGATGAAGGTGGAAGATTAGTGTAAAATTGCTACACATTGGCTGGGCGTGGTGGCTCACACTTGTAATCCCAGCACTTTGGGAGGCTGAGGTGGGCAGATCACCTGAGATCAGGAGTTGGAGACCAGCCTGGCCAACATGGTGAAACCCCGTCTCTACCAAAAATACAAAAAATTAGACAGGCGTGGTGTTGCACACCTGTAGTCCCAGCTACTCGGGAGGCTGAGGCACGAGAATCGCTTGAACCTGGGAGGCAGAGGTTGCAGTGAGCCAAGATTACACCACTGCACTCCAGCCTGGGAGACAGAGTAAGACTCTGTCTCAAAAAAAAAAAAAAAAAAATTGCTACACATTGTGATAGAGTTAAAAAAAGAAAGTACAACTAGAAAACAGGAGAAGAAGAGAAAGCAAGAGAGAACAGTAGAAGCAGTTCCACTGCTATGTACACAATAGGTGGGTTTAAGAGATACTGGCAGGAAAAAACAGGTACACCAGATATTAAGAGGTTAAACAAATCAACACAGGGTGCTGAGACAACTGGATATCCAAAGCAAAAGGTTAAAGTTTGACCCTACCTCACACCATATACAAAAATTAACTCAAAATGGATTAAGGACCTAAACATAAGAGCTAAATCTATAAAACTTAGAAGAAAACATAAAAATAATCTGTGTGATCTTAGATCAGGAAATGATTTTTAAGTTAGGATATCAAAAACAAAGCAACATTATTTCCAATTGCTGCTACAAAAAAATCAAAACAAAACAAAAAACAAAGCAACAAAAGAAAAAATAGATAAACTGGGCATCATCAAAATAACAAGCATTTCAGGGATGTAGAAATATTGGAACCCTCACACATTCCTAGTAGAAATGTAAAACAGAGTAGCCACTTGGAAAATTTTGGCAGTTCCCCCACAAGTTAAACATAGAGTTACTATATGACCCAACTATTCCACTCCTAGATAGATACCCAGGAGAAATGAAAACATATGTCTACACAAAACTTGTATACAAATATCCATAGGAGCATATTAATACTACACTATACAATGGAATATGTATCATCTGACCATAAAAGGGAATGAAGTACCAATACATGCTACAACACAGACAAACCTGGAAAACATTATGCTAAGCAAAAGAAGCCAGTCACAAAAGACCACTATTACATGATTCCCTTTATGTGAAATGTCCAGAATAAGCAAATCCATAGAAATAAAAAGTAGACTGGTGGTTGCTTGGGTGGGAGAAGGGGTGGGGGGGATGAGAAAT
The DNA here is from genome assembly GCF_028885655.2 of Pongo abelii. NCBI lineage: Eukaryota > Metazoa > Chordata > Mammalia > Primates > Hominidae > Pongo > Pongo abelii. The sequence goes on from NC_072008.2 coordinate 20,083,862, forward strand.
GATGGCTAATGGGCACAGAGTTTCTTTTTGGGGTGAAGAAAATGTTCTAAAATTAGACTGTGGTGATGGTTGCACAACTCTATGAATATACTAAAAAACACTGAATTGTACACTTTAAATGGGTAAATTGTGTTATGTTAATTCTATCTCAACAAAGCTGTTACAGAAAAAAAATCAACTGACAGAGATTCCACACTAAATGTGAATTCAGCATCTACAAATGCAAAGAATAAAAATTCCCCAGGAAAGCCTTTGCAACAAAGAAGCCTCAGGCTGGGCGTGGTGGCTCATGCCTGTAATCCCAACACTTTGGAAGGCAGAGGCAGGCAGATCCTTTGAGCCCAGAAGTTAGAGACCAGCCTGGGCAACATAGCGAAACCCCCTCTCTCCAACAACAACAACAAACAAACAAACAAACAAACAAAAAAGCCACACTCCCATCACAGAAACGCACCAAGTCAGAGCCCACAGAAAAAGAGCACAATCGGTAGAATAGTGAGAAGGGGAAGGTAGACCTGAAGAGACCATCATGGATTATTATCTTGGCCACGGTGGGTAGCTGTTATCTGTTATTGCCAGTTCTTCAGTAAGAAGGAGCACAAAGTAGATACACAATTCCACAGTTGTCTATCATTATCCTACTTTGATTACATAGATGCAATTTCACACACACACACACACACACACACACGCACAGATAAGCAAACAAAGGAGTGAGGGCATTTTAAAAGGTGTAAGTACAAAGGTAAATGATCAGAACAAAAATGCAAACCTTCCTAAATACCCCCCGCACACACCCTAATTTTTGTAATAAAAGAGCAAAATATCTACCTCGCATAGAGAAATGGCAAAGATAACAAATACACATAATTATAAAATATTATGATGGATTTGAGGTCAAATTTTTCAGTCCTAACAATAAATGTGGGTGGGCTTAATCCACCTATTACAATAAAAATTTTTCAATTTGACTAACAAAAGAAACCTCAACAACTTTTACAATACAAAAGACATATCTAAACCAAAGTGATTCCAAAGTGATTCCTTTTTTCTTTTTTTCTTTTTTTCTTTTTTTTTTTTTTTTTTTTTTTTTTTTGAGACGGAGGCTCTGTTGCCCAGGCTGGACTGCAGCGGCACCATCTCCACTCACTGCAACCTCCACCTCCCAAGTTCAAGCGATTCCCGTGCTTCAGCCTCCTGAGTAGCTAGTACTATAGGTGTGCACCACCATACCCAGCTAAATTTTTTTGTATTTTTAGTGGAGATGGGGTTTCGCCATGTTGGCCAAGCTGGTCTCGAACTCCTGACCTCAGGTGATCCACCTGCCTTGGCCTCCCAAAGTGCTGGGATTACAGACGTGAGCCACAACACCCAGCCCCAAAGTGATTCTGAATGGTTAAAAATAAAAGGTTAGGCTGGGCATAGTGGCTCACACCCCTAACCCCAGCACTGTGGGAGGCCGAGGCAGGCGGGTGGATCACCGGAAGTCAGGAGTTTGAGACCAGCTTGGCCAGCATGGCGAAACCCTGTCTCTACTAAAAATACAAAAAAATTAGCTGGGCATGGTGGCTCATGCCTGTAATCCCAGCACTTTGGGAGGCCAAGGCGGGTAGATCACCTGAGGTCAGAAGACAAGCCTGGCAAACATGGCAAAACCCTGTCTCCACTAAAAATATTTTAAAAAATGTAGCTAGGCATGGTGGCATGCGCCTACGGTCCCAGCTACTCAGGAGGCTGAGGCAGGAGAATCACTTGAACCCAGGAGGCGGAGCTTACAGTAAGCCAAGATCACACCACTGCACTCCAGCCTGGGCAACAGGGTGAGACACAGTCTATAAATAAATAAGTAAATAAATAAATAGCTGGAAAAGGTATACGAGGCAAATGGAAACAAAAAGAGAGTAGGCGGCTGGGCAAGGTGGCTCATGCTTGTAATCCCAGCACTTTGGGAGGCTAAGGTAGGTGGATCACCTGAGGTCAGGAGTTCGAGACCAGCCTGGCAAACACGGTGAAACCCCGTCTCTGCTAAAAACATAAAAAAATGTAGCCGGGTGTGGTGGCGCATGCCTATAGTTCCAGCTACTCAGGAGGCTGAGGCAGGAGAATCGCTTGAACCCAGGAGGCAGAGCTTACAGCGAGCTGAGATCGCACCACTGCACTCCAGCCTGGGCAACAAAGCAAGATTCCATCAAAAAAAAAAGAAAAAAAAAAAAAAAGGCCAGGCACGGTGGCTCATGCCTGTAGTCCCAGCACTTTGGGAGGCCAAGGCAGGCATGTAGCGGAGTCAAGAGATCGAGACCATCCTGGCTAGCACAGTGAGACCCAGTCTCTACTAAAAATACAAAAAAAAAAAAAAATTACCCGAGCATGGTGGCAGACGCCTGTAGTCCCAGCCACTCTAGAGGCTGAGGCAGGAGAATCGCTTGAATCTGGGAGGCAGAAGTTGCAGTGAGCCGAGATCACGCCACTGCACTCTAGCCTGGGAAACAGAGCAAGACTCCATCTCAAAAAAAAAAAAAAAAGACTAGGGATGGCAATCCTGGTCTCAGGCAAAGAAAGCAGAATCCATGTCCTAAAGCATTAACTGTGACACAAAAAGACACTTTTTAATCCTAAAAGCCACACCCCACAATGAAGATATAACATATAAATATATGTATTTATATAAACATAACACGGCAATCACCTTCATGAGACAAAAACTACAAGAGATGCGAGGAGACACTGGAAACACACTAATAATAGGAGACTTTAATACATCATTCTTTGTACAAGACATATTAGGTGAACCAAAAATAAGGAGACCTAAAATCTAAACAACATACTCAATAGAGTAACTCTTACTAATGTTTATCAAACTCTACACTCTGAAACTAATGAATACAGTTTCTTCTCAACTGCTCACACCACATTCATCAAAATAATCATATATTAGGTCACAAAGAAAAAATATTTCCACTTTAATAAAGTGGAAATATTACAAACAATATGTCTGATTATAATGTAATGAAACTAGAATTTATTAACAAAAATTTAAAAAACAGGCTTTTCCATCTAGAAATTTAACAGCCTACTATTAAGCAACTCCTGGGTATTCTAGAACTAAAATTATACTTTTTTTTTGTTTGAGACGGAGTTTCGCTCTTGTTGCCCAGGCTGGAGTGCAATGGCACAATCTCGGGTCACTGCAACCTCCGCCTCCCAGGTTCAAGTGATTCTCCTGCCTCAGCCTCCCGAGTAGCTGGGATTATAGGCATGTGCCACCACGCCCAGCTAATTTTGTATTTTTTTTAGTAGAGACGGGGTTTCTCCATGTTGGTCAGGCTGGTCTTGAACTCCCGACCTCAGGTGATCTGCCCGCATCGGCCTCCCAAAGCGCTGAGATTACAGGCGTGAGCCCGGCCAAAATTATACATTTTTAAAGAAATAATGACACTGAAAACACTACATATCAGATTCTTTTTTATTTACTTTTTTATGTTTTTAAGGCTAGTCAAGTGAAGTAGCGGGAGTGAAGAAGGAACAAAGAAATCTGTAACTGGTTGTCATCGATTAGTTGTAAATACCACTGCACTCGAACCAGCCTACAAATCCAATTTTATAGCATGCATTTAAAGCAGTAATCAGAGGAAAATTCATTGCACTAAACAATTAGTAAAAATGAAAGAATAAAAATAAGTAAATTTTATTCCAAGGTCAAAAAACACTTAAAAATAGGCTGGGGACTGTGGGCTCACACCTGTAATCCCACTGCTTTGGGAGGCTAAGGTAGGAGTACCACTTGATGCCAGGAGTTTGAGAATAGCCTGGGAAACATAATAAGACCCTGTCTCCACAAAAAAATAATTAAAAAAAAATTAGCTAGGCGTGGTGGCAAACCTCTCGGGAGGTTGAGGCAGGGGGATTGCTAAAGCTCAGGAATTCAAGGCTACAGTGAGCTATGACAGACCACTGCATCCCAGCCTGGGTGACAGAGTGAGACCCTGCCTCAGAAAAAAAAAAGAAACTTAAAAAATAACAAAATAAACCAAAAGAAAGGACATGGAAGTAAATAATAAAGATCAAAGTAGGCCAGGCACAGTGGCTCATGCCTGTAATTCCAGCACTTTGGGAGACCGAGGCAGGACGATTATTTGAGGCCAGGAGTTCAAGGCCAGCCTGGGCGACATAGGGAGACCTTGTCTCTACAAAAAAAAATAATCAAAATTAACCAAGTGTGGTGGTGCACCACTGTAGTCCCAGCTACTTGGGAGGCTGAGGTGGGAGGACTGCTTGAGCCCAGGAGGTAGAGGCTACAGTGAGCAGAGACAACGCCACTGACTGCACGTCAGTCTGAGTGACAGAGAGAGACCTTGTCTCAGGAAAAAACAAGCAAAAAAGATGAAAGTAGAAGAAAAGAATGAGGGAAAAAACAGAAAAACAGATCTAATTAATAATTCAAAATTCTGTAGTTTTTGAAAAAAAAAACAAAATAAAATAGATAAACCATTAGATAAGGAAAAAAGGGAAAAAGCACAGAAACACAAAACGAGGGCATGGAGGAAATAAGATGAAAAAATTTAAAAATAATAAAGGATGTCTTTGTAGACCTCTATCAAATAAATTTGAAAACCCAGATGAAAGGGATAATTTGCTAGAAAAGTACAGATCACTAAAATTTTCTCCATTAGAGTTGGAAAGCTTAAATAGACCAATTTCCACAGAAAAAAAATTGAGAAAGTTATAAAGGAAATATCACATGAAAAAGCGTCAGGCCCAGATGGTTTCACAGGGAATTCTACCAAATCTTCAAACACGAGATAGCCTCAATGCTCTATAAATTATTCCAGAGACAGTACGGCACAAGAAGGATCAAGCCTGCAGGAAAATCAACCTTTGGAGGAAGGTAAACCAGCAAAGGAGAAACTGAGAAGGAACTTCCCGGGAGGAAGAAGGGAACCTTGGAACACAGAATCTCAGAAACAAAAGAAGGATGTTTCAAAAAGGGAGACTTTCATGGTAAATACTGCAGAGAGATCAAATAAAAGGAATGAAAAGTGTTAACACATGTCTTGAGGGCTAAACTGAGAAAGCCAATTATTAACAACTCTTTCAAACAGTCCAGCTAGGAAGGGAAGGGGAGGAGAGAAACTAGGTAGTGGCAGGGTGATTAGAGGTCTAGGAATGAGGTTTTAAAATGGGAGAAACTTGAGTCAGTTTCTTTTTTTTTTTTTTTTTTCCCTTGAGTCCAGGTCTCACTCCGTCACCCAGGCTGGTGTGCGGTAGTGCAATCATAGCTCACCGCAGCCTTGAACTCCTGGGCTCAAGTGATCCTCTCGCTTCAGTCTTTGAGTAGCTGGGACTACAGGTGCATATCCCATACCCAGCAAATTTTTTTAAAATTTTTTTGTAGAGACAGGGTCTTGCTGTGTTGCCAGGGCTAGTCTCAAACTCCTGGCCTCAGGTGATCCTCCCAGTTCAGCCTCCCAAAGTGCTGGGATTATAAGTACGAACCACCATGCCCAGCCAGTACATTTATTCTTAATAAGGAGGGACTATTTGCCTGGCATTAGGGATCTGAAGTAGAATGACAGTCATAACAGAGATGAGTCTAAGTCCAATTAGTTCAATGTTTCCTTTGATTCCTTAATATTAACTCCAAATAACGTGGTCAATTTTTCCCAATATTCCATATTTACATATTACCTTCTTCATTGGTCCAAACCGAATTTATTTATTTATTTATTTATTTATTTTAGAGACAGAGTCTTGCTCTGTCACCCAGGCTGGAGTGTAGTGGCACGATCTTGACTCACTGCAACCTCCGCCTCCTGGGTTCAAGCAATTCTCATGCCTCAACCTCCCAAGTAGCTGGGATTACAGGCATGCACCACCACACCCGGCTACTTTTTGTATTTTTAGCAGAGATGGGGTTTCACCATGTTGGCCAGGCTGATCTCTAACTCCTGACCTCAGGTGATCCGTCCACCTTGGCCTCCCAAAGTGCTGGGATTACAGGCGTGAGCCACTGTGCCCGGCCCCCGCCCAAACTGAATTTTTACCAGTAGTCACATTCTATGTTAATTTATCAAACATGACTAAGTACCAGTGACTGCTAGGGGTAGGAATACAAAGTTAGAAGAGACCTAGTTTCTTTCCTGGGGAAGCTAAGTCTCTAGTGGGTAAGAATGATGACATGAGTACCAGCAGTTCCTGGTTTACTAAGTGTTGTACACGTACTATGTCATGTAATCCTCACAACAAACACATGAGGAAGCTGGAATTATCTCCATTTCACGAGTGAAGCCAGCCAGCCTCAAAAAAGTTAACTGATCTGCCCCAGGTGGAGGACCTGAAAGCAGAACCCAGGTTCTTGGACTATAATACTACCACTTCCTCACCTTGCCAATCCTCCCTTCAGAAAGATGACCCCGTGGAGACTGCCCGGTCACTTGCTCAGGTGCTTGGTCAGCAGAATTGGGCTTTAGCATACTTGAGAATAGTTGACATCAGGCATCACATCTAAAATTGCCATCTAAATTTGGAAAGCAGCTTTTATGCCCTCTGCTGCCTGGATAATGTAGCCTGCAGGGCACAAAGACCATGTTTTATTTATCATGAGCCCAAGTACTGTGTTTTATTTAGCGTTATACCTGTCCCTCTTAGCTTTATACAGCGCTTTTAAATATTTGCTCCTTCAACATTTGTGCAGATTCATTCACTCACCTAATTTCATAACCCTGATAAAGTTTTGAATATAATCTAGGGCAGCAGTAAAACAAAAAACTTCAAATTTAAGGAGTGAAAGAGTATGGGGGCAAAGGGTATCAGAGAATAGCCTTCTGAATTAAGGTATTTACTTTAAAAAATGTATGAACCTCAAGGTGCTTCTGTGCTCTGAAATTTTTACCAGATGGTAATAACATGGCCGGGTGCAGTGGCTCATGCCTGTAATCCCAGCACTTTGCAAGGCCAAGGCAGGAGAATCGCTTGAGCTCAGGAGTTTGAGACCAGCCTAGGCAACATAGTGAGACACTGTCTCTATTTAAAAATAATAAATTAAAAATAATTTTTAAAGATACCAACAAGACAAAGTGTGTACTAAATGTACTTTCCAGGAATGTTTCAATTGACCCTTAAAATTATCCTTAAGAAAGGTAAGGCAACTGTATTATAACCCCTAATGCATCACTGAGGAAAGAGTACCTTAGAAAAGTTAACTGACTTGTTCAAGATAATCAGATATACTGGATTTCAAGGGGATCCTAACTTTAAATCTCTTGTTTGTTCTATTATGCCTTTGCCTCACCTAGATAAGCTTTCTTTACCAAAATAGTAAAGGTGCAATAAAAGATGAGAAGCTGAAGTGCTATCAACAAATAAGAAAAAAGTGATGACTAGAGAGGGGTAGTTGTACTTGGTTGGAGAGTACAAGTATGGCTCAAAAGTATTCCTACAGAAATCCCTTTAAATGTTGCCTTTTGCTAGGGTGTGGGTAAGGACACTCACAGATTGTTGGTAGGAGTGCAAAACAGCATATCCTTTCCAGAGGGAAATTGAGCAATTCACATTAAAAAAAAAAAAACCCTTATGTGCATACTCTGCCCAACAATTCTATCATCTAGGAATGTACACTTAAAAAGTAATCATGGGCCGGGCAATCATGGGCCGGGCACGGTGGCTCACACCTGTAATCCCAGCACTTTGTGAGGCCGAGGCGGGCAGATCGCCGGAGGTCAGGAGTTTGAGACCAGCCTGGCAAATACGGTGAAACCCCATCTCTACTAAAAATACAAAAATTAGCCGGGCACGGTGGCACACGCCTGTAGTCCCAGCTACTCGGGAGGCTGAGACAGGGGAATCACTTGAACCCAGGAGGTGGAGGTTGCAGTGAGCCGAGATGGTGCCACTGCACTCCAGCCTGGGCGACAGAGTGAGATTCGAAAGTAATCATAGATATGCAGACTTTTACATTTACCCAACAATGTATTTTAATAGGGAAGAACTGAGAATGACCAATGAAATAAATTATAATATTACAGCCATATAATGGCATGCTATCTAGTCAGAAAAAGATAATTACAAAAGAAAATTCACTTTAGAAAAACTCATGTATTAAGCTCTGCACAGAAAAAGACTGGAGGTGTATAACCACATTCACAATAGTTACTTGGAATGGTGAAACCATATTCACCTTGGTTACTTGGAATTTGAAATAGTGAAACAATGTATCTTCATTGTGATTTCTATCTTAGAAATGTGTATAAATGGCTAAATGTTCCTATATATAAAAATGTTTCTAATAAGACGTTTTAAAGGTTTCTTGGGGGTGAAACAGCTGTGATTTCAAAATAAAATTTTAGTAGCCATTTAAAAAAACATTAAAAATAAAACATTGCTATACCATTACCATTAAAATACCAATGAAAAACAAAGCCCTCGTTATGAATCTGCAGCAAAACCTTTCTTTTCAAATTCTGGTCTGTCGTTCGGACCTGTTCACATTCAGAAAAATGCTAAAAAGGCTGCCTGGCCAGGAGCCTAAAGAGGCCTTCCTGATTTCTACCTGCAGTTTGTAATTTGTTCCAGAAAAAAAAAAAAAAAAAAAAAAAGGCAATCACCTAATAGGTAGTTCGAAAAGCACCTGAATAGGGAAATATTTACGGGGTAGGTTTCTCTCCCATTTCTTTCCCTCGAGACCTACCAACAGGACAGTCCTGACAGCGACTGGCCCAGTTTCCCAATACAACCCAGAGAAGCACAGGAGATGCGCCAATTTTCAGTAGACGCTTCTAAAAAGACAAGTTTTACTTTACAATGCAGGATAATGAGCAGCCTTCACTACTCATTCTCGACGTTAACAGAGGACGATGCCGCTGCGCGGCAGGAGCGCCTCACCAGGACAAAGCGGGGTGCGGGGGGGTCCCCGGTTCAGGCCCCGCAGGCGACGCGTCCAGGGCCGCCTCGAGAACAAGGGCACCGTCCCTGGACACCGCCTTCCCGGCCCCCGCCCTCTTGACAGATGCAGGGAACCGCGGGGACCGCAACCTGCCCGACGACGGCGGAGGATCAGGGTCGCGGCAGCAGGTGCCCGAGTCGCCGTGCCTGTCGAGGGACCTCAGGGGCGCCGGGCAGCTGTCCCCTGGAAACCCGCGCCGGGTCGCCGCGCCCGAGGGAAGGCGCTGACCGAGGGACCTACGGGGCGCAGAGGAGCTGTCCCAACAGAACCCGAGTCGGACCGCCGCATCCTCCCCGCTGCCCCATCCGCCACCCCGAGAACCGCCCCTCCTGGGTGGCGGACACGCCCTCCCTGCGGGCCCAGGCCTCCTCGCCCCGCCTCCCCCCGAGCCGCTCACCCGGCCGGGAAGTCCCCGCCACCACCGCCGCCGCCGCCGCCGCCGCCGCCGCCGGCCCCTCGGGCCTCGCCCCTCACTCTACCGCCGCCTCCCACAGCAGCGGCACCCCAGCCGCCTCTGCCGGGCCGTGGGACCCGGAACCACTTCCTTCCGGAACCGCCTCGCCCCGCCCCCGCCCTGGCCCCGCCCACTGCTCGCGGCCTCGAGCTGGGCCCGTTCTCCAGCCGACCCCTATCCTCTACTCTCCCGGCGAGGGTGCCCCGCCCGGGCTTCTCGGGCCAGAGCGCTGCGCCCCCTGCCGGTCGTTCCCACCGCGGCCGCTCTGTCCAGGGCGCCTGCGCCCTCTGCCACCCGCCCGCCGGGTCGGGCTAGAGCGCCTGCGCTCTCTGCCGCCCTCTCGCCGGAAAGGAGGGGACCTAATGGGCGTTCCAGGTCCAGGGATCCTGGGGGTTAAGGCCCAGGGATTGGAGGTCACCCCTCAGTCACGGGCAAAACTTGATCCCGTGGGCCTTCCAGCTTTGTGCAGATCTCTAACCATTCACCTACCCTCTATCCATTTCCCACTCCTCAAATTAAGCATATTCCCGGAAAACAAAGCCTCCCCTCTGGACTTCCCAAATGGTCGGATGGTACCGACATCTATCCGTCATCCAATTCAAAAGATTGCCTCATCTCTGTCTACTCGCTTTGTTTCTCCCCTCCCGCACTCCATGCACCAGCCTCAAAGGTAGTGTGTCTTCTTCACTCTTGAAGCTTTCCGCTTGACACTGATATTCTTTCTTCCCCTTGTGAAATAGCTCTTTCAGGCTCTATGCCATCTGGTAGTAACACCTTTTGCCCTCCCTTGTCACTGTCACCTACTGACTGCCTGGCATTAGTTTTCCTCTCCATCTGATTTACTGCCATCCTCCCAATGAATCCAACATCCACAACCCAACCTGGTTTCCTTCAGTTCCTCAACCCGAATGACCTTTACTTCTACTTTGTTCACCCATAGTCTAGAAAATCTAGATATTCATCACTTGATACTGCTCCATCTCTAAAACCTTAAATGTTGAAATCCCACTACCCAACTTAAACCCATGGCCTTTGACTACAACCACTTTTTTATTTTTACTTATTTATTTATTTTGAGACAGAATCTCTGTCACCCATGCTGGAGTGCAGTGGCGTGATCTCGGCTCACTGCAACCTCTGCCTCCCGGGTTCAAGTGATTCTCCTGCCTCAGCCTCCTGAGTAGCTGGGATTACAGGCTGCGCCACCATGCCCGGCTAATTTTTTTTTTTTTTTTTTTTTTTTTTTTTAGTAGAGACAGGGTTTCCCCATGTCGGCCAGGCTGGTCTCGAACTCCTGACCTCAGGTGATCCTCCTGCCTCAGCCTCCCAGACTGCTGAGATTACAGGTGTGAGCCACCACGCACGGCCTATTTATTTCTTTAGAGATGGAGTCTGGCTCTTGTCACCCAGGCTGGAGTGCAGTGGTGCGATCTCGGCTCACTGCAACCTCTTCGTCCTGGGTTCAAGTGATCCTCCTGCCTCAGCCTCCTGAGTAGCTGGGATTACAGATGTGCGCCACCATGCCTGGCTAATTTTTGTATTTTTAGTAGAGATGGGGTTTCGCCATGTTGGCCAGGCTGGTCTCAAACTCCTGACCTCAAGTGATCCGCCTGTCTCAGCCTCTCAAAGTGCTGGGATGACAGGCATGAGCCACCGCGCCTGGCCTTTTTTTTTTTTTTTTTTTTTTTTTAAGAGTCAGGGGTCTCATTTGGTCGTGGTCCTGGCTGGAGTGCAGTGGCATAATCATAGCTCACTGTAACCTCAAACTCCTGGGCTCAAGTGATACTCCTGCCTCAGCCTCCACAGTAGCTGTTGCAACAGACATGCACCACCATGCCCAGCTAATTAAAAAAAAATTTTTTTTGTAGAGACAGGGTTTCGCTATGTTGCCCAGGCTATTCTGGAACTTCTAGGCTCAAGTGATCCTGCTGCCTCGGCCTCCCTAAGTGTTGGGATTACAGGCAGGAGCCACTGTGCCCAGCCTTCAACCACTCCTGTAAGCAGAGCCCCCTGCTTTGCCCTTTGACTTGTCCTAACATTAAACTACCACTTAAAACTCCAGTCTACAGTTTCCATTCCTACGTCTGCATTTCCAAACACTGCTTGGGCGGGGAGAAAGCCACACAACTATCAAAGAAGGATGTCACTACAAATGTATGGATGCCCACCACAGTGGAGAGCCTGGTACCTCTTAGTAATCATTTTATGTGACCCTTTTATGTGATCTTTTTTCCAATAACTGCTGTTACAAACCCTTTTACCACTCTTTTTAAGCCTTATGTCAATGATCATTTTCCTTTCTTCATATATGACTTTGCTTCCTGTTTGGCAGAGAACATTCTTTCGAATAGCATTACAAACCTTTTCATTATCTATTCTCTAGCTTCTCTTCCCCTTGTACACAATGCTCTGTTCATACTAAAGTTTTTGTAATGTAAGAATAAATAATGCTTTTTCTTTCTGGTTCAGAGGTGTGAGTCCTTTTTTTTACCTGCATATATATGGCTTCAATTCAGAAACATTTTCTTCCATTCTATCTTCAAGAATTGTTTCTGCTCCATTAGCTCTAATCTCTCTTTTAGGAAGAGCAATTAGCTGTATTAGTTCTCTGTTTTTTTATTTTATTTTTATTTATTTATTTTTTTGAGACGGAGTCTCTCTCTTGTCACCCAGGCTGGAGTGCAATGGTGCAATCTTGGCTCACTGCAACCTCCGCCTCCCAGGTTCAAGCAATTCTTCTGCCTCAGCCACCTGAGTAGCTGGGATTACAGGCACCCGCCACCATGCCCGGCTACTTTTTGTATTCTTAGTGAAGACGGGGTTTCACCATGTTGGCCAGGCTGGTCTCGAACTTGTGACCTCAAGTGATCTACCCGCCTCGGCCTCCCAAAGTGTTGGGGTTACAGGCATGAGCCACCACACCGGCCTGTTTTATCATTTTCGTCTTTCATCCATTTCCAGCATTTCCAGTAGACCTCAAGTTAGCTTTATTGATACTGATATGGCTTTCTAAAGCATTATTTCTGTCTCTATTTTGACTCAAACTTTATTACTGAGATTTTTGTTTCTTTGTATTCTCCCCTGCCCGGTTCTCTCTTGTTACTCTAGTAATCTCCATCTCACCCTTTCATTTCCTTACAAATTTCTGTTCTGACTTTATAGAAAGCCTATCATATTCCAAAAGGATGCTAAACTGGTTGTGAAATTTTTCTTTCAGATTCTGCAGATAATTCTTTTCAGAAGTATGCTCCTTTGGGACAGGTGCAGTGGCTCACGCCTGTAATCCCAGCACTTTGGGAGGTCAAGGAGGGTGGATCACTTGAAGTCAGGAGTTCGAGACCAGCCTGGCCAACATGGGGAAACCCTCATCTCTACTAAAAGTACAAAAATTAGCTGGGCTTGGTGACGCACGTCTGTAGTCCCAGCTACTCAGGAGGCTGAGGCGGGAGAATCGCTTGAACCCAGGAGGTGGAGGTTGCAGTCAGCCAAGATTGCGCCACTGCACTCCAGCCTGGGTGACAGAGCGATGCTCTGTCTCAAAAAAAAAAAAAAGAAATGTGCTCTTTTTTCTCTTCCATTCCCATGGTTTCTGTGTCTTCATTATATATAAATATAAATATATATACACAGAAATATAAATTTATATACACACATATTTATAAATAAAAAATATATACACACATATATACATACATATACATATATGCACACAGATATATATGTATGTGTGTATATATATTTGTGTATGTGTATATATATGCGTGTGTGTATATATATATATTATATATATGTATTTATATTTCTTTTGACTCCTCTTTGAACAAGGTGGTCTTTTTCCAGACTCACAATTGTCAACAGACAGCACAAGTAGATGGTCCTTGGCCCTATTTGCTGTCTACTTGTGTGGAAAGAGAGGTTAAACAGTTTGCACATAGTCCTTGGTGTCTATATGAATAGCATACATGCACATGTACGCAGAGCAAGCCTAAGAGAAACGGAGTATCATCTCCCTTGCCTTTCCTTTCCTTTCCTTTGGGTTTCATGTGAAGCCAAATCTGCTGCAGAATGCCAACTCTGCTTCAAACAAGGAGTCTGTATTGGTAAGAATAAGCTATGCTACAATAACAATCCCCAAACCTCAGTGGCTTAGAACAGCAAATGTTTATTTCTCACTTACATTTCACATCCATCGTGGGGCAACTTTGACTCTTCTGTCTGGGATCCAGACTGAATGAATAGACACTGCCGGAGAGCTTACCACTGTCATATCAGAAGAAAACAAGCAAGGGTGGGACCATACACTACATAGTGAAGCTCCTGCTTCAAGCCACCAAATCAGAAACTCTAGGGCCGGGCGTGGTGGCTCACTGTATTCCAAGCACTTTGGGAGGCTGAGGTGGGTGGCTCTTCCGAGGTCAGGAGTTCAAGACCAGCCTGGTCAACATGGGGAAACCCTGTCTCTACTAAAAACACAAAAATTAGCCAGGCGTGGTGGTTCGCACATGTAATCCCAGCTACTCGGGAGGCTGAGGCAGGAGAATTACTTGAACCTGGGGGGCAGAGGTTGCAGTGAGCCGAGATTGCACCACTGCACTCCAGCCTGTGTGACAGCAAGACTCCGAAAGAAAGAAAGAAAGAAAGAAAGGAAGGAAGGAAAGAAAGAGAGAGAGAAGGAAGGAAGGAAGGAAGGAAGGAAGAAGGAAGGAAGGAAGGAAGGAAGAAGGAAGGAAGGAAGGAAGGAAGGAAAAAGAAAGAAAGAAAGAAAGAAAGAAAGAAAGAAAGAAAGAAAGAAAGAAAGAAAGAAAAAAGAAAGAAAGAAAAGAGAAAGAAACTAACTCTAGGAGTAGGGCCCAGCAAACTTCATTTCAGCAAGTCTCCAGGTGACTCTGACGCACCCTCAAACTTGAGAACCACTGCTGCATCGCTTGTACTCCCTGCAAACCAGAACATGGACACAGAGGCTTGCTGTAATTCAGGGTAGTTTTAAAATCCTTAAACCAGAGAAAAATATCAACAGTTTTAAAAGGAGCAATTCAGGCTGCAATGCAGACTTAGACAAAGTACATACTGCCATCGTCATTTTTTGGAGAGCATCAGCTTCTGGGGAGACCTATCAGCTGCCTTGGCACGTTCTCCCGCCACCCTTCTGTGTGGCTTTCTTTTTTAAATGCTGATGTGAGAAAAAGAAAATTGTGAAGTAGTAGGACAAATAGCTTTCTCAACCCTTGAAAACACTGTTGTCCAGATTGACCCTAGTTTGTATGGTGATGGTGTGACTTCAGCATCTCCATTAGCGCTTAGAACCCAGGACTGGCAGAACCGGGTGCATTTTCCCTTGCCTTAACGATCTGACTTTGGTTGTGTGGCTTAACGCTATTAATGAAATTTAATGTATAATGCTTAGCTGGCCCTGTTCCCTCCTCCTTGTCTTCCATCCCATGATATAGGCATTTTTTTGTGGACGCTGTCCTTTCTTTACCTTTGCTTTTTAAATGGCTTTGTCAACAGCAGAGTGCAGACAGAAATGATTTATATTGTTTGGATGAAAATGTTTTTAGACAGGCTTACGCTGCAGGTTTCTTTTTGCTCATTCTAGTCACTGCCTGTATGTCTGTTTTCCTACTGAGATGGAGGACAAATTCCTAAACAAAATTTGGTAGTTGCTACCAGTCAGTCCTCTGGTCCTATAAATTATTTCTGGTGAACTCTTTTGTAATGTAATAGGTGTAGTGGCTTGGCTCTGGTTCTGAAAGACATATAATATCTATGGTTTTAAAACAGTGTCTTACAACTCAGCAATTATTTTGAAAAACATTTTGAGATAGTCTACCTACATTAATGCAAGGCAAAAAGGAGGAGTTTGAGACCAGCCCGCACAACATGGCAAAACACCGTCTCTACAAAAAAAAAACAAAGAATTAGCCAGGCATGGTGGTAGGAACCTGTTGTCCCAGCTACTTGGGAGACTGAGATGGGAGAATCACCTGAGCCCGGGAGGCAGAACTTGTAGTGATCCGAGATTGCGCCACTGCACTCCAGCCTGGGCAACAGAGCAAGACCCTGTCTCAAAGAAATAAACAAATAAGAGCAGCCTGGCCAGCATGGTGAAACCCCGTCTGTACTAAAAATACAAAAATTAGCCGAGTGTGGTGGCGCACGTCTGTAATCCCAGCTACTCTGGAGGCTGAAGCAGGAGAATCGCTTGAACCCGGGAGGGTGAGGTTTACAGTGAGCCAAGATAATGCCACTGCACTCCAGCCTGGGCAACAGAGTGAGGCTCTGTCTCAGAAAAAAAGAAAAGAAAAGAAAAGAAAAAGTCCAGTGCCTTCCCACTGTAGAAACTGTATCCCCAAATCCCTTCCTACCATAAATGGTCTCTTTTGTGTCCACACACAACCCCAAAACCAATTCAAAAGTCATTCATCTCTCCAAAACTTCATGCCTGACGAATTTACTTTGTTCAACCCCATATTTATTAGGTACCTCATAGTCTCGTCTTAACTTTTCACTCCAATTCCCACTCTCCATTGGACTGGTAGGGAAAGAGAACATAATGGACTCTGTGGTAGATTTTACAATAATATATTCAAAACATTTACCACACTTCCCTCCCCAGGCCCCTTACTAGAAAATGGAAAAATGAGACAAGTGACTCACATGATACTCCTACTGAACAGCTCTGGTCTAAGTCAATCATGGCATGGCAGAGACAACTAACTATCCACCAAATTATGTGTGTTCTCTCCTCCATAGAATAGCAATATCTCTGGTAAGAAGAAAACTAGCCAGGGAATATACTTCCCAGCATCCCTTGCATCTAAGTAGGGCCACATGACTAGTTGTACTAACGGAATGTGAGAGGAAGTAGTACATGTCCCTTAGGGGCCCAGGTGGTTAAGAAGTCATGTGTCTTCTCCATACTCTTTCCCTGTTCTGTCAGCTTGATGCAGAAAAACATGATACAATTGGAAGATTAGGGGGCCACAAGATGGAGAGAGCCTGGTCTCTGACTTATGACTCAGAGGAGCGTCATAATCAGGCACATCTGTTTGGGACTTCACATAAGGAAGAAAAAAACTTGTATTTGAGCTATTCTGCATTTTGGGTGTGCTGTGGTTGTTACAGAAGCAAGCATTACCTCAACTAATAACATGGGATAATCTCACTCCCTTTGGCAGGTGATGAGCTGAGGGGTAGGTGGAAGACCTAGTACTGGCCAATGAGAAGTAGAAATCTGCTGCTGGGGGCTTCTGGGAGAGGGTTTCCTCCCTGGCTAAAGGAAGGAGCAGTAACAAGGAGCAGCCTGCCACTGACTTCTTGCCTTTGACCATGATGGTGCGCAGTTGGGATGCTGGTGCTGCAGCGACCTTCTTCAGAGCCAAGACACTCAAAGAGATGCTGCCTTAGAATCCTGACGCCATTGAGCTGCCTTTGGAGCTTGTTATGTATTATGTGTGATAAATACCCTTAATATTGAAACCACTTTCTGCTATATGTACTGGAACCATTCAAACTGGTATATTTATTCTCAATAGAGAAATCATTCATTCAACAAAGATTTATTGTGTGTCCACTGTGTGGCAGGTGCTGTTCTCGGTGCTGGGGATTCAATAGCAAATATGAAAAGTAGGGTCCCTGGGACCTTTAACTTGTGATAGACCGTGGGTCTGGCAGAAAGACATGCAGATCCAAGGCCACAATTTTATTATATTATATTTTTGTTAATATATTAGAGATAAGGCCTCTGTTACCCAGGCTGGAGTACATTGGCACCATCACAGCTCACTGCAGCCTTCAACTAACTTCCTGCCTTAGCCTCCCAAGTATCTTGGGCTCAAGCTATCCTCCTACCTCAGCTTCCCAAGTATCTGGGACTATAGGCATGCACCATCATGCCTGGCTGTTATTTTAATTTTTGTAGAGAAAAGGTCCCACTATGCTGCCCAGGCTGGTCTTGAACTCCTGGGCTTAAGTGATCCACCTGCCTTGGCTTCCCAAAGTCCTGGGGTTACAGGTGTGAGCCACTGTGCCTGGCAGAGGCCATAATTTTAATTCATAGAGTTTCTCAGTAACAACTGTGTTTATTCACTCACAAATATTTACTCAATATCTATGTTGGGTGATAGGAATATGACAGTTTTGCTGTCATGACACTTACAGTGAGGGAGATAGACCTTAATCAAAGAATCTCACAAATCAATGTATCATCACAAACTGTAATGATATGAAAATGTGGGCTGGGCGTGGTGACTCACTCCTGTAATCCCAGCACTTTGGGAGGCCAAGGCAGGTGGATCACCTGAGATCAGGAGTTTGAGACCAGCCTGGCCAACATGGTGAAACCCGTCTCTACTAAAAATACAAAAATTAGCTGGATGTGGTGGCACACGCCTGTAATCCCAGCTACTCGGGAGGCTGAGGCTGGAGAATTGCTTGAACCTCGGGGGCTGAGATTGTGCCACTGCACTCCAGCCTGGGCAACAGAGCAAGACTCTATCTCAAAAAAAATAAAAAAAAAAATAAAAGAAAAAGAAAATGTATAACAGCAGGCTTGACCTTCACACCCATCACAATTGCAAATAATGACTTTCAAAATTGTCTACTGTCTCTCTTCACTGCTAGACTACAAGCTCCAGGAGGATGGGGACACTTTCTAGTCTTGTTCTCTGCTCCATCCCCATCCCTAGCAAAATGCTTAGAATGGAGTAGATATTCATTCGTAGTTGCTTCATAAATGAGCAGTTATGAAATGGGTTGCTTTCTGGATGAGGGAAAAAAAAATCTCATAGCAACTGTGCTCCCAGGTGGAAGGTGCACATATTCTGCTTGCATGAGCGATACAAAGATGGATGAAATGCCCTCAGCAGAAGATTCTCAAGGATTTTCAAAGTCAGCAACAATTTCTGGTGAGGGAAGCTGGTTGAGGAGATTGATTGGGAAACTTGCAAATAAAGCTAGAAGGTGTGTAGACTAGCAAGAGCCTCTAGGGTCTGGGTCTGTCTGATTTGTCTGGGCAGGCACTTTGGGCTGTGGTGAGCTAGGCCAAGTGCAGGCTCCAAAGCACACCTTGGGGTTGGAAGCCCAGCTCTGTACTTCCTGGTTGCATGTGACCTCGGACCAGTGGCTTAGCCTGAGTCTCGGGTCTCTCATGGTGAAAAGAGCATGGTAACAACCATGCCTCTCTCGGAATGTTGTCTGGAAGGTTAGGAGAGATAGCACATGAAAAGCCTTAGCACAACACCCAGCTGGCTCAGGACGGGTTCTTTGGGAAACTCTCAGACCAACTGGCATGCGGGGCATGTATGCAGAGTGGCTGGGGTGGGGAGGCGTGAAGGAAGCAGGAGGGAGAACTTAGACTGCAATGCAGTCTCTGCAGAGCCCTCAGGTGACCCCACAGGGAGCTCTGAAGTGGGATGGCTAACTCAGAGTTGTCCTACCTCCAGGCAAGGGGCTTTGTACACTGAACTGATCCAGTCATCAGATACAGGCTGCCCTAGGAGGAGGTTTAACCTTGGCGAGGCAACCTCCTTCAGCCAAGGGCAATTCCCAGACAGGAGGTCCACCGACAGGCTTCAGGGGCTGTACCTCCAGCATCTGGAAGGAGACACCTGGAAGGACGAACACCTCAGTCCTAAAAGGGAAGTCCATCTGGGTGGCGAATCATGACATCCACTCCACTAGCATTTAATATGAACCTTTGAAGCCATTAGTATAGCTATTGCAGATTTCCCAAATCCTGCTGAGGATATAAGGACCCTCACTTGTCAAAGTATAACTTCCCAAAGGTTAAAAACATGATTCTGATCTTAATATACAGCGAGCGTGTGTCAAAAAATGTATTGAACTCTTTAAGGAGCAGGATGAGAAAGCAAGTCAAAGGTGGAGATGAGGACTATTATGCACACATGTATGTACGTAATATACACACACACGTGTATTTAGTAGGAAAAAAAGAATGCTGGAATAAGATGGCACAGTTAAAGACAAAGTTTTTTAGTGTCCTACAGGAACAAATAGACATAACCTCTAACTCCAGAGGCTGAGTCCTAACCCATAGCACATGGTGAGCCGCTCGAACTAACATCTTCCGAGACCCAGCTGGCCCAGAGGCTGCCTTGTGAAGACAACGCTCTATCAGGGCTTGGAAAGGGTACACAGTTATCTTTTTGCCTTTCACATTCTGAATAATTTCTTACCATTATGAACCTTGCACCAGCTACCAGGGCTGTGACCCACAGAGTAGGCCCCTGAGAATCCTTTAGAAGGCCAGGTCCACTGAACAAGTGGAATTTATTCTGTCCTCCCAGTGGGCCTAGGAAGATTCGGTTTGTCCTAGAACCACCTACAGGTCCCACAGTGATGACTGAATTCAATCCAACAAGCTTTACGCACGTCTACTGTGTGTGGCACAGCCCTGTCCTAGTTGTTAGTTCTGTGTGGATGACTTTCCTGTTGTTTCAAGATGACCCTACACACGCTATTAGGAAAATTTAACTAAAATATAAGTACAGCCAACAAATTGCTGCTAGCTCTAAATCTAAAAAGAAGTTACTTTCCGCAAAGGTTCAATTGCTTGGAACTCTATTCCTTGCATTTCCTGAGATAAGGTGAGATGGGGAAAGCCTGCCTTCATCATTTCTTGGGAGTCCAGAAGGCTGGCAGCTTTAGACACTCCCCAGGCCCCAGTCCCTTGTTGCCAGTTGAATGGTTGCATTATTTAACTGCAGCATAGAAGCCTAGGCAGGAGGTTCTTGTTGATTTACTGTGGGGCATGGAGGGAGGGGAAGGGGGTGAATTCTCCAGGGGCAACACCTGCAGAATTTTAGCTCCCTCTGCCTTTTGCAAGGGGACCCTCAGGCTCTGGGCAGTAGGTGATTTCTTTCCACAGTGCCATGAGTGCCCATTGCCACGGACCCTGGCTTGGACCTTAGAGGGGAAAAAGAGGGCACTGAAACACTCTCTCCCTGGTGGTTAACGTGGGGGATCTGTCCTAGAAACATAAGGGCAAGTAGAGTCACAGTGTAAGTCACCCCATGCCCGAATCCATGGTCATTGTTAAAGGCATGCCTCCAAAGTTTCAGAATTTTCAAAGTGTCTTAAATTACAGCTTCACCCAATCCATGTCTCTCATCAACCTAGGAGCCCATGCTGGGCATCTGAGAGGTGAGCCTGTGTTTGGCATTTGATCCCATGTTTATGAAGCGAATGTGGAACAACACAAAACAGCCCACCCTCATTGTGACATAAACATTGTCCTAATTTGGCCTATTGAAGGGGTAAGATGGGGAAGAGACTGCTTCAAAGAAGAATGCTATCTTCAAACCCCATGTTCTTGCTTTCAGGTACAATGAGAACTTCAACTAATGGCTGATAAAGCCAAGCTTTGCTGCTTTGAGTAGATGAACGGATGACAAACCCTTGAAAAAGGACTCCGGTAAAAATGTTCTAGAATTAGTAGTGATGGTTGCACAACTCTGTGACTAAAGACCACTATATTCTATACTTAAGATAAATTTTAATAATGTCAATATATTTAATAATATATCTATATCTATCTATCTACTCTAATTTTGAGACGGAGTCTCATCCAGCCTGGAGTGCTGGAGTGCAGTGGCACGATCTCGACTCACTGCAACCTCCACCTCCCAGGTTCAAGCAATTCTCCTGTCTTAGCCTCCCGAGTAGCTGGGACTACAGGTGCCCGCCACCATGCCCAGCTAATTTTTGTATTTTTAGTAGAGATGGGCTTTCACCATATTGGTCAGGCTGGTCTTGAACTCCTGATCTCAGATGATCCACCCACCTTGGCCTCCCAAAGTGCTGGGATTACAGGCGTGAGCCACCGCGCCTGGCCTCAATATGTATTTTAAAGCACCTTCAGAACTAGGAGTTTCCACGAGGGTCCTGGCCCTTTGCTACTCCCTTTATAAATGCTTGCTCTAGCAAGACTTTTTTTTTTTTTTTTTTTTTTGCCCTGCCTACCCCCTAGCAAAACAGTGTTGCTGCTCTGCGGGGCAGAAAAGCCTGTCAACTTCCCCTGGGGGTACTAAAGCTGGGGTCCTGGAAGTCGGGCACAGTGGTTCATGCCTGTAACCCCAGCACTTTGGGAGGCCAAGGCGGGAGAATCGCCTGAGCTCAGGAGTTCGAGACTAGTCTGGGCAACATAGGGAGAATGTGTCTCTATTAAAAAATACGTATCTTTAAATACATATAAAAAATAAAGCTGGGGCCCTGGAGTCACAGCCAACTCTGCCAAGTTCCAGCTGTGTGTGTCCTTGGGGAAGTTACTGTCCCATACCTACCTCAAAGCATGAATTTTTTTTTTTTTTTTTTTTTTTTTGAGACGGAGTCCCGCTCTGTCACCCAGGCTGGAGTGCAGTGGTGCGATCTTGGCTCACCACAAGCTCCGCCTCCCTGGTTCACGCCATTCTCCTGCCTCAGCCTCCCGAGTAGCTGGGACTACAGGCGCCCGCCAGTACGCCTGGCTAATATTTTTGTATTTTTAGTAGAGACAGGGTTTCACCGTGTTAGCCAGGATGGTCTCTATCTCCTGACCTCGTGATCCACCCGCCTCGGCCTCCCAAAGTCGCTGGGATTACAGGCGTGAGCCACCGTGCCCCGCCAAAGCATGAAATTTTTGAAGCAACTCAGTACATGCTGTCTGTCATGGCCCACTGCTGCAGAAGCCTAAAGCAAGGTAAGCAGAGGCCTGCTGCTCCCCACTTCCTGAGAGCCTGGCACATCCCAGGGGTGCCTGGCAGCTCAGGATCTTTACAGGATGCTCCCAAGCCTTGCATCTAAATTTCGTCCCTGACTTAAACATTGATCCATGCCTTGGATCAATCCAAGGTACCCTCACCTTGGATCCCTTTGCTGTCTTTATCATTTCCTTACCGTGACTTCTGGGCCCCTGTCTCTACCACATCAGAGATTCTAAACTCAGTTGACAGCCAAGCACAGTGGTTCACGCCTGTAATCCCAGCACTTTGGGAGGCCAAGGCGGGCAGATCACTTGAGATCAGGGGTTCGAGACCAGCCTGGCCAACATGGTGAAACCCCCATCTCTAGTAAAAATACAAAAATTAGCCAGGCATGGTGGTGGGCGCCTGTAATCCCAGCTACTTGGGAGGCTGAAGCAGGAGAATCACTTGAACCTGAGAAGGAGGTTGCACTGAGCTAAGAGCACGCCACTGCACCCCAGCCTCGGGGACAGAGTGAGACACTGTCTCAGAAAAAAAACCCCCAAAAACAAAAAAACCTCAAAGTTGACACTCAGGATACCTGCTACCTCTCCACAAGTACAGTGGCCCACGCCCAGCCCCATCATGCATTCAATTCTTACCGCTCTTGGGTATTTCTGATCTCTGTAGCTATTCCAAATTCTATTTCTCTATCAGAATACCATTTCAGTTATGGAAGTTTTATCATGTATTTTACTATTTGTTGGGGGAAATTCTTCTCTAAAAATTCCTAGCTTTCTGTTCAGCTTTTAAAATGAACTGTACAATTCTATGATTATTATTATTATTATTTTTGAGATGGAGTCTCGCTCTGTCACCCCGGCTGGAGTGCAGTGGCGCTATCTCGGTTCACTGCCAGCTCCGCCTCCCGGGTTCATGCCATTCTCCTGCCTCAGCCGCCTGAGTAGCTGGGACTACAGGCGCCTGCCACCACGCCCAGCTAATTTTTTGTATTTTTAGCAGAGACGGGTTTTCACCATGTTAGCCAGGATGGGCTCGATCTCCTGACCTCGTGATCCACCCGCCTTGGCCTCCCAAAGTGCTGGGATTACAGGCGTGAGCCACCGCGCCCGGCCCCTGCAATTCTATTTTCAAGTTGCTGAAATGAAATCTCATTGACTGGAACCAATGTGAGTGCTGCCTATAGGATGAGCCTTCTTCATATGCATAGGATTTCCCATTCAGGGGCATGGCGTGTCTTTCTATGCACTTCAATTCTAACATTCCTCTCATTTTGGCTAGTTTTTATTTCTATGAAATTTATGGTTTTTGTTGGAACCTATTTCCAGTTTATTGCTGATATGTAAGAAAAAGACTCGTCTGGCCAGACATAGTGGTGCACACCTGTAATCTCAGCACTTCGGGAGGCCAAGGCGGGAGGATTGCTTGAGCCCAGTTGAAGACCAGCCTGGGCGACACAGTGAGACCTCATCTCTACATAAAAATTTAAAAGAAATTAACTGGGCATGGTTGTGCACACCTATATTCCTAGCTACTCAGGAGGCTGGTGCAGGAGAATCACTTGAGCCCAGGAGTTCAAGGCTGCAGTGAGCTATAATCGTGCCACTGTGCTCCAGCCTGGCCCTGTGCCCCTACGCCCCCCCCCCACCCAAAAACTATTAATTTTTCTTTGATAGTTGGCCTCCTTGTGAAATCATTCTAAGAGTTTTTCATGGGTTTCCAGAAAAAAGACCATTTGTGAAGCTTCTCATTTCTGAGAGTTCTTGCTTCATTTTCTTACGTAATTGTGCTTTTTAAAAAGAGACAGGGTTTTGCTCCATTGTCCAGGCTGCAGTGCAGTGGTGTGATCATAGCTCACTGCAACCTTGAGCTCCTAGGCTCAAGTGATCCTCCTGCCTTAGACTCTCAAGTAGCTGGGATTACAGGTGTGTGCCACCATGCCCAGCTAAGTTTTTAAAATTTATTTTGTAGAGAACAGAGGTCTTGCTTTGTTGCCCAGGCTGGTCTTGAACTCCTGGCCTCAAGTGATCCTCCTGCCTCAGCCTCCCAAAGCGTGGTATTACAGGTGTAAGCCACTGCACCCTGCCCATAATCGTGCTTTCTGAACAATGCTGAGGAATGGGTATGGAGGTCACCCTGTGCTGTGCCCCAATGTAATGGGTATACCTCTTGAGATGAATTAGTTCTTTACATTTGCTTTCTAAATTAACAAAACCATCTAATAGGAAACCTGTACACACTAAGAAAAAATTTGCAATGTTCACAAACAAGAAACTGTTCTTAGGATGACTGGCCACCAATGTAGGCCCTATGGCCAGAGCTCATGATGACATAAGCTACTTCTAATGCCCCTCCCAGAGGTCTGCATATGGAAATAGTGTCTGCTCCTGTGCCCTGACCAGAGGCTTTGTCAGCAGAACTGGGGAAGGCAGCAATGACTGGGCCCTCAGCTTCAGAGATGGCAGCCCAGAAGTTACCACAGGGGTCTCTAATTCCAGTCCTGCCCACCTGGCTTCTGGTCTGGCCTGGTACTGTCTCCAGGCAGTGGAAAACCTGTGAGTTAGATACAAAAAAAACAAAAAACAAAAAAAACCCAAAAAACTGGTCTGGGTTTCAACTTACCTAAAAATAAGGGTCAACATTCCCATTATAATTTTATTTTAAATGCCAAATTGCTATGTGCAATGTTATCATAGATTATGGTAAGATTAACTGTATCTTAGCTAGAAAGCCCTCGCACCAGTGGTATTAACGTACAGGAACTTGGCTGGGCGTGGTGGCTCATGTCTATAATCCCAGAACTTTGGGAGGCTGAGGCAGGAGGATTGATCACTTGAGCCTAGGAGACCAGCTTCAGCAACATGGTGAGACCTTGTCTCTCCCAAAAAAAAAAAAAAAAAGGAAAGAACAGCAACTTTTTTTACTATACTCAGAAGTCCATTGTGTTCTAGTGATAGTCATCACTTAATAAGCTTTATGCAGTTGACTCCACTTGGCACTGGCAACAAAGGAATTTTTAATGAGTTTGACAGGGAAAGGACACCCACACAGGATTTTTTGGTTTTCTTCTACACAGGTTTTTAAAAGCCTGGTTTGGTTTCAGCACATTGAGCTTACAGAAAAAATAAAACGCTAGCAAGTCATCAGACTCTTCAATGAAAATGTATTTCACATTAAACACAATGTACATATCATGCAAATGAGGCATCACCATGGTCACAATGGTGCTGTGAGGTACAACAAATCACAAGAAAACAGACATTTAGCAAAATAAGGTTCTAGGAAAGATGAGAGGCATTTTTTGAAAGCCAGACCATGCTATGGTTTCTGTGTGCCTGTCATAAAGGGACTTGGCCAGTATTTGCCGAGATGGACAGCACCGCATTATGTGGAGGCATGTACTTTATTGAGTAGAGACACATACACACACAATTTCTGTAACTAATACATTCTTAAATGTAGCTGGCTGTAAAAGCACATGAACAAGATTACTACTGAGACTTCTTTGTGTCTCCTGGTTGCAAACCTCTCTCAGAATTATGAATCTTTCCAAACCCTTAATTATACAAGTCAAAACAAAAAGTTTCGAAGAAGAAAAGGTCATTTTAATTTGAAAGCCACATTTTGCCACAAGAAACAAAATTAAGAAAACACACCACTATATGGCATAAAATGTGTGGAGTATACATTCTAGTGTCATTTTTCCCATTCAGATTTTTTCGTAATGTTAAAGTCCATTAAAGTGACATACTGGGTCCAATGTGGGCCCCCTATTGTTTCAGAATGCTATGGTTTTTGTTTGCGCCTGGTTTTATTAAAGCTGGGCAAACACAGGAGCAAACAAAGAAAACTCCCAAGATCCAATAGAAAAAAAATTAGCAAGAACACTGAAAACCAACCACCTGCACGCGAGACACAGGATTCATTCAGCTGGAAAGCCACTCCATGGTCTGGAGTGACTACAGCATGAAGATTTTAAGGTGTGACATGAAAGAGTCCTTGCTAGATTCAGTTGCCCATGTATACACGAATATGCATAAGAGAAGAGAAATCATTACTGTTTTGACTTCCTTCCTCAACCAAACCTACTACTTTAACCCCAAAAGAATAATGTGGGGCAATGCATTTTTGCAGGTGGCAAAGCTTAACAACAATTTTTTAAAGGCTTCTTGATACTGCCTTCCAACAGAGAAACTCTGGAGATGGGGAACCTCCTGAATTTCTTCTCTGTCTCAAAAAAGACAGGGAGATATACAGTGCAAGTTGAGTATATGTTTAACTAGAGTTTGGGTAAATGTCTAGGATATTTTACAGAAAAAGACATCTAAATGTTTATGTGCTCCAACTTTGGGAATAAGAATGGTTATAAAGCGAATTGCCGAGCCAGTCACTCAGGTTATTCGGAGGGTCACTATGATAATAGAGAAGTTCAGGAAGTGCTTTATCAGTAGCTGAAGCTCATAAACAGAACTGTAAAAGGAAACTTTGCTAAAGCCCAACAAGGTGAAAGTTTCAAGGTTTCTACCAAGAGTGGCCAGTGTTTGACATACTACCTAGGAATACAGTTACATTCCGAGCTAATAATTTGGGATCCAGCGGTAAGGGTGACAGAAGCTTCTTCAAGCGGCTAGTAGATCGGATTTGACTATCAGCAGCTTTACGGGTTCTCCAAACACCTGTGTCAATTCAGAAACAAAACCAGATGAGATCAAAGGGAAAACCAAGTATTCTGCAGTTTGTAGCACTATTCTCTCACTAAAACGATCACAACACACTTTGGCACTTTCTACTTTCTTGGCAATTATATTTTCCTCCTGGGCTTATACAGTATTTCTCAACAGAAGTGATACAGTATTTTACATAGGACTATTCTTTTAGATGGGTCAAATTTTCCTTGTATGGAACTTTTCCAAAACCTGCAGATGTTTAATGTCTCAAGCTTTGTCTTTCAAATGCCCCCAGCCACTCTGGCAACAAAAACCATCAACATATGTCCAAACGTCTCCTGGTGGGGGTGGTACCACTTTTGGTAGAGAAGAATTTGAGAACTAGACCCAATCATAATTAAAAATATACAAGCAGTGTGAATAAAATAATTTGAGATTTTTCTTTTTGGGCAGGGGTTTTGCATTTCTTTTAGAGATGTAAGAAATAAATTTGAGGACCTATGAATACTCTAATAAGTTTTGTGGATTCTCTGTTCCTTACTGTGTAGTGAGGTAAGTGAACTGAAGGGAAACTAATTTTAAAGTCAAAGTATGTTAAAAACACAAAAAACCTCTTAATAAATATTAAGCCACGCTAACTGTCAGGGAAATAGAATGCTCAGGTGATTTAGTGTTTTAAGTGTCCAAGAAGGCAGCTGCTTTTCCAAACCAGTGATACAGTTTACTCTAAAAGTGACCCACCACACACCAAGAACCAAGAGAAATGGGCTCTCAAACTTGTCTTATAGGCAAGAGCTGAGGTCAGGTAGAAACAAGTATACAAAAAACACAGTGACCTCAGCTCTGTAGCCTCTCCAACTTGTTTCCTCATTTGAAAAATAAAAACATTGGACTAAGTTATTTTGGCCAGTGAATTTGTTATGGGAGTGAAGTATAAAAAATAAAGTGACTGAGAAAATGCCGAGAATATAAAAATGCTTTTAAGAATCTAAAATAGCCGGGCGCGGTGGCTCACGCCTGTAATCCTAGCACTTTGGAAAGCCAAGGCAGGCAGATTACCTGAGCTCAGGAGTTCGAGACCAGCTTGGGCAACACAGTGAAACCCCGTCTCTACTAAAATACAAAAAATTAGCCAGGCATGGCGGTGTGCACCTGTAGTCCCAGCTACTCGGGAGGCTGAGGCAGGAGAATGGCTTGAACCTGGGAGGTAGAAGTGGCTGTGAGTGGAGATCGTGCCACTGCACTGCAGCCTGGGCGACAGAGCGAGATTCCATCTCCAAAAAAAAAGAATCTAAAATGGATGCAAGGCATGGTAGCTCATGGCTGTAATCCCAGTACTTGGGAGGCCAAGGAGAGAGGATCACTTGAGGCCAGGGGTTCAAGACCAGCCAGGCAACACAGCAAGACCCAACCTCTACAAAAACTAAAAAAAATTAGCTGGGCCTGGTGGCATGTGCCTATGATCTAACTACTCAGGAGGCTGAAGCAAGGGGATCTCCTGAGCCCAGGAGTTTGAAGTCTCAGAGAGCTGTGACTGCGCCACTGCACACCAGCCTGGACAACAGAGTGAGATCCCTTCTCTTGAAAACGAAAACAGAATCTGAAGTGGGAGGAGCAATTGGAATTATTAAATTATTAAAGGATTTGGTGACAGACTCTAATTATGTTTTCCTTATTCAAAAACAAGCCCCAAACTGAAGTAAATCAAATGTGAAGTATATGTAACTAAGTATACCTTACTACAGAGTGTATATAACTCATAGACATTCTTGCTCAAACGAGAACAGCTTCTGGAAGCACTTTGGCAAAAATAAAAAAAGGCCAAAGGTGGGGAAAAAACCTTCAAGACACAAAAACTGCAGTTCTCTCTCCCTCAGGTATGATCCAAGAATAGCTGTCTGCTTTGGAAGAATCCAGAATGGGTCAAGAGAATAGCAAATCATGTGGCCCTGTATATGAATGATTCTAGATAGAATGTGGGATGTCACTGAGCAAAACTAGAGGTGGGGAAATTCATCTTACTCATATCACCTTGCAACACTACTAGAGTATTCTTTCCTTGCCCCTAAAAAAGCTACTCAGGCTGGATTGGTAGTCAAACCTTTAGCCAGTGTTCTCAACCTTCCCATACACACCCTAAATAGCACGGTTAGGACAAGGCGGCTCGGCGCTGAAGGCTCGCAGATGAATTACTTGAAATCTGTCTCAATTCTTGTGTGTGCTGTAGTATACCATAATATATTCATGTTTGCATTTTTCAAATAAAATTTGACCATCCAAGAGGCTGAGTGATGTACATCCTATCTTCACAAACCCCAGTTAAAGGGTTATGAAGTTAGAATATGATCAAAAGACTGTACCTTTTATTAAAGGGATGCTGTATTTGTCAACAGAAGGTGTTAAGAGGAGTTTCTTGGCCAGGACTGTTAAATCCTTCGATAAGGTTTTTGTTACAGTCGTCCAGGCTGAGATTTTCACTGGATCTCTTGGGGAATGTAGGGGGACCAGTGAAATCTAACAGATCTTGAAGTGCTCGGGCATTACCAGTTCCATTTTGGTCCAGAGACACCCCAGGAATCATTTCACTCACTGGTGAAAATTCCGGGATAGAGATAAGCTCTTCTTTTGAAACAGGACTAGAAGAGATGAACGAGAGGGAGAGAGGCAGAAAGAGACAGACAGACAACATGGCACAATATATTAATTGTATTTGCAATATTTTGTTATACTACTCTTCTAAAGAAGAAGGATTTAGAGTCAGAGTTTTTGTGTAACACATTGTAAAAAATACAAGTGGGCTCAAATCTGAGAAGGACAGATGGTGGACATGAGGCACCATGTATGAGAACAGGGAAGCAGATTGAGCAGGGCTGTGACGGCCAAGCTCACATTGCCCAAAGGGTGAAAGGACAAAAACCCACAGGCACCAGCATTCTACTACAAAGAAGCAAGACATTCCAGAACTTTCTAAATAGGACATTCAGACAGAAAGCCAATGCCAAAAGTTCAAAGCAAGTTGAAGAAGAGCCCTAATTAACAGTGGGGCTCCCAGTGCTGCCTTTCTAGTAGTGCCACCTTAGGCGAATTGCTTTTTCTTCCTGCAGCCTCAGTTTCTTCGCCAGTAAAATGGGAACAATTGTTTCTCTCTGCCAGGGCTCCTGTGAGTGTGAATCTGATCGTGCTGAGAAGAGTTCATGTGGAAACGCCTGAAGTGCTCAGTTAAGGTTGGGGGGCCCATTATGAAAGGATCCCACCACAGCCCACGTCATCACTGGCAAAGCCAATCTCACTCTCTGCTTCCTCTCTAAAGTGAGGCTTCCAATCCACTCTGACTTATCCAGCTCCAGCCCAGCCAAGCCTGGTTTTCTTTCTCTCTCTCTCTTCCTCTCCCTAGAGATGGAAGGAGGAGTTTCACAATTGCGCCAGCTGTAAGGCCTAGCAAAGGAACAAATCCAGGCTCTGAAGAGTGGTGGGCTGAGGGCCTGTCACCAGGAATCTCTTAACAGCCAGAGTAAAGCTGCTGCCAGGTTCTTCTTTTTCTTCCTTGTGAGATCTTAGAGAAGAATCTGGAAAAACCAGAACGGCAGAAGCTCAGAGGAACTGTCTCTGGTGTAAATTCATCCTCCAGAGCTCCCATGGGGTCAGCTGGGAAGGCATCCTTGCTTAGCGAATTCCCTCCTTCCCCTTTCTCCTGAAAAACTCCCAAGAGCTTTCCTCTAACAAATCACATGCCCTAGAAACTCTGTTCCAGGCTCTGCTTCTAGAGAACCTGACGCAAGACACTAGAATGTTATATCACTGAGAGCTTTCCTGTAATGTCAATCAAACCTGCTTTAGGTGATTTGGTTGTATAAAAGACGAAGAAACCAACTAAAAGAAAGGGTAGTGTTTAGAGAAGTGATGAGGCTTAAATGCAAAAGAAATGAATATACCTCACATCCATAGACTGAACTTCTTCAGTTGAATCATCCAGACTATTTGATTTCCCATCAAGGGCATCCAGATGAATGAGTCCCCCAGCTGGCTTAAGCCCATTAGAGAAAATGTCTTGGGGATAAGTTTCTGGGGCAGCGTGATCCACACCATTAACTTCCTGGCAGGTGTTCAATCCATTGATTTCTGATCGAGAACACAAAGTCCCTTGTGTTAATCATAAAATGTCTAAATAAAGTAACAGAGAAATATAGATCAAGGCAATTAATCTAATGCTCTGCTTCACTGATACTGCAGCATCTTTTGTGGAAAAAGCCACAAATAACCCCATATAATCACCTTCACACAGGAGAAGAGAAGACAAATCACATTATCAGTGTCTGTGCAAAACCTCTGGAAAACACCAGAGTCAGGTCCTAATAGTAATAAAACCTGACCAGCAGTTAAGCTCCCTGGAAAGCACTGTGAGCCAGCAGCCAGAGTGCCTCCTATGCTGGGATTATGGGAGTAACCAAGGAACCCAGTGGGTTCCCAAGTGGAGCTGACAGTCCCTGTGCTGGAGACACATTCCCAGGGAAGGGAAACTGCACAGGCCCCTGCCAGCAGTCACCCTCTTGGGATCCATGGGTCTGTTTACCCTGCACCAAGTCTTACGAGCTTTTGCTACTAAAAAGAAGAACCCAAGAACCAGAAGTCACACTCACCCATTTTGTTGGGGACAACCAGTTTTGTCTTCTTTTCCACACACACAGCAGGCTGGACCCCCATTTTGGGGTCTTCTTTCTGAAAACAAATGGAAGGTGAATGAAATGAGGGAAGGCTGACATCACACAGAAAAAAGTGCTTTTTAAAAGCATCTGATGATATTTTGAGCCTGGACCATCTGCCTGTTCTGTGGTAATTCTTTAAATCTTCAGCTGTGTTTCCATTATTCTTATGTATTTTTATGTCAGGATTCTCTTTTTTATTCATGGACTACTATGCCTCTCTCTTCATCCCACCCCCCATGACTCTAAGGAAATCTTTTACCCATCCCACCTCTGAAGCCCCTCTTTCTTTTCAGATACCTAACCCTCCTTAACCTAGCCAGGAACAAAGCAGGAAAACTGCATTTTTTTCTGGCTAATCGTCTCCAAGACCTACAATTTCACTGAGTGTATTCTGCTGTTCTTTTCTACTTAGTACATAAACTATTAAAATGGTCATCTGAATTCCTACCTTCACTTGTGGAGACACATCACTTTTCCTTGTTCTCTTCATGATTTCATCTATTCTCTAAAAACAAAAAAGAAAAAATCAAGTAAGAGGACTATAAGACCAAAAACATAAAAGTAGCTTGGTTTACATGCAAAGTCACATTTCTCAGAAAACTTGTAAGAGGCAAATGTCAGAAGAGGATAACAAGTACAGAAAGGTTTTCCACTAGTTTTGGAGATGTACACCTCTGGCTCCACGGACAAGGTCAAATGCTTGAGAAGTTAACTAGTACGTATCTAGAATCAATATTCAATTTATATCCCATATTTCTCCTTCTCCTTAGGCTCCATATAAATCAACAAATTACCACCTGCCATTAAAGAGGACCACCCTGCAGAAAGTGAGGCTGAGGCTGAGGTGCATCTCAGGAAAGAAGGCCACAGGCTGGTCTCCTGGGTCCCAGGCCTACAGCAATACAAAGCCCACATTGGGCCTAGGACACCATGAGAATACTCCTTTATAATCAGTCTCCTTAAACCCAACTTTACCCATAAGTATAGTTAGTGTAAATGGACTAAACACTCCAATTAAAAGACAAAGAGAAAGACTGTCAAACAGAATTAAAATAACAATTCCTGGCTATATGCTCTTTACTTATAAAAACACACAGAAGAAGTTTGAAGTAGAAGGGTGAAAAAGATTTGACATACAGACACTAATCATAAGAGGGCTGTCAGGCCAAGCACAGTGGCTCACGTCTATAATCCCAGCACTTTGGAAGGCCGAGGCAGGAGGATCCCTTGAGTTCAGGAGTTCGAGACCAGCCTGGCCAACATGGTGAAATCCCATCTCTACTAAAAATACAAAAATTAGCCAGGTGTGGTGGTGTGCGCCTATAATCCCAGCTAGTTGGGAGGCTGAGGCAGGAGAATCGCTTGAACCTGGGAGGCGGAGGTTGTGGTGAGCCGAGATCACACCACTGCACTCCAGCAGGAGCAATAGAGTGAGACTGTCTCAAAAAAATAAAAGGCAGGGGGCTGTCAAAGTAGACTTTAAGACAAGAAATATCACTAGAGACAAAGGCATATCAACAATAAATATATATAAAACAAAACCTGACAGAACTGAAAGGAAAAATGGGCAAATCCATAATCACAGATGGATTTATTCTTTTTTCTATTATTTGAGACAGGGTCTCACTCCTGTTCCCCAGGCTGGAGTGCAGTAGCATGATCTCGGCTCACTGCAGGCTTAACTTCCCGAGTTCAGATCATCTTCCCACCTCAACCTCCTACGTAGCTGGGACTACAGACACATGCCATCACACCCAGCTATTTTTTGTATTTTTAGTAGAGACAGGGTTTCACTGTATTACTCAAGCTGGTCTGGAACTTCTGGGCTCAAGTGATCCTCCCGCCTCTGCCTCCCTAAGTGCTGGGATTACAGGTGTGAGCCACCATGCCTGGCCACAGATGGAGTTTTTAACAATCTTTCTCAATAACTGATAGAACGAGATAGCAAAAAACTAATAAAGACATAGAAGATTTGAACAGTGGTATCAATGAACTTGACCTAACTGACAATCCTAGGATCATTCTATCCAATCACTGCAGAAGAGAACTGGATTTACTTCCTGTTCACTTACCCTAAGTCTTCCTGACCCTCAGCCCTTACCTTCTTTCTCTCCAGTCTCTCCTGCTCAATCTGCAGCATAATCTGTTCTCTCTCGAGACGCATCTGTTCAGCTACCTCCCGGGCCTTTGCTTCTGCTGCTTCTTTCTAACAGAAACAGGTAAATCAAGGCAAAGCTTTAATAAGCTAAGAAAACAGTGTGGTAATTCCCTGGCTTTGCACATGTTCCTTCATCTCATCATCTGCCCTAAAGTGGATGCTGCTCCAATATTCAACGTGGATTTACATAAACCACTGTATGACACAGCAAACATGGTTGGACCTCATTCATATACCCCTGGCTCACCATGCAAATCACCTGCAGACAGTTCTCACACATGGCCAAGGCTTTTCTGTGTCTGTGGGCAGGCTTGGGCCATGAAGTGTGCACGTGGCCAGATCAGAGAGTTAATTCCCCAGGGAGTGACCTTCTACTACAGTGAAGGGCAGGATGTGGTAGATAAGTAGTTCAGTTTCCTCATCCCTCAGCTGGACGATTCTAAAGCATGATCCACAGTCTCTCAGAGGTTCCCAATGGGACTGTGTTCCAGTCACCCACAGTAACACATGCATCAATGCACTTACATTGGCTTTTCTCCTATTCCTCTACCAGCTTCCTGGGATTCGCTTGCAAAAAAAAATTGCTGGCACCCAAATTCTTATCCCAGGATTTGCCTTTGGGGAAACCCTAACTGACAGATGGCAAACATTACCAACTTCGCTGCAACTGCCCCAACTTATTTTTAATAACCAGCCCAGAGAGTTTAAGAAAAAACTTCAAGTAAACATTATGAGTCACTGAAATTTAACTAATTGTACCTACTATCAAGGTCCTTAAAAAACAAGTAAAGTCCATCTGAGTGCTCATAGAGTACCTGCTTTTCAATCATGGCTTTCTCTTGTTTTTCTTTTTCTGGCTTTTCTTGTTCTTGCTTTTCTTTCAACAACAGCTCCTCCTCAGCCTTCCGCTTGGCCTCCTCGCCTGCCTCTCTTTTCTCTTCCTCTTCCTGTTTTTTCTTTTCCTCTTCCTGTCGCTTCCTTTCTTCTTCCTGCTTTCGGGCTTCCTCTTCTAGGCGAAGCCTTTCCTCCTCTGCTTTTCTTTTCAATTCCTCTCTCTCCAGCCTTTTGAGAATACAACTGTTGTTAGAAGAAGATGACATGCTCGAAAAGCAAACTGCCAGAGAACTGTGTGCTGACAGCCGAGAATAATGCTCCACATGGTAACACACACACATACCTTTCAACGAGCATTCATTTAATAACATGATTCATCCTTCCTGGAAATCCACTCTGGTCCATATATTTACCAAAAAATATTAACCAGGCTTGACTTTAAATTCTGTAATACAGCAATGAATGATGTGTTGATGTGTAACGCATACTGTATTGAAAACAGATGCTCCTCAGTCAATGAACAAATGACCACGGTGACAGAGAAAGCCAAGCCATCATTCTTATTGAATGACAATTCTTTTAAAACCTAAGCAGAATAAATATTTAAAACCAATGAAAGCTAGGAAAAATAGGAAGTGTCTCAATGGGCACAAATGTGCCAGTCAGCAATTTAAGAGCAGTGACTGTGAACTCAAAAAGTCATACCAATTTGGTTCTAATTGGTATGTGACTTATGAAGCAGCAAATGGAAGAAAATGCTCAACAGAAACTTGACATTTAATAAATTAAAACATCTATTTCCATTTATTTTGGCAATCTTTAGAAATCTATTTTAGCTTTCTTTGCTATATGAAAATTAAGTGGCATTTAGACATTTTCATCCACAGTCAGATGAATGGTTCATGGTGTAGTGGTAAAGAGCTCGAAGCAGTAAGGGAAAATTATGCAAAGTCCAAGAGCTTGTTTTAACCTTTCTAATGTTCCTCCTCCTCACATGTACGTCACTTTCCTTGGGTAATCACTCGCAATGTGATGTATGGGCACGACTCAAATTGTACTCTGATTATGCCACTCACTGTGTGCCACCTGGAAAGTCACTCAATGTTCTTGATGCCCATTTAAAAAATGGGAAAAGCTATACTATTGTTCTATGGCTTTACTGTGAGAATGAAAATGCCTGGCCCTAGAAGGTTCTCAAATGTTAGTTTGTTTTACAATTTAAAATGAATCCTCTCTCCAAGCCCCAATGTCCTTTAAAGTGCACCTATAAATCTGTATGTCTTTTAGAAATTACCTTCACTTGGAAGCATGTGCCAATGACTTACTGGGATGCTGTTATTTGTTATAAAAAGGTCAAGACTTAAAAAGAGCATCCATCCATCCTAATGCTCAGCTTCAGAACTTGTGCAGGCTAATAGCCTATGTATGACCCAAGGAAATATTTTGTGTATTCATTCAAAGAAATATTTTAAAAGACAGATAAAGAAATACTTAAATATATTAGCCTCAGACTGTAACAATACGTGATAACACTAAATTAGGTCACAATGCCTATAAAGCATTGTGAAACAACTCAAATTATTAACAGATATTCTGGAGAGGAGCATTATAGAACCTATCAGAAAGAAGCTCCCATTTTCTTAGATTCCTCAATGAAATACTAAGTATGTCCAACACAGGATTATCCAAAATGGATGTGTTAATAACAAGATGTATCTAAAGGTTAACTGAAATACCATTTCATTTCTTACCCTTTATTAACGAGCCAATTATGATTGTCCCAGAGAAGTTAACACACAAAGGATACATTGTATATTAATTAATGTATAAGCTACTTCATAAAGGACCTGCCATCTTCATCTCCAGGACCTGAAAATCCATTCTTTTTTTTTTTGATGGCGTTTCACTGTTGTTGCCCAGGTTGGAGTGCAATGGTGCAACCTCGGCTCACCACAACCTCTGCCTCCCAGGTTCAAGTGATTCTCCTGCCTCAGCCTCCCAAGTAGCTGGGATTACAGGCATGTGCCACCACGCCTGGCTAATTTTGTATTTTTAGTAGAGACGGGGTTTCACCATGTTGGTCAGGCTGGTCTCAAACTCCTGACCTCAGGTGATCTGCCTGCCTCGGCCTCCCAAAGTGCTAGGATTATAGGCATGAGCCGCTGCACTTGGCCTCTGTTTCTTGTTTTTTACCATCAGGACTTCAGAAGTGCCCAGATGCACACATGTAAGAACATCCTTATGGCCCCTGAACCTCCATAATCCTCATTATCACCCAAAATATAAATCCCCACAAGCCCATGAGACCCTGCTTGTCCTTTCCATAGCACCTCCATGGAAATCTTGTCCTTTTTTTTTTTTTTTTTTTTTTTTGAGATGGAGTCTCACTCTGTTGCCCAGGCTGAAGTACAGTGGGGTGATCTTGGCTCACTACAACCTCTACCTCCCGGGTTCAAGTGATTCTTGTGCCTCAGCCTCCCAAGTAGCTGGGACTACAGGCATGCGCTGCTACGCCCAGCTAATTTTTGTATTTTTAGTAGAGACAGGGTTTCACCATGTTGTCCAGGCTGGTCTCGAACTCCTGACCTCAAGTGATCTGCCTGCCTCGGCCTCCCAAAGTGCTGGGATTACAGGTTTGAGCCACCGCGCCCAGCCCCTTCATCCTCTTATATACCAAGTTCTCTCCCTTAACGACACTTTGCTTCCCCAACGTAGGTAAAATTTGGCAAAACAACCAACCAACCCTGGTTTCCCCTGTGTGAAACCAGGTCCCTCACAATCCTCTTCAAGGATGAGCATTCCTTCTGTCTCTGCTCAAAGAACCAGACAGCACATTAGATTTCATCATTTTCCCCGCCGCCCTCTGCTGTGGGCTACCCCGAGCCTACCGCCCTTGCCGTCATTACTAAACCTCCAAAGTTCATCAGCTCTGTGTGTAGTCCTTTTTTTTTTTTCTTTGTAGAGGCAGGGTTTCGCTCTGTTGCCCAGGTTGGAGTGCAGTGCTGCCACCACAGCTCACTGCAGCCCCAACCTCTCAGGCTCAGGCTCAGGCTCAAGCGATCCTCCCACCTCAGTTCCCAAGTAGCCAGGACCACAGGTGAGTGCCACCACGCCCGGATCACTTTTGAATTTTTTTTTTAATAGAGACAGGTCTCATTTTGTTGCCTAGGCTGGTCTCAAACTCCTGGGCTCAAGTGATCCGCCCACCCCATTCTCCCAAAGCACTGGGATTACAGGCGTGAGCCACTATGCCTGGCCCTGTGTGTAGTCCTGTCACCCTCTCCATCCTTGTTCTTGTCATTCACACAAGTCCATCTCCCTTTCCTCACTATGTACAAAGTACCAGAAAATTGTGCATTACTGTCATCATTTGGCATTCAGTGGATGCATCATCCCATGTCCCTGTCACTGGTCATTTGAGGAGGATCTTCATATATTGGCTCCTGTCTGTTGGAAACTCCAGCACCTCACCCCCTTTTCTGTCGCTCCCTGTTAACCTTCCTCATGTCACTGACACAAGCTTAAACTTGAATTGTTCAATCTGAGGGACGAGTATGTGGGTTTCACTGGTCTCTATTCTTACGTGCTTAAAAGTTTTCATTTTAAAACAAGCCTAACCTTCAACATTAATCTTCTTTGATCTGATCACACCCCATCCTTCTGCCTTTTTCTCTCCTGACCTGCCCTGGTTAGCGCTGTGCAGTCTACTTGTATCTGCTTCCCTCTCTCTCAGTGTCCCCCAGGCCTTGGGTATCCTTGTGAGCATTTCAGAGATGGCATGGAGGTCACTCTGCTGCCCAACTCCAGGCTTGAGTGGTCTCCAAGACCACTCCTGGGCTGCCAAGCACTAGTTAGAGAGAGGCGTAAACAAGGCTGGCTGGTTATCTGCCTGCTGGCAATTGCATTCCGGCCTTTTAATCCTCATCCCCTGGATCCCTTATGGACACAGTCCCAATTGCCACTTTTCTCAATCTTCGTCATCTTCCATAGTTGATGGTTATCACCAACTGCTCCACAGAGAAGACTGAGGCCACCCGATCTGAGCTTCTTAAACTCTCCTCTATGACATTACTGCTCAGAAATGTCCCCATTTGTTCCTCTGGTTAGATGGAAATGCCACCACTTGTGCTGTGAATTCCACATCCTCCACAGCTGTGTCCCTCCTACTAGCCCCTCTTCCCTTCATTTGTCAGTTTCATCCTTCTGCATGCATTTTTTCCATGCCCTGGAAAAATGCTCATGTCTCGGGCATCACAAGCAACCCTCCTCAGTCCTCTCTCAGCTGCTTCCCATTCATGACTGCTTAACAGCCAGCTTATATTCTGGGCCCGTATCCGCTCATCTCTTCAGGCTGCTTTGTCTCTATCCTACTTCTCAACAATTTCCCTCCAAAATCTCTTTTCATCTCCTAAATCCCAAGACCAACAGCCCTCATCTTTGATAAGCCTATGTCTTATCAAAAGTCCCGCCCATGTGGCTCTCCCTACAGCCCTGTGCTACATGAGGCTGCATGACCCTGGCTCTCTCCTACCTCTCTTGGCTTTCCCTTCCTGCCTCAGCTGCTGCTACATCCTGCTGCCCCACATCGCATGTACCCCCACCTGCCCTAGCTCTCACCAAAACCACCTGCCACCTGTAGGCTCTGCAGCAAAAAGCCAGGTCTGAGCAGCCTCGAAGACCTCTGCCTGTGGTTCCTGGCCTGGGCTAACTCTTGCTTTGACAAGAAACTTTAGCCTGGCTACATGACCTTGCTCATGGAGAGCTGTCTAACTGGAATATTCTCTTTTCTTCAATTTTTTTAAAAAGATGGGGTCTCGCTATGTTGCCCAGGCTCATCTCGAACTCCTGGCCTCTAGTGATCCTCCCACCTCAGCCTTTCCAGTAGCTGGGACTACAGGTACAAGCCATTGCGTCTGGCTGGAATATTCTTTCATGTGAACCCCTAGTAGCTATTTTAGCTTCTTAACATGACTTAAAGTGATCCGTCTAGGAATCCCATTAAGATCTCCTGCTTACTAGTTCCTGCCAGTGCCTTCCCCAGGGTGGACCCGGGGTCTAAGGTTTCCTTCCCCACCTCTAAGAATCTCACTTTATATCTTGGGCCATCCACAGCCCGGGGGCTGGGCTGGGCCCTGTTGTGTTTGCGAATGGACCAACTTTTGTTCTTCTGCTTAGGGCCTGCTTGTCTGGACTCCTGGTTGGCCCTTCTGTTCTGGTTCCCCCATCCTTGACTTGGATGGTGTTTCCCTTACCAGTTTGTGACAATAATTGGGCTTTCCACAGTTTGACTCAAGTAACTTTATTTTTCTCTAAATTATTTTATCTGGCAACATTTCTGTGGCTTTAACTATTAACTGTAAACATAAAACAGATGTGAGGGTGATCTTATTCCAAGAGGTGGCCGCTGTGTTCCAGCCCCAGGTTGTCTGGTACTTTCCTTCCTCACTCCTCACCTCCCACGTGGCACTATGCAAAGCTTCACATTCTGGCAAGAGAGAGGAAAACTCATTTGGGGTCAGGTGTATTGCTCTAATTTTTACCTACACCCCCAAGCTTCAATTCCATCTCCAATCATCTGAACGTACTGTAGACACCATAAGCTTACCTAAAATCAAGTGAATAATTTTTATCTTTTAAAACGAATTCCTTATGTCCTTTCTTTACCTGTTATTGGGTGTACCATTCTCCTAAGACCTTAGAATCAAACCTCAGCATCAACTTCAAACCTGCCCATTTCTTTGGAATTGTGTAAGTCCACAGACACTGGCTTTTGCAGGTCTGCCTTCACCATACTACTTTAGCCCTTCTGTTCTCTTAACCTACTACTACGATGGTTTCTTAGTCAGGATTCTTCCTCCTTCTGTTCCTTTCTTGTACATTTACTGAGCGCCAGGCACCAGTGATCCAAAGACTGTGTCCCAGCCTTTTAAGGTGCTAACTGGGGAAAGGAGGCCTGTAAACAAATGAAGCTATGTTAGTCAACTGAACAGCTGGGCTCAGTATGGGTGAAGAGTGGGGGGTCGTCAGTTCTGTCCCAGGCACAGGGCCAGAAAAGGTACAGGGAGGGAGCAAGACTTGACCTGCATTTTGAGAAATGAAGAGGTGTCTGGCAGGAAGGAGCACAAGTCCACGTGGAGGCAAAGTAAAAGCACAGCTTTTGAGGTGTACAGCCATGTGATGGGTGAATGTCAGGGAGCTTTGCACACTGGTGTCTGGAGGAAAGCAAGGGGTAAGAGGCAGGTAGTGGCCAGTTCATGGCAGGCCTTGAAGGCCTGTTGACAGGTTCGGGTGGATCCAGTGGGCAGGGGAGTCTCTGGCTTGTTAAAGGACAGGAGAACAATCACATTTATTTGAGAAAGGTCAGTGTGGACCCAGCATGGACAGGGGACAAACTCTAGGAGACCCAGAGCAGGGAGCTCAGTTGGGATATGACAGATACAGTCCAGGTGAGAAGCGATGGGGGCTGGAGCTGAGGAAGGAGAGGAGGGACTGGAAGGGAAGGGAGAGAACAGAGATGTCAATGTGACAGCTGATGAAGACTGGACCCGACAACCACTGGGAAGAAGGAGGAAAGGAAAGAGCTGAGA
Organism: Pongo abelii; assembly: GCF_028885655.2. Lineage (NCBI taxonomy): Eukaryota > Metazoa > Chordata > Mammalia > Primates > Hominidae > Pongo > Pongo abelii. The sequence continues at coordinate 20,124,904 of NC_072008.2, forward strand.
GTGGCACTGAGACTTTTCACCTGGGTGCCTGAGGAGATGGGAATGCAGAGCTCATGAAAGAGAAAGGTAGTTTGGGGGAAAAAATACTAAGTTCTGCTTTGGAAATGCTGGATTTGAGATGTATATGGGACACACTCAAATGAAAACTTATTGCAGCTGGAAATACAGTCTCTAGGTTCTAGACCAGTGCTATCCAATAGAACCTTCTGTTGAATAGGAAAACAATCTATAGATTTGTGCTGCCCGATGTGGTGTGGATCCACATGTACTCAGATGCAGCTCTTGAGCACGGAAATGTGGCAGGTGTGGCTGGGGAAATGAATTTTACTGAATGTATATTTTGGTGGCCACATGTGCCTAGAGGGTCTGATAGTGGACAATGCAGCCCTAGACAGAGCTCGGGCCACAGGCATAGTTTTAGGAGTCATCAGTACACTTGTGTTATTAGTGCCTCCCTTGTTCCAGAAAGTATTTAGAAAGCAAGCTGCAGTTAGCTTCAGAAACAGACAATAAAACAAGACAAAGGGAAAATGAAGGTGGGAAGTGAGATGAGAGCAGAGTTGGTTTAGCACAACAAAGGCTCAACAGAAAGCTGCTGTGTAAAATGTGGGCCCTAAATCTTTTGACACCATAGGAAACTGGCAGGATGGCAGGGACACTGGCAGAACAGGCGGGAGCAGTGCTGCTCGGGAAAGCTTGTTGGGAGAGAAGCTGGTCCAGGACTAAGGGCTGAGAGCCCAGGCAACATTTAAGGGGATGAGGGGCAGACAGAGGAGGCTATGAAGGAGAGGCCAGAGAAGCAAGGGCAAGCTTGACAAGGCCAAAGCCAACCAAGAAACTGATTAGTAGTTAGGCAATGAGGAGGAGTGGTAGGTGTGAGGTTTGAAGACTGAATGCGAGTTGAGAAAATAAAGACAGAAAGTTCAATCAAATCTTTCAGGAGCTGGGCTGTGAAGAAAATGGGAGACACAGAGGGTGGTAGCTGGAAAGTAAAGAACATCACCTTCTTTAGCACACGGCTACGATCATGTTACTCACCAGCTCAGAGCCTACATGGTATCTCCATGGCCTGCAATTATCAAGGCCTGACATCTGAGGTCCTGTGATTCATCTTTATCTCTTGCGACCTCCCTTCACACACCTTAAGGCTCACCCAAACCAGCCCAAACATGCCACTCGACAAAACAAACAAACAAACAAAACACGTCTGTACTGACCAAAATGTTGGAAACAGGAAAACAATCAAAGAAGTCCCGAATTTCAAGAAGGGACTGTCCAGACCTACCCCACTGTCCCTTTTAAAAAATAGATCATCAAACCTGTATTCAGAGACCACAAAGACTTACCAAGGTCACTAAAGGATCAATAATATTCTATTATTTATTACTCTAAATTTGGTGCTGGCCTTTAAGTGCTACAGCATTGCCTGCTTCCTGTCATGTTAATTCTCTAAACCGTATTGGACTATACTCCGTGATGAGCCTAACAGCTTGCTTTATCAATTTAATGATAAAATCGACCTTGTCCTTCAACATGCTTTCTTCTCTAAATAAAAAGATCAGAAAAGGAAGGGCTGTCTGTATTGTGACAAAGTACCCTGGTACTAACATCACAGTGGTTCGCAAACCCTGGCAAGCTACTAAAACAGAACAGGGCTGAGTCCATGTGTTTTTACTGCATTCCCCGGATGATTCTGATGCTCTTCAAGGTGTAGGGACCACTGCAATGATGTCTTTTGTCTTGCTCCCAAATGGGACTCCCCATGCCTCACTGTTCTTAGACTATGAGGTTGCCCCTATACACAACCCTATGCCTAGGGGACACTGCTCAACCCTCCCCTCTGTCTCTCACTTTGGGGTATGAGTTAGGATAATTTGATGGAGGAAACAATTTGGAAATCAGAATCAAGACCAAAACCAGAATCTTGAACCTCTTGTCTTCCCAGGGAGAATCTCATTTTATAAACAAAGTTCAGACTTCCCTGATAGCTCTAGGAGGCCTGCCTGGCCCCAAAGTCCAAGAGGAAAATGGGAAGATGCCTGTGCCATTTAGATCCAAGAGCTATGAGTTTCCAGGTCCTCCGAAAAGAACAAAGTTCCATTGTTATTAATAATTACATCTAATATAAGACTCAGTCCCCTGAACACCTTCCATGTAGTTCAGACATTCTAGGTTCCCATACTTCTGTTCAAGTTTTATCAATACTAACGCTGTAAAAAGAAAGGCAAGTTGCTCTTTCCAACACAACAGTTACATGAGATCACGCCGAAATTCTGAGCACTAGCATACCTATCTTGTTCTTCCTTCTCCAGTCGTTCTTGCTCCTCCTGTTCCTTCTGCAGCCGGGCCTGTCTTCTCTTTTCAGCCAAGATCTTCGCAGCCTCTCCTGCATCAGTGGTGCCTGCTGTGGGCTTCCCCAAGGCTGCACCAGAGGAGAGGCATCAAGAGGAAAAGATCAAGGGAAACGAACATAATGATTCCACTCACACAGCAGCTGCCAGTTGGAAGTGAAAAAAAATCCAACCCAGTGTGGTGATGGGAAATGCCGTCCAGACTAGCACAATCAACCACCAAGCAAGAGAAGCTGTCATGGGCTGGCTGGAACCCTGGATGCATTTTACAGTGGAAGACAATAGAAACATGAGGAGGAAAGACAAGGTCACTAGCAAGTGCCACAGCAGCCACCATCTGGGTGAACTCACTGCATCACAGAAGCCTGAAAGTCTAAAGGAAGATCTTCTTTTGCGTGAGGTGCAGATGCGGGCCTGTCTTACTCAGCATTCCCCGTGAGCTTCCACAGCCATGAGTGGAGTCAGCCCCTAGATTTCCTCCAGGGGACCCTCAGAAGACTGAAGGAAAGAACTCAGGAGCAACGTGCAAACCCAAGAAAACTGCACAAGGGGGATGAACTTGTCCCCAGGGAAAAATCCCTCTCCCTCCCCAAAACATGAGAGAATGGCATGTGGATTGGGTCTGAGGAGAACCGTCTTGGGAAAGCCAAGGCATGGTGGCAGCATCTACCTGCACTATTTTCGGCTTTCCCTCCTGTGGCAGCAGCATGCTTCTCGCTGGCATGCTTGTCCACTACATGCTTCTCTAGGGCGTCCTCTCCTTGTGGGCCAGCAGCCTGCTGAGCCAAGGTACCTTCCCTTTCCTTGTTGCTCTTCTCTTTCTCCGCTTTCCTCTTGGGCATGTCTTGGCCAGAAAGGGCAGGTAAGCGGTACTTCACAGGAGACCCTGGGTAGGGAGGTTTCGTTGTCTTTGGAGACTGTGGATAAGCTTTAGTAGCTGTCCTGGAAAACAAAAAATATGCCAGAGGATGATTACTGGGCCTGAACACAGAGCTCTCTGTTCCTAAGACACCTAGTTCCAACAAGCTGAAAAATTTCATCCTTCCAGAGGAAGGAAAGTAGGGCTTAGCACACACTCAAAAGTCACTAAAGTGCTCTCAGCCCAACAGGAATATATGGTCTCTCTAAGATGGCCCTGGTGGAAAGGGAAACATTTTAAGAAGCCCAGCTGATGATGCCATGTCCTAATCTCACTTAGGTTTCATGACAATGTAAAGATGGAGTATTAGGCACTTCCCTACTCCCTCTTTTTAGGTGAACATCAGGGTTGAATCTGGTTTCAGCATATGGCAATGAACATGCTGGCTCCTTTTAAAAAAATTGTGACAAAACATATATAACATCAAATTTACCATTTTAACCATTTTTAAGTGTACAGTTCAGTGGCGTTCAACTCTCCATTCCCCTCCCCTCAGCCCCTGGCAATCACCCTTCTACTTCCTGTCTCTGTGAACGTGCCTCTTCCAGGTGACTCGTATAAATGGAATAACACAGTATTTGTCCTTTTATGTCTGGCTTATTTTACTTAGCAAGTCTTCAAGGTTCCCCATTCCTTTTTAAATGCTGAGGAACACAGCCAACAGATGGGGATGGGGGCTGTTTTTTGGACGGTCTCAGGTTTAAAAGAATCTCTCTTCTCCCAACTGGGCAGATGCAAAAGGTGAGGACAAGCCACTTGGTTAAAACACAGGAGCTCGTCTTATGTCTGCTGGGAAAGGGTCTGTTACAGGTACGCCAGCCTAGGCTGGGCTCCTGGTGAGTGCTGCTTGTTCAGGACACAGGTAACAGCTTAGCTTGAGATGCCCAGTTTCCCTAGAGGTTTGAACAGGGATGTGGGCATCTGTACAGAGTTCCTCTAGGAAGGATATAAAGTAATGTAAACAGAAATTATAAGTCATCACCCTCAATCCTCAGCAGGTTGAACCATGAATTGCTAATATCTGACTTTTTTGATCTATAAAAACAGCAATAAAAATGGCAAATCACCCTAATATTCAAAGACAATTTTTCACCAGAGGCTTAGAGTTACCTAATCAGATCCTGGTAATAAGGGGAAATATGATCAGATCAATATTAAACTTGGTCTTGAAGGAGAAAAGAATCCTCAAGTGCCATGTGGACTTTCATATTAGCCAAGTGGCTTCCCTGTGTCCTCATGCCATTAGGCCTGGAGCAACTCAGAACTCCCAAGACACCTTGTCTTTGTGGATGGTGCTTCGACTCTCTGCAGACTATTCTCCCCTCTGGCCTTGGGCTCAGGCCCCACACTCGGGTTCTCCTAAGGGATGTGGTTTTTCAGAGTGCTTAGCAATCAGGTGGTTTTTTCCAGGTACGCTATATAACGCTGGTCTTCTATTTTTTCCTAGACTCTTACCAAGTAAAAGCCATGCAGAGAATCCCCCTGCCCCGCCATACATATACGCCCGCATAGCAGGCTTCCTCAACCTGGCATCACTGACATTTGGGGCTGGATAGTGCTTTGTTGTGGGGTTGTCCTGGGCACTGTGGGATGTTTAGCAGCATCCCTGGCCTCCATTCACTAGATGCCAGCAGCAGTCCGCTCCCCATGCAGGTTGTGACAACCAAAAATGCCTTCAGACATTGCTAAATGTCCCCTTAGGGACAAGATCTCCCTCAACTGAGAATCCCTGAGACATGGGGTAGGGCGGGGAGGGAGAAAGGGAGAGAGAAAGAGAGGGAGAGGGAGAAGGAGGGGGAGGGAGGGAGGGAGACAGAGAGACAGAGAGAGAGAGAGAGAGAGAGACAGACAGAGAGAGAGACAGAGACAGACAGACACAGAGACAGGTGCACACACACTCTGTCTGTACCCAGTAGGTAAGAGTGGAGCTGTTCTGCATGGTGACCTTGAGGGTCCTGAGAGCCTTGGCTCGAGAGGTAATGTGTGAGTGCCTCTATGATTCGCACGTGAGTCCTCATGTGTTCTGACACAGTCAGACCAGGTCCTTACCCTGGCCATTTGGAGCTCAGACCCCCAATCACACTCTCTGCAGTTGTGTCCATGTTTACTCAGTGCTGTCTACACACCAGCCACTAGGCTGCTAAATGTCTACAGACACATATTTGTGTACATATGTGTGTAAATGGTATGACACAGGTACTATTATCATGGCCACTTTACAGATGAGAAAACTAGGCTTAGAGAGGTGAAATGGCTTCCCACAGTGAACCAAGCCACAGAGCCTTCTTATAGCTCTGCTCTACTTCCTGTGTTGCCAGGGCAGCTAAGTCTGAGTTTGAGGTCACCAAGACCCCAAGATGTTCTTTATAGAACTGGCATAGAGTAAGCACTCAATAGCTGTTAGGTATTGGTGTTGATCAATTAGATGATAAACTAAAAATCCAAATAATCCTCACAGACAAGAATGAACCAAAACCAGGAAGATGAACTGTAATAACAGGGGAGCCCATGTCCTGCTTGCTCACACTGACAGTGCTCCATTGAGCATGGTTTTCCAATGAGTTACACAATGTGTACTAACTATATGCATTAGTTGAGCCTGCATTTAGTCTCAATTAATATGTATAAAGATACAGACGGTGGTCTTTTGCTTGGCCACGTCTTCCTTTCATGCTGTTATCTAAGGTGAGTGGCGCCCACAGTAGAGCTGTATACCCGCCACCCGACCACCACGAGGGTGTCTCAAGAGACTTGGTCTAGTGCCTTGCCAAGATCAAAGCACATTACCTCTCCACTGGATTGTCATGTGAATGATATGTGTCCTTTGATCCAACAACAGTACAAAGGCAGGGAGTGGATTTGAAACTTGGCGATAGAGGCTGTAGGAAAGACTACTATCTCGTGGTAGATGATAACAGATGGAAACACTTTCTCATCCCATAAGCATTCCTACCTTGACCTGTTGAGGAGGACTTTCTGGCATTGGAAGGCCTGGCAAATCTCACCTGATCTTCTTACTTGCCCTCACCCTCCTCCCCATGGAATGAGGTACAATTTCTCTGATTGGTGAGAATGAGCAAAGGTGCTAGGTGTGCACAACCCTGCCTGTTCTTGTTCTCTCCCTGGAACTTGCCTGCGAGCCCACACTCTGGGCTTCTCTAAGCAGTATAGAAAGAGGTGGGTTCTGCTTCGGGGGTCCCTGAAGTGTGCTGGCACTTCTGCCCATGAATGTCTCCAGGGCTGGACTGGGGGGAGTGGGTGGGAGGCCTGAACTGGCTGCAGCCTCAGCAGCCATAGCCAGCATCTGAGTTCCAGCACGACCTCTGTGTCTGCTTAAATGGCTCACACACTCAGTCAGTGTGGCAGGATCCTGTTGGCTATGTCAGACCCATCTAAGTAGATGGAAATGCAGGACAAGATCCTAATCCTAGGGAGAAAAGGCCAGGGTGGCCTAGGTGGGGGAGGGTCTGACAGCCTCAGGTTGGCATAGCCCTGAACAGCCTTGCTTGTTTTAAGAGAATGGTCACATGTAGGTTCAGTTCACGCCACAGAATGCGAGGTTCCATTCTAAATAAAACTGGACCAATTACCCATGAGCACACATTTAAAAATAACTTCTACCTGAGAAGTAAGGGTGGATTCTTTGGGATAAAGCTCATTAAGAAGTCTGTTTACAGTCCCCGACCCCAGCCCCTGCCCAATAAACAGAGTAAGTTAGAAAACACACACATACTCGTATGCACACACAAACATGACCTTCAAATTAGAAAAGTGTGGGCAAGTCATAGATGTTTTTTTTTTTTACAGTGAGTGAACAAAATACAGAATTAAAAAAAAGAAGTTCCCAATGTTATCTACAGTCTGTCAAGTTTCCTGCTCATCCTGCCTTGCCACTTGCTTACATGGACTTTGTACCCTGGCAGCTGCCCTGCAAAAGTGCTAAGCACAGGTATCTGGAAGAAACTAAACCACAAGGCTGGTATGTCAGACTGCACGGCTCTCTGGCCAGCCCCGCTCACATTGCTGAAAGCTAAAGAAAGTCTGGCAAGCTATTTTTCAATTTCCTGGAAATGGGTATCTTGGCTGATTAAAGAAATACGAATTAATTAGGGGAACTCACTGTGCTTGTACGGAGCTTTATTCTGAAGTACCTTCTCATCTATTTAACAAGGGTCTATTTGATTGCCACAGTAATCCAGTGAGGTAGGTAGGAAATTGCTATTAACCATATTTTAGAGAAGAAAACCAAAGTCCTAAGAGTTTAAACAACCTTTCCCAAAGAAATGCAAACAGACAAGAGTGCCAGGGCTGGCACTCAAGGCATTTGTTCATTGTCTCACTTTTTTACCTCTTCCACTTTAATTTTTCAAGGTCCAATAAAAATATAACAAAGGGGATTCACAAGGTGTGTTTAGGATGGTAAACTAGGCCTTCCAGGAACATAAGGCAGTATGATATAACCTTTTAGGATCCATGACTGGCAGAAAATATGAACAAACACCTCTGTAAACACAGTGGCAAGAATAACTCTCTGGAGAGGGTTGTCATGCCTCTGAATGTGAGTTGACTGCAAAGTGGAACCCCCAAAGGACTTTTTTCCTCCAATCTTGGAATCTAGCTCCATGTTCTCCAAAACCACTCGACTCCATGCACAGTCAGTGAACACAGCCCACTCAATGCATGGGAGGGGTCTTGGCTTCATCAGCACAGCTCAGCCAACATTCAGAAAAGTTTGTTACTTCCTAGATAAGAAAGAGCAGCAGTTTTATACCAGAGAAACCTGGGAACACCACCTTAATCCAGTAATCAAAGTTAATATCACCAGTAATTAAACAAACTGACATCATAGCCTCCTGATATGACGTACTGAGAAGGACCCAACACCTCTGCCACGAGATTCCTGCCCAAAGAAAAGAACGCAACCTGAATGTAATTAGAGGAAACGTCAGGCCTATCCAAACTGAAGGCAGTCCTCAAGACGGCTAGCCTATATTCTTTAAAAATGTCAAGGTCGGCCGGGTGCAGTGGCTCACGCCTGTAATCCCAGCACTTTGGGAGGCTGAGGCGGGTGGATCACGAGGTCAGGAAATCGAGACCATCCTGGCTAACATGGTGAAACCCCGTCTCTACTAAAAATACAAAAAATTAGCCGGGTGTGGTGGCATGTGCCTGTAGTCCCAGCTACTCGGGAGGCTGAGGCAGGAGAATCACTTGAACCTGGGAGGCGGAGGTTGCAGTGAGCCGAGATTGCACCACTGCACTCCAGTCTCGGTGACAGAGGGAGTCACCATCTCAAAAAACAAAATACAATAAAATAAAATAATGTCAAGGTCAGGAAAAAGAATGGCTGAGGAACTGTTTCAGTTGAAAGAAGACTAAGAAGATGAGACAATTAAAAGCAATGTGGGACCCTGGGTTGGACCCTGGACCATGAAAAAAAAAATGATATAAAAAATCTTATTGAGCCAGACCTGGTGGCTCATGCCTGTACTCCCAGTACTTTGGGAGGGTGAGGCAGGCAGATCACTTGAGGTCAGGAGTTTGAGACCAGCCTGGCCAACATGGTGAAGCCCCATCTCTACTAAAAATACAAAAATTAGCCAGGTATGTGGTGTGCCCCTGTAATCCCAGCTACTCGGGAGGCTGAGGCAGGAGAATCACTTGAACCTGGGAGGCAGAGGTTGCAGTAAGCCGAGATCACTGCACAGCACTCCAGCATGGGCCACAGAGCAAGAGTCTGTCTCAAAAAAACCCAGAATCTTACTGGGACACCTGGCAAAAGTTGCACATACATTAGAAATTAAGTAACAGTACCAAGTTAAACTTTCTGATTTCCATAACAATGGAAAATAATGTCTTCGTTCTTAGGGGCAAAGGGGTATGATGTCTGCAAGTTACTCTCAAACGGTTCTGGGAGAAATCTGTGTATGTGTGTCTGTGTGTGCATCTATGGAGGATGAATGTGAGAGACTGTGCAAGACTGAGTGAGGGTAATAGGGGATGGGAAGGATGACAGAAATGTGGCTACAAATTAATACAGGATAAAAGGTGTGGAAGAAAGGGTTCTGTGTTCTAGTCTTGTAATTCTTTTGCAAGGCTGAAATGATTTCAAAATTTAAAAGCTGAAAAAACTGGTGTAAATTCAAGTGATCCTCTGATAAGACTCAAAAATACAGGACTGAGTGAGTATACAGGTATGGTTGCAAGGAGGGGACATCACTTGACATTTTCAATTACGCTCTTCAGGAAGAATTTCAGATAAGAATGTAAAAGCCTACTAGAGAATGATGTGGTGGCAAAAACAGCAGTTAAGTCGCCCTTGTGGGAGCCTAGTCTGCTGTAGATGCTTATCTGTGGGAGAGGATAACCAAGCCACACATCTCCCAGAGAAGCTTATGGGAAGGGCACTCAGCCAGGATCCATTAAATGTCCTCAGCCACCAAAGGGATAGCCTGGGTCTGGGAGGGAGCCTTCCACAGGCCTGTGATTTGGAGTAAAGTGGGAGGTACTTGTTTTGGGCCATCCAGACACCTTTATCCTAATTTTTTCCCTCATATGGAATATGTTTTGTTTTCAATACATGATAAAGCGAAATTAAACTAGGTCCCTGAAACAAAACTGATCTCAGCTATGATCTACCTCTGGAAGTGATTATCTTTGGCACACTGAATTTTCCAAAGTTGGCCACAATAATATCTCCCATCCCACAAGATCTTATCTTTTGAGTTTATCTCTCCATCCCATTGAATCTAGGTTGGCCCGACTGCTTTGACCTATAAAATACAGCAGACAAGTAACGCTGTGCCATTTCAGGGCATAGTCCTTCACTGGCCTGACAGCTTCCGCTTCCTGACCCAAAAGATGCTCAATCTTGGGGCCATTTCTTGTTGGAACCCAGTCACTGTGAGAAGCCTAAGACATACAGAGAAGGCATAGCAGGCACTGTGGTTGGACAGACTCAGCTGAGCTCCCAGCCAATAGCCATCATCAACTGCCAGGTGGGAAAATGGCCCATCTTGAACCTTCAGCTCATCTGAGCTCTAGGTAACTGCAGCTCCAGTCAACACTGGACTGCAATGGCATGGAAGACCCTGGGTAACCCAAGTCAACCCACAGAGCAACTGCACAAAAGATCCAAAGAGAGAACCTCCCGGTAAGCCCAAGTCACAGAACTGTGAAAATAAATAATAAATTACTGTTTAAGCAACTCAATTTTGGGGGCTTTGTAACAGCAGTAATAGACAGCTGAAATATTACCTATCGTAATGACCAAACTGACTTAGAATATATTTTTAAGAATATAAAACCATTAGAGAATATTTCACGCTGAAGACCTGGAAGTACAGGCAGCATCAACACTCAGAGGCAGAGACGGGCTGGACAAATCCACTTGGCCACACTGGATTTCTTTTCTCTAGGTTACGGGAACAAAGCTATGCTCCATCTATGTCTTTCAGAGTGTTGTTGAATCTAGTTTTCTAAAACCCATGCAAGTACCCAATGATGAAAACAATAAAAATAAACTTGAACACTTAAAAGAGCAATGCTGTTAACATGCACAGCCACCCAACAGTGGCTTAGTTTATCTGACATCAGGCAGGAGAACAATGCACTGTCAGAGCTTAGGAGGGCACAGGAAAGGAGATCATTAATCACATGACCTGCCTGGGATTCTGGATGGGTGAGTTCAAAGGGCTAATTAAGCCCCTTTTCAAAGCCACATCATTTCCAGTGTGTTTTAAAAATCACACACTTGGTCTGCACAGAAGGAATGTCAAAAATACCAGTTTTGGTGGGGGGTTTGTTTTGTGTGTGGCACCATTCTAAAAATCAAGTAAGTCTTTTTTATTATGTTTTTCCAACACTGAATATGCAAGAGAATATTTACAAAACATGTAAGGTATAAAGAATGATATAAATGGCCGGGTGCGGTGGCTCATGCCTGTAATCACAGCACTTTGGGAGGCCAAGGCGGGTGGATCACTTGAGGTCAGGAGTCCAAAACCGGCCTGGCCAATATAGTGAAACCCTGTCTCTACTAAATATACAAAAATTAGCCAGACGTGGTGGTGCGTGCCTGTAATCCCAGCTATTTGGGAGGCTGAGGCAGGAAAATTGCTTGAACCTGCCAGGCAAAGGTTGCTGTGAGCAGAGACTGCGCCACTGCACTCCAGACCAGGCGACAGAGTGAGACCCTGTCTCAAAAAAAAAAAAAAAAAAAAAAAGAATGATATAACTGGCCAGGTGCGGTGGCTTGCACCTGTAACCGGAGCACTTTGGGAGGCAGGGGCAGGTGGGTCGTTTGAGCTCAGGAGTGAGCAAAGGGCAAAGTCCTCGAGCAGGTTTGGTCTCAGCATTTTCCCTATCTGCCAGGTGACCCTGCCCTTGCCCCCCAGCTTCTCCTTCCCTTCTTACTTGCATCCCATACCACTGCTATGTCTGAATGTTTGTGTCTCCTCAAAACATGTGAGTTGAAACCCTAACCCCATGGTGGTGGTATTAGGAGGTGGGGCCTTTGGGAAGTGATTAGGTCATGAAGGTGGAACCCTCCTGAATGGCATTAGTGCCCTTATAAAAGAGACCCCAGAGAGCTCCCTTGCGACCCTTCCATCATGTGAGGACACACTGAGAAGATGGTTGTTCATCAATCAAGAAATGGGCCCTCACGAGACACTGACTCTGGCCATACCTCGATCATGGACTTCCCAGCCTCCGGAACTGTGAGAAATACATTTCTGTTGTTTATAAGCCACTCAGTTTAGCAGCCAAACAGACTAACACACATACATACTGAGCACCTACTGTGCAACAATAAATCAAGACAGTTCCCAACCTCATAGCAGTCTAGCAGGAGATTGCTAAGTATAAAATACTAACACCAAGCAATGAGGCATAGACCAACCCCGCCTATGCCCTAGTTTCATGCATGGCTCTGCTATAATGTCACCTTCTCAGAGAATCCTTTCCTGACCACCTTATCCAGCTACTCCCTTCCACCACTCTGTCATGTGAACCGGCTCAATTTTTTTCCATAGTGCTTATCGCCACTTGATCTTATCCATGCTGTTCACTGTCACATAAGCTCCAGGAGTGCAGGGACTTTTGCATCCTCAGCCCTTAGAAGAGGCCTGGATGTTAAGTGAGTGAATGAAAGAGGGCTGTACACGATGCTCTGTCAACACAGAGAAGGGGGTGAATTCAGCTTTGGCTGGCTCTGGAGAGGATGATGGCTGAGCGGAGTCCTGAGAAGACGGGTAGTTCTTTGGATTAGGGCCTGTACTGTGCTCAACTGTGTACAAGGCTCCCCCCACCTTGCTGGAGGTTCCTTGAAATAGGGACTGTTCTCACTCATTTGGGGATTCTCTGAGGCACTGGGCATAGTGACCTGCATTCATTCATTCCACAAATATTTAAAGCACCTACTATGTGCCTACTAGTGTTCTAGACAGAGTGAAAATTAAATTTTTTTTTTCTCTAAATTAAACTGCATAAAAAAGTCTGGAATTTTAACCAAGTCTCTTTGATCAGGGACAGCTTTTACAAAACTCAGATGATGTGTCCTTTAAAATATAAAACAGTTGGCCAGGCGTGGTGGCTCACACCTGTAATCTCAGCACTTTGGGAGGCTGAGGCAGGCATATCACAAGGTCAGGAGATTGAGACCATCCTGGCTAACATGGTGAAACCCCATCTCTACTAAAAACAAACAAACAAACAAACAAACAAAAAAACCCACAAAAAATTAGGTGGGCGTGGTGGCACGCACCAGTAGTCCCAGCTATTTGGGAGGCTGAGGCAGGAGAATCGCTTGAACCTGGGAGGCAGAGGTTGCAGTGAGCCGAGATTGCACCGTTGCACTCCAGCCTGGGCGACAGAGCAAGACTCCGTCTCAAAAAAAAAAAAAAAAAAAATATATATATATATATATATATATGTATGTGTGTGTGTGTGTGTGTGTGTGTGTGTATAAAATAGTTCTAGAAACACAATCTTCTTCAACATTTTCGACTTCATATTATTCTAAGTGAACTAATGCAGAAACAGAAAACCAGACACTGTATATTCTCACTTATTAATGGGAGCTAAACAATGAGTACACTTGCACGTGAAGAAGGGAACAACAGATATTGGGGCCTACTTGAGGGTGGAGCGTGGGAGGAGGGTGAGAATCAAAAAACTACCCATTGGGTACTATGCTTATTACCTGGGTGGCAAAATAATATGTACACCAAGCCCCTGTGACATGCAATTTATTTTATTTTTTATTTTTTGAGACGGAGTCTTGCACTGTTACCTGGGCTGGAGTGCAGTGGTGCAATTTCAGCTCGCTGCAACCTCCGCCTCCCGGGTTCAAGCGATTCTCCTGCCTCAGCCTCCCGAGTAGCTGGGATTACAGGCACGTGCCACCACGCCTGGCTAATTTTTTGTATTTTTCGTAGAGACGGGGTTTCACTATGTTGGCCAGGCTGGTCTCAAATACCTGACCTTGTGATCCACCCGCCTTGGCCTCCCAAAGTGCTGGGATTATAGGTGTGAGCCACCGCGCCTGGCCTGTGACACACTCAATTCATCTATAGAACAAACCTACACATGTGCAACTGAAACTAAAATAAAAGTTTTTTAAAAAAAGATTTTCGGCCAGGCGCGGTGGCTCATGCCTGTAATCCCAGCACTTTGGGAGTCCAAGGTGGGTGGATCACGAGGTCAGGAATTCGAGACCAGCCTGGCCAACATGGTGAAACCCCATCTTTACGAAACATACAAAAATTAGCCGGGCGTGGTGGCGCACCCCTGTAATCCCAGCTACTTGGGAGGCTGAGGCAGGAGAATCCCTTGAACCCTGGAGGCAGAGGTTGCAGTGAGCTGAGACTGCACCACTGCACTCCAGCCCGGGTGACAGTGTGAGATTCCATCTCAAAAAAAAAAAAGGATTTTCAACTTCAAAGAAACAGCACAGAGCCAGTGAGCTAGTTGTGACCTTGTTTCTAAGAAGCCAACTCCAGAAACCCCCAAACCAACGAAAGAACTCCATCCTTAATATTCTGTTCCTCTAGAACTACTCCTGGTACCAAAATAGTTCTAGAGGGACAGAAATAATAGGATAGATGCATATATAAAGGGGAGTTTATTAAGGAGTACTGACTCACAATCACAAGGTGAAGTCCCACAATAGGCCATCTGCAAGCTGAGGAGCAAGGAAGCCAGTCCTTGCGATCTGAACTGCCTATCATGAACTGGGTGCTTTCTGACCTATCTAGCCATAAAGTGGGGTGTGTACAGCAGCATTCTATCATCAAATGGAAATGGTATATACATGATCAGGCTCGAGCAGGTCCTGAGGGCACAAGCAAATTACATGAGGAAGTTGCTCAAATGCCCTGTCACCCTGCCTTCTCTCCCCGAGCCTGCACCGATGTCCTCATGGGTGGTGTTGGGGGGTTCCCTATGATCAGCTGACAGAGGAAGAGAAGACTAGGGCCTGATTTACAGATGGCTGTGGATGATATGCAGGCACCACCTGAAAGTGGACAGCTACGGCACCTACAGCCCCTTTCTGGGACATTCCTGAAGGACAGTGGTGAAGGGAAATCTTCCCAGTGGGCACAACTCTGAGCACTGCACCTGGTTATGCACCTTACTTAGAAGGAGAAATGGTCAGATATGTGATTATATACTGATTCATGGGCTGCAGCCAATAGTTTGGCTGGATGGTTAGGGACTTGGGAGAAGCATGATTGGAAAATTGTGACAAAGAAATGTGGGGAAGAGATATGTGGATGGACCTCTCTGAGTGGTCAAAACTGAGGATATTTGTATCCCATGTGAATGCTCACCAATGGGTGACCTCAGTAGAGGAGGATTTTAATAATCAAGTGGATAGGATGACTCGTTCTGTGGACACCACTCAGCCTCTTTCCCCAGCCGCCTCTGTCATTGCACAATGGGTCCATGAACAAAGTGGCCACAGTGGCAGGGATAGAGGTTACACATGGGCTCAGCAACACAGATTTCCACTCACCAAGGCTGACCTAGCTACGGCCACTGCTGAGTGCCCAATCTGCCAGCAGCAGAGACCAACTCTGAGCCCTCAATATGCACCATTCCTCAAGGTGATCAGCCAACTACTTGGTGGCAGGTTGATTATACTGGACCTCTTCCATCATGAAAAGGGCAGCAGTTTGTACTTGCTGGAATAGATACTCTGGATATAGGTTTGTCTATCCTGCACGCAATGCTTCTGCCAAGACTACCATCTGTGGACCCATGGAATGCCTTACCCACCGTCATGGTATTCCGCATAGCATCGCCTCTGAACAAGGCACTCACTTTACAGCTAAAGAAGTGCAGCAGCAGGCTCATGCTCATGGAATTCATTGGTCTTAACATATTCCCCATTATCCTGAAGCAGCTGGATTGACAGAACAGTGGAATGGCCTTTTGAAGTCACAATTACAATGCCAATTCGGTGACAATACTTCGCAAGGCTGGGGCAAAGTTCTTCACAAGGCTGTGTATGTTCTGAATCAACGTCCTATATATGGTACTGTTTCTCCCATAGCCAGGATTCACGGGTCAAGGAATCAAGGGGTGGAAATGGAAGTGGCACCACTCACCATCACCCCTAGTGACCCACTAGCAAAATTTTTGCTTCCTGTTCCCGCAACATTACGTTCTGCTGGCCTAGAGGTCTTAGTTCCAGAGGGAGGAATGCTGCCACCAGGAGACACAATAAAGATTGCCACCTGGACACTTTAGGCTCCTCCTACCTCTAAGTCAACAGGCTAAGACGACAGTTAGTGTTGACTGGGGTGATTGACCCAGACTATCAAGATGAAATCAGTTTACTACTCCACAACGGAGGTAAGGAAGAGTATGCGTGGAATATAGGAGATCCCTTAGGGCATCTCTTAGTTTTACCATGCCCTGTGATTAAGGTCAATGGAAAACTACAAGAGCCCAATTCTGGCAGGACTACAAATGGCCCAGACCCTTCAGGAATGAAACTTTGGGTCACTCCACCAGGTAAAAGACAACGACCTGCTGAGGTGTTTGCTGAAGGCAAAGAGAATACAGAATGGGTAGTAGAAGAAGGGAGTCATCAATACCAGCTACGATCACAGGACCAGTTGCAGAAACGAGGACTGTAATTGCATGAGTATTTCTTCCTTATTTTGTTAAGAACATGTTTGTGCATGTATACACTTACTCTGGATATAGGTTTGCTGCATGCAATGCTTCTGCCAAGACTACCATCTGTGGACCCATGGAATGCCTTATCCACCTTCATGGTGGATGAAGAAACTATTGTCATTTCCTTTCTCTTTCCTTTATCATGTGACATAAGACTTACTGACGTCATATCAGCATTTAAGTGTTAACTTTATGTAATAGCATTTGGGTTGGGGATTGGTGTGCTTCCAGTTGTAGGAAGGATAGGCGTAATTATGACCTTATTATTTGTCTTTATTTGAAGATTATGTATGATCTCAGGAGATGTGTATGGGTTCAAGTTGACAAGAGGTGGACTTGTGATGGTTAATATTGAGTTTCAACCGGATTGGATTGAAGGATGCAAAGTATTGTTCCTGGGTGTGTCTGTGAGGGTGTTGCCAAGGAGATTAACATTTGAGTCAGTGGACTGGAAGAGGCAGACCTACCCTCAATCTGGGTGGGTACCATCTAATCAGCTGCCCGCATGGCTAGGATAAAAGCAGGTGAAGGTGGCTCACACCTGTAATCTCAGCACTTTGGGAGGCCAAGGTGGGCGGATCACGAGGTCAGGAGATGGAGACCATCCTGGCCAATGTGGTGAAACCCCGTCTCTACTAAAATATAAAAAATTAGCTGGGCATGGTGGTGCATGCCTGTAATCCCAGCTACTCGGGAGGCTGAGGCAGGGGAATCGCTTGAACCTGGGAGGCAGAAGTTGCAGTGAGCTGAGACTGCGCCACTGCACTCTAGCCTGGCGACAGAGCAAGACTCCATCTCAAAAAAAAAAAAAAAAAAAAAAGCAGGTGGAAGTGGAAGAGCGTGGAAGGACGACTAGCTGGCTTAGTCTTCTGGCCTACTTCTCCCATGCTGGGTGCTTCCTGCCCTCAAACATCGGACTCTAAGTTCTTCAGCTTTTGGACTCTTGGACCTTCGACCACAGACTAAAGGCTGCACTGTCGGCTTCCCTACTTTTGAGGTTTTGGGACTTGGACTGGCTTCCTTGCTCCTCAGCTTTGCAGATGGCCTATTGTGGGACTTTATCTTGTGATCATGTGAGTTAATACTACTTAATAAACTCCCCTTTATATATACATCTATCCTATTAGTTCTGTCCCTCTGGAGAACCCTGACTAACACAGGCTGTTTCTCTTTCTTATGGTTTGTGTGTTCACTGGAGTAGCACTTTTAATTTCCTTCAATAACTTTTCCTTTGCATTCATGACTTGGCTAACTGGTGCCAGAGACCTAGCCTTCAGCCCATGTCAGCTTTTGACGTGCCTTCCTCACTAAGCTCAATCATTTCTAGCTTTTGATTTAAAGTGAGAGATCTGTGGCACTTCCTTTCACTTGGACACTAAGAGGCCATTGTTGGGTTATCAGTTGGCCTCATTTCAATATTACTGTGTCTCAGGGTGTAGAGAGATCCGAGGAGAGGGAGATGGGGGAATGGCCTGTCAGTGGAGCTGTCAGAACACACATATTAAGTTTGTCATCTTATATGGGTGCAATTCATGGCACCCCAAAACAATTATAACAGTAACATCAAAGATCATTGATCACAGATCACCATAATGGATATAATAATAATAATAATAATAAACTTTGGATATTTTGAGAATTACCAAAATGTGACACAGAGACAAGAAGTGAGCACACACTATTGGAAAAATGGCATCGATAGACATGCTCAGTGCAGGGTTGCCACAAACCTTCAATTTGTAAAACAAACAACAACAACAACAAAAAACAGTATTTGCGAAGTGCAAAGTACAACAAAACTAGGTATACCTATAATTCTCATTTCTATAGAAGATACTACCATTTACAGTAATAAAGATGAAACTTGCAAGCTAGTATCCCTGCAGGGACCATGAGTCCAAATTCCAGCAAGACAGAGAGAGGGTGGAACCTGTAAAAGTCTCAGGGTAAACTAGGCTTTTCTTTCTGTTAATGCAAATGTCCAAAATCAACACCAGAGTAATGATGCATGGGTGGAAGCTGAAAAAGGCTCAGAAAAAAGACAGAGGAAAACGGATCGTAGAGTCCACATAATAAATTTAAAGAGGTGGTAAGATAACAACATCATAACCAAAGATGGGCAATACTAGCACAGAAAGGTTGCAATGAACTAAAAATAAAGAAAGAAAAGTAGGCTTTTAATTCAGTGATGTGCTATGGAAAGATTTTCCTTATGGAGGACAAACACATCAATGGCAGGTATTAGTAGTGTATCAAAACCATAGCGATCTCTAAAACAAATTATTAATAGTAGTGAAAAAGTCTCTGTTAGAAAGCAACACATTGCAAATTTAAGAGCTGATGTCATCTTTAAATATTTTTGACAAATTCGCAAGTGTTCATTAAACTTGTGTTTATCCAACATTCTCTGAACTAAACTGATACACTGAATAAGGTTTATATGATTCTCTCCATATAAAAACTTTCCTATTTTCCCAAATTAAATCATATTTCTCTTTCTTTCTCTGTCCTACTAAAGATGGTTTCCACTGTCCAACTGGACTGAGTTATTTACTGAGTCTTTTGTCAGTTACTGTCAGTAAAATATTTTAATGACTTAAGACCTTGGTGGTCACATAGTTATTGTACATTTTTCAGTTACGTGGTTTCATTGGTGAGTTTACCTAGTTCCTAACAAAAATTAGGCATGGTGGCGTTATGGTGCATGGGCATAGTGGTCCCAGCTACTTGGGAGTCTGAGGCGGGGGGATCACTTGAGCCCAGGAGTTGGAGGCTATAGCATGCTGTGATTACGCCTGTGAACAGTCACTGCACTCCAGGCCTGGGCAACCCAACAAGACCCCATTTCTTAAAAACACACACACATATATATTTGCTTCATTAAAATACTGTTGATCATGGCTGACAAGTTATTATTGTCTCTCTATTAAAGAGAGAGACAACAAGGTGGGGGAGAATGTCAGGAGGAGCCCAAGCCCATTGCAATCACTTAAATCCAAATGCAACTGGAAACAGAATACCAGAAAAGCAGAATGGAATTCATGGACCTAAAGAAAAAATGCTGAATGCATCATCTTGGTAAATAAAAGCCCTGTTATGCACTGGGGTCTCTTAGCAAAGGATCTTTCACCCAGAAGATACACAGAGTGTCAAGCCAGGTAACTTCAAGGCCAGCATTTCTCCCACTTACCTCTTCTGGCTGGCCACGCCTCATGGGGGAGCAGGAGCTGCAACACTGGATGGCACAAAGCCCTAGCAAACTGACTCATGACAGTCAGACTGTCTGGCAAAGGAGAGAGATGCTTACTTGGATATCACAGGAGAAGATGGTCTCTTAGGAATGCCTCCAGAAAACTCGCATCTTCTCAGAGGGGACCCGAAGTTCACAACGGGAAGAGAAGTTGCTGTTCGTTGCCCCCGCTTCACCTTCTCCACCTGTAGGGGACACATGATAGCCACAGTCCATGACTGGCACTACTTCCACAATTTATAAGACTAATACCCCAGATGGAACAATGCACAGCTTTCTTTCAGAGGGATCGATATGAAGCTATAATGCTTCACATGACAGGCATCTTTGCGGGGAGGAAGGATGAGGTCATCACATTTACATTATCCAGTTAAAAAAAAATCAGCCTCAAAATGCAAAGATTTCCTTATCCTTGTTATCTTTCAAAGAGTTAGCAACAGAACCATATTATGGTCTTAGACATATAGGAACTGAAAAGAGTACAAAAATGTAAAATCACTACAAAAAAATTACAGGTGGGTGAAAATGTGGTTACAACATCTAAGACAGTGAGCTGTGGCCCCTGATGGTATACATGGTATAACGGGTCTGCAACCCCACCTAGTCCTGTAGGTCTTCCCATTACCTCCTTTGGCAGAAGGGAACAGACATCAGTGCCCAGCCTGCAGAAAGTGCTCCACAAGGGTTAGCTCCCTTCTCTCCCTATCACACTTTTCTGCAGCAAGTCCTCATTTGGCCCCTACACTCACATCCATCAATCCCTTTCAACACTAATCCACCGTATAGTAAAATTCGAGAGTCTAAAACATGCACTTCTAAGAGCCACAACAGATTTGAAAAGAAAATATGGCATTATAAAATGCAGTAGTTTTGAAGTAAGTCCTGACATTATTTGATATTCCTCCCTTCGACAGGTGAGGCTTAATTCCTCTCCCCTTGAGTGTGGGTTGATCTTAGTGACTTACTTAAAGGACACTGCAGCTTCCCGATAGCTTGCTTGGAGGGAAGCCAGCTGTGGCATCATTTGGATACTCAACCAGCTTTATGGACAGGCCCATGCAGTGAGGAACTGAGGCCTCCTGCCAACAGCCATGAATGAGCCGTCTCAGACAAGGCCCAGCCATGCTTTCAGATGATGCAGCCCTGGCCAACATCTTGACCACACCTCATGAAAGACCTTGTGCCAGAACCACTAAGTCACTCTGAATTTCTGACCCAAAGAACCCATGAGTTAATAGATATTTGTTATTTTAAGCTGCCAAGGTTTGAGGTGATTTGTTAAGTAGCAATCGATAACTAACAAAAGTAGTATGGCACTGTGTAATTTCTAAATAAATAGACACAACTGGGGGTACCTGCTCAACATTTAATCTACTGATAGTGCCAGTATGCCATCAAAAATGTTTAAGCTTGGCATAGTAACATGTGCCTGTAGTCCCAGCTACTCAGGAGGCTGAGGCAGGAGGATTACTTGAGCCTAGGAATTCACGGTCAGCCTGGGCAACATAAAAAGACTTCATCTCAAAGGAATATTTAATGATTACTTTTGTACGTAAAAGTTGACATAGATCCTCAGTTCTACTTAGATGCACAGGCAAGACTGACCCAGAATCAGATATCCGTAACGAGGAAGACAGAGGATATTTAGAACATTCCTTCTGACTCCTGTCCTCTGGAGGGCAGGCTGTGACGAGGAAATCATTAAGAATTTGCTCCAAGGTACTAAGACTTAAGAGGGTGCAAAAAGTTAAATGATTTTCAAAGGTTGGGTAAAATTTTGAACTAAATCTACCCTTTCCTGCTTTGAGCAGTCCCAGGAGATTGATGGAAACAGACAGCCCAGGTCAAGCACAGAAGTAGTCACACCATCAGACAGAACACAGTCTAGAGGAGTGAGTGGGTGGGTGGTTTTAAACCTACCAGAGAGGCCTCTCCTCCTGCAAGGGCTTCTTTCCCAACATCTCCTGCACCAGATGTAGATGTAGATGTAGCTTTCTTCTTCTCAATGTTTCGAGTGGGTGAAGACTTGTAAGAAGGGTTAAGAGGGCCAAGAGGAGCTAAACGAGGACAGACATGGAATACTAGAAAGTTACAGTATAACAGCCAGAAGGACAGAGAGTACAGATGGAAAAAGTAGAGCACAGAGTTGGGAAGAACACATTTCTGTTAAAATATGACCTGGGCAATCAATATCATACTTTTCTATTGTACACAGGATGGATCTTACCCTAAAAAGGCTCCCATACTCAAGAGTCAAGTTTATTCAAGTTTATTTCAGGGGTTAAAAGTCTGTACTTTGGAGCCACAGAGACCTAGCACTGCCACCTAATAGCTGGATCACCTTGGGCAGGTTACTTAACCTCTCTAAACATCGATTTCCTTGTGCACAAAAGGGTTAACATAGCAGATCTGACTGCTGTGCTTAGAAAGGCCTGCTTACATGGGTGGCCTTTGGCTGGCATCTGGGAACTTAGATTTCAGGAGGGTTCCCACCATTAACTGATGGGTGTCTAAACTGTTTATACAAACAGTATGGTTTATGCTAAGCATCTGCTTTTCTTGTGGGAGTGTGGAATCTGGGTATATGCCTGGGAGGGGATGCCTACATATCTAGCCCCCAGTAAAAACCCTGGGCACTGAGTTTCTAGCCAACTTCCCAGCCTGGCAACATTTCATACATGTTGTCACAATGTGTTGGTAGAGGAATTAAGCTAGTCCCATGTGACTCCACTGGAAGAAGACTCTTGGAAATCCACACCTGGTTACCTCTGGACTTAGTCCCATGCACCTCCTCCATTTGCTAGTTTTTTTCATGTTTCCTCCTGCTATAATAAATCATAGCCATGGGCCGGGCATGGTGGCTCATCTGAGCTTAGGAGGTTGAGACCAGCCTTGGCAACATGGTGAAACGCCAGCCCTTCAAAAAACACAAAAATTAGCTTGGCATGGGGGCGCACTCCTCTGAAAAAGGGGAGATATGAAGAGACAGGCAATTTCTAGAAAAAGACATGCTTTTGGAGTTTTAAAAATCGAGTAGGGACCACTATAAATATAGAATGTCCTTCATGGAGCCCAAAACTGTAAAAAGATCCTGGATGCTGCTAGACTGGGTCACATACAAGTGCCCACCAGACAGGGCTTGTTCTCTGATGGGACCATCCACAACGAAGCTGCTCATTGGCTCTATTATTTCTGATGCAGAGTCTGATTATATTCCCAACACATGATTCCTACAAAAGCTCCAAGTCACATCACAGGCAATGTGACTCTTTCAGCCATCCCTGACAGATTGAACTCCATCCCCTCTGGGGAAAGTGTCACTGCTGTTGATGCTTTGTGTTTAATTTTCTGGAGTAGCTGCAGTTTGTAATAGACTGAGATCCTGACTATATTTCCTCTACCTTTCTCTCACTACACATGTCAGTAAAGCAATTTGTTAAATGCAGCTGTCACTGGAAAGGGATTGATCTTTTCTAGGCTGCTCACTGGATAAATGATCAAGATGAAAGGGCTCAGAGGTGATACAAACCTACTTTAAAATGTTTTGAAAATTTAGGATTTTAGCCTAATACCTGAACACAATATATCTTTCTGGTTAAGTTGGATAAAAATAGGTTTTAAGAAATGCTTTTGTCCTTTCTTTGAAAGGTCTGGGTGAGAGTAGGGGATGATTAAGAAAATGTAAAGTTTTGATTATTGAATAGGACATGGAGAAAAACAACATAATCCAACACCTGGGGTGATACAGGGATACGGAAGGACATTTGTGTTCTGTTTTCCATAACTGCTCCTGGAAGCGCTCTCCTTCCTGAAGGAAAACTCCTTCTGCTGAAAGCACCTTGGACTCAGACCCATGGCTGAGCCTAGATGGCATGTGACAGCATGACTGTGAGCCGGCAGGGGTGGGGCCAGCTCCTACATGTCCCCACAGAACACCTCCAGATGCCATCTGCACTTGCCAGCAAGATGAAGTAGGGTCACTGGTAGAACTGTTTGGGACTGATGGCCTCAGGCAGCCCCCATAAAACCTGGGACTGAGCTGAATTACCTGCACTGGACTGAGCACCCTGAGGCACCAGTCACCACAGTGGGAGGCCACGCTGGGGACTGCCTGACCAATGATACCCTGCTAGTGTGCCCTAACATCTTCAACTCTTTGTTTCCAGGGAACCACATGAGCCTTTGGGGATCATAGTTCCTATGTGCGTGCCACAATTATCATGACACTGCGTCAGGCCTGGAAGGCATTCAGATCAGTTTCAACTTACTGGCCAGAGCTGTTCTGGGCCTGAGTTGATGCCATGGGCCAGGTAAAAAGATTCATACAGCAACTGATGCAGGAGGCCACCTGGCTGCCTCAAACAGACCTTTCTAAGGCCAGGTGCAGTGGCTTAAGCCTGTAATCTCAGCACTTTGGGAGGCCGAGGTGGGAGGATCGCTTGAGTCCCAGAGTTTGAGAACAACTTGGGCAACATAGGAAGACCCTATCTCTACCAAAAAAAAAAAAAAAAAAAAAAAAAAAAAATTAGCTAGGTGTTGTAGCACACACCTACAGTCCTAGCTACTCAGGAGATTTCGGTGGGATGATCACTTAAGCCTAGGAGGTTGAGGCCACAGTGAGCCATGATCATGCCACTGCACTCCAGCGTGGCTAAGAGCAACAGAGCAAGACCTTGTCTCCAAAATAAATAAATAAATAAATAAATAAATAAATAAATAAATAAATAAATAAATAAGAAAAAGAAAAAGAAAAGAAAGAGGGGAAAAAAAAAGACAGACCTTCTGGTTAATGAGATTTGCTTTAACTGCTAAGTCCCAGAACCCCTAAAGGACATAACTGAGATCAATACTGCAGGATGGTCTCACCCCCTGCTGTGTGGGGCCCTACTGAAAAATTTTCTGTAAAGACACCTTGGCCAAGGGTCAAGTGGGTGGTCTGTGCAAAAATGAGTTAACATAGCAAGCCTGACTGCCGTCCCTATTAAGGCCTGCTTACAAGGTTAGCCTTTGGCAGGCACCTGGGAACTTAGATTTTAGGACGATCCCCCTTTAACTAATGAGTGGCCCACAGGGCATAAACAAACAACATGGTGTATGTTGAATACCTGCTTTCCTTCTGGGAACCTGGAATTTGGGAATGTGCTGGGCACGGAGTACATGTGACCAGCCCTCTGTAAAGACCGTTGGCACTGAGTCTCTAAAAAGCTTCCCTGGTTGGCAACATTTCATACATGTTGTCGTAACTCATTGCTGGGGTGAAAGGCGTCCTGAGTGACTCCACCAGAGAGGACTCTGCAAGCTTGTGCCTGGTCTTCCCAGGACTTTGTCCCATGTGTCTTTCTCCTTTGCTGACTTTGCTTGCGTCCTTTCACTGGGGATCCTGTGAGTCTTCCTAGCAAATCGCTGATCCTGGAGTTGCTCTTAGGGAACTCCAATATATTCCTTATTCTCGAAATGGGGTACTTCCTACTTGCTAGGGTTTTTTGATATCTAATTCATATACCATAAAATTCATCCTTTAAAAAGTGTACAGGACAGGCACGGTGGCTCATACCTGTAATCCTAGCACTTTGGGAGGCCAAAGTAGATGGGTCGCGCTTGAGCCCAAGAGTTTGAGACCAGCCTGAGCAACATAGTGAGACCTTGTCCCTACAAAGAATCCAAAAAATTAGCCAGGCATGGTGGTGTGTGCCTGTAGTCCCAGCTACTTGGGAAGCTGAGGTGAGAGGAGGGCTTGGAGTTCAAGGCTGCAGTGAGCTATGATCACATCAGTGCATTCTACCCAGGGTAAAAGAGCAAGACCCTGTCTTTAAATATGTATACATATATATACATATACATATACATATACACATACAATTTGAAGGTTTTGGTACATTCACAAGGTTGTGGAACCATAACCACAGTCTACTTCTAAAACATTTTCAAGACTCCCCAAAGAAACTTTGTCCGTTAAGCAGTCACCCCCCCTTCCTTGCCTCCTCCAGTCTCTGATAACCACCATCTATTGTCCATCTCCATGGATTTTCCTATTTCAGACATTTCACATAAATAGAAGCATACAATTTGTGGCCTTTTGCAACTGGTTTCTTTCACTTAGCGTATTTTCAAGGTTCATCCATCTTGTGGCATGTGTCTGTATTTTTTTTTTTTTTTTTTGAGATGGAGTCTCGCTCTGTCACCCAAGCTGGAGTACAGTGGTGCAGTCTCGGCTCACTACAGTCTCCACCTCCTGGGCTCAAGTGATTCTCCTGTCTCAGCCTCCCGAGTAGCTGGGATTACAGGTGTGCACCACCACACCCAGCTAATTTTTGTATTTTTAGTAGAGATGGGGTTTCACTATGTTGGCCATGCTGGTCTCGAACTCCCTACCTCAAGTGAACCGCCCACCTTGGCCTCCCAAAGTGCTGGGATTACAGGCATGAGCCACCACGCCTGGCCTGTATTTCTTTTTATAGCTGAATAATATTCTACTTTATGGGTATATCACATTTTGTTTCCACTTTGTGGCTATTGTGAATAAGTTTTTGTGCAAACATATGTTTTTAATTTCCTTGGCTGTATACCTAGGAGTGGAACTGCTGGGTCGTATGGGAACTCTATGCTTAAGTTTCTGAGGAATGGTCAGACTGTGTTCTACCATAGCTGCATCATTTTACATTCCCACCAGCAGTGTGTTAGGGAAGAGTGTCTCCACACCTCCACCAACACGTGGTTATTTCCCCTTTAAAAAAAAATTCTAGTCATCCTAGTGGGTGTAAAGTGGCATCCCACTATGGTTTTGATTTGCATTTCCCTAATGATTAATTATGTTGAGCATCTTATGAACTTATTAGCTATCTGTACAACTTATTTGCAGAAACAGTGTAACTGTTTGGAAGCAGCTACAACTAGGCAGAAGTTTTATCTCATTTATGTATCATCACAACTGAGTACACTATCTGGAGAACAGAGAGTAGACCTGACCTTAGGTGGACACAGTGCTGCTCATCTGGAAACAAAGAGAATGCCAGCCCCCACAAATCCTGACATGATGACTTGATCTGCTTTGATAAAGGCAGGGCTTTGATGGTCTGGTCCAGTGTTTCTCAGACTTCAATGTGCAGGCTGGGTGGGGCCTTCCAACCAAGCTCCTAGATGCTGCTGCCATTGCTGGTCTATGGATCACCTTTTGAGTAGTGAGGCTAGAAACTTCTGTTGAGCTTTCATTCTGTGCTAATCATTGTGCTATCTCATTTGCATGCACTCTCTCATTTAATCTTCACAATAATTTAAAATAGCTCCATCTTATAGACGAGAAAACTGAGGCTTAAAGAAGTTAATTAACTTACCCCCAATGGTGAGAGCTAGTGAGTGGTAGAGCTGGCTATGGGACACCCCAGACTGGTCTACAGGCTATTTTGCCACACCATCTCTTAAGAAAAATCTACTAACCTCTGGAGTTCATCAAGTGGGGTTTTCTTCCCCTAAAGAACATGCTCTCACACTCATAAGATAATTTACTCACCTCTGTGACACTCAAAAGAAACATAAAACAGCAAAACACTGGTATAAGATGTTATTAACCAATGAAGACTTTTCGCAAAGCCAGCAAATAGGAAGCAAAATCCAAAAATTCAGGAGTAACTCCTAGACTGACCAACACTTCTTCGGGCATTTTCCTTGGTGTTACCAGCTTAGCCTCTTTTACCTGAATCACTGGCCTGCCCAGAGAGCATGACTGAAGCTCTGCTTCTGGCTAAAGAAGACTGTGTGGGTGTCAACAGTCGCGAAACAAGAATGGCTTCCATTGGACTAAGGTGCATGCGATGAGCTGAGGGATGGAATCAAATGAAAATTTTAAAAAGCAAAACTAAAACAAAACAAAATAAAACATTTAAACAACACAATGCATGGTGCAAATTAACTTTCGGGTGGCAGAACGTGGAAAATAAAAATATTTGAACAAAGGATGGATTTGGAATTTGTCATAGTAAAATAAAACAAATAATGTGTCCTTTAGAGTTTGGGAGAGTGCATTAATTGTCACTAGGTACCAACATCCATTTAATATGCTATTGCAGTACAGTGACCTGTATCACTCAGAGAATTAGCCCACCTCCCAGATGTAATATGGACTCAGGAAATCATTTATGGCCAGGCATGGTGGCTCATTGCTTGTTATCCCAGCACTTTGGGAGGCCAAGGCAGTCGGGTCACTTGAACTCAAGAATTTGAGACCACCCTAGGCAACGTGGCGAAACCTCGTCTCTACAAAAAATGCAAAAAAATTAGCTGGGCATGGTGACATGCGCCTGTACTCCCAGCTACTTGAGGCTGAAGTGAGAGGATGGCTTGAGCCCGGGAGGCAGAGTTTGCAGTGAGCCAAGGTTGTACCACTGCACTCTAGCCTGTGCAACAGAGAGCCTGTCTCAAAAAAAAAAAAAAAAAACCAAAAACCAAAAACCAAAAACCAAAAAAAAAACCTTTACTCCAAGTAGAAAACAAATTATGCCTATAAAACACTTGTTTTAGGTCCTGCGCTAAGAAGCATTTCATAACACACTGATTTTTAAATAAAATGTCATCTTCTAATAGTATAAAAATACATCTTTTCCTACTTTTTACATGTCAATAAGGGTAAAAATTAAGTGAGAGGCACAAAAATACAGCCAACTGATTATCAGCTTTAATGAAAGACAGTAGTATTCATAATCTGGAAGTCAATGACCAAAATATTTAGATCAGTTTTGAATGTATTATATATGGCAATGAATTAACTTTTCCCTCACTCTGTATTCAGCTCTTCATCACTTCCAGGTTCCTGGTGCTTACCATGAACTGCATCACAGATCAGTAGCGTTATGAACCTTATAGGGTCTCTGACACACATAATATGCTTCTGGGATAGAGGTACAAGGTCAATGTCACTGGAAATAACCAGGAAGGCACACCAGCCTCTGCCAAGTCGCAACCAGCCTTTTGCTCTGCCCTTGGTGATAACTTGTGCTAAACACTCCACTGGCACCTGATACTTCTTCAGTGTTGCTTTAGAATAAACATTTAGTGCATGGAGAGCTTCCCTCATTTCCTTAACCTGTATACTCTGAAAGGTATAAACAGACTTTCAGTGACTTATCTGAGCCTTTGTGAGAATGCAGACCGTGTTAAATCTACTCAGGTTCTGGAACTGGCACACGTCCCATACACATCATCTCCCAACTCAAAACAGAGTGCCACCCAACCTTTTCCTCTTTTAGAGGCCTCATTAGTTCTGTGCTTCTCTTTTCATCTGCAAAATGGGCAGGCCTATAAACCACAGATGAGTGCAGAACCCCATTTTTTCACATATCTAAGCCTCCCATGTAACTATAACTTATCAATTCTGCTCTTTCTGGCTAATCAACTGTATTCCATCATTGACCAGGCAGTTACTTTAATGGTCACATCTGCCCACTGGTTAATTAATTCCTGGGCAGGATAACTCCTACATGCAATGTGGAAAACAGAACAGTCTCTTTCAGACTTGGAGACTGCATTAATTCTTGCCTCTATTCAACAACGACCTGGCTCTAAAGAGCCGTGCCACGTTCCAAAGTCCCATTGACAAGGCCCTAGGGCTCCCACATTCAGACCACAAGACTAGGACAATGATGGTATCTGCAGAAGGCTCAAGAGGAGACTCTCACAAAGACAAACGTTAAGATGCTCACACCAGAAAAGAAACAAACTGGAGAGACCAAGTCTACATGTTCACTTGCCTCGGTCTGGGGAATAGGATATTGCCACGGTGGATGAAGACAGGCGTTTACTCATGGGAGGCTCCGTCGGCTTTGGCAAACTCATAGTTGATGTTGAAAGTTTGTCACATGCTGCAGAGAAATGCATTAAAGACATTGGTATTCATCACACTACTGTAGAACCGAGAAACACATATCCCAAAGTGTCCTTCCTGTCCTCATCCACGCACCTCCTAAATGCTGTGGCACAGCATGCTCTGCTTTCATCATCCTGGCATCTCATTATCCTAATCTAAAAATGCCCAGGCTACAGCAGCCCTTGGTCTGCAGCAAGATCTCTGCAACTTCTTCACTGTGTTGTCATCTTCAATTTCAAATGTTCAACCTCACTCAACTGTTCAACTAAAGCCGTGTTAATCCCACCAACAAATCATTTTCTTTTGTCTAGGGATTTTTGAGCATGCTCATGTCACACAAAAACAAAACCAACTTGGACCCAGAGACAAATCACCACTGGAAAACGCCCTATGGTCTGACTGTCACCGCTTGCTGAAAGCGACTCTTTTATGAAGGTTATCTGTAGCTCAGGTTGGAGAGAGATGAAATCCGTCCTCTCAGAGTTGTATTTAAAGCAGAACGGCCTCTTTAGCAGTTGGTTTTCCTTTTCTTACTTAGTAAGAGACACATCAAAATGGTCCTTTTGCAAATGCTTTAACTGTTTGAGGTTAGGATTTTAACAGGCGACCCTGAGTTTGGTGTTCTTACATTCCAGTCATTATTTCAGACAGTAAACAAAGAGATGCTGACAGTGCCCTGCCAAGCTATGTTAGAGCCTGAGGCCAAAAGAAAAATGTGTGCTCTTGGTTGTAGAAAAAGCAAACTCATCAATTATATTTTCAAAATCTACTCCTCTGCTCATCGTGTTTTCACATGAGAACTGCCATAAGAACTGCCACGTTCTATAATTTCTGCTGACCAAATGACAATCTTAAATAATTTTTTTTTTTTTTTGAGACAGAGTCTTGCTCTGTCTCCCAGGCTAGAGTGCAGTGGCACGATCTCGGCTCACTGCAACCTCCGCCTCCCGGGTTCAAGTGATTCTCCTGCCTCAGCCTCCTGAGTAGCTGGGATTACAGGTGCATGCCACCACGCCCAGCTAATTTTTGTATGTTTAATAGAGACGGTGTTTCACCATGTTGGCCAGGATGGTCTCAATCTCTTGACCTCGTGATCTGCCTCAGCCTCCCAAAGTGCTGGGATTACAGGCATGAGCCACTGCACCTGGCCCAATAATTTTTAATTAACTAAAGCTGAAGTAAAAGTATAATAAATTTGATTTGTGTAGAAATAAAACTATTTAAAGTTGAAATTATATGAGTTTTAATACTCTTTTCAATTTTTCCATATTTTAAACTACTTTAATGTTTTGAAAAAATTAAACATTAGAAATTAAATAAAACCATGTATATAGGAGTACACATTTTCCCTTTTGCTTCAGGCTCTGATATGCTCAGCATGGCACCAGTCTTTAGAAATTTGTTGTTTATTATGGATTGTTTTGCATTAATTTTGATTTTAAAAAATATCACATTAAGATATTATTTTATCTTTATTACTGAGATTTTTGGCACTCCCTTAAATTGTGTGCTCTAGTCAAGCACTGCACTCATTTCACCCTGGCCCGGGCCCTGGGTGCTGATTCCCAGTGGGTGATTACTCCACCTCTCTGCACCTTTCTTTTTTCTTTTTTTTTTTTCAAGACAGAGTCTTGCTCCGTTGCCCAGGCTGGAGTGCACTGGTACGATCTCACTGCAACCTCTGCCTCCCAGGTTCAAGCAATTCTCTAGCCTCAGCCTCCTGAGTAGCTGGGGCTCCAGGAACCCGCCACCACACTTGACTAATTTTTGTATTTTTAGTAGAGGCGTGGTTTCACCATGTTGGCCAGGCTGGTCTTGAACTACTGACATCAAGCAATCCGCCTGCCTCAGCCTCCCAAAGTGCTGGGATTACAGGCACAAGCCACCACGCCCAGCCCCCCTGCACCTTTCTTAGGGGCAAAGTCAGTGCCCACACTAGAGGTAACTCTGCTTGTGCAGCAAAATTGCTGTTACGAAGCACCCCCAGTAAGGATTATTCATTGTCAAAAGAATGTCAGAAACCAAGGATATTGATTCCTACTGCTAATATGACCTTCCGCATTGCTGGTAAATATTGCATCCCTTTTACAGCTTTTTTTTTTTTTTTTTTTTTTTTGCCAGTTGAAGATGGATTGAATTTCTAAAGTCATTATTAAATGGAAACAAAGTTTGGCTAGTTCTGTTCTTGATCTAGACCAGAGGAGTTTCCCAGGCCTGTATACAAAACAGACAGCCTATTAGATAAAATCAAGCACAAAGTCAAATTATCTAATTATTTGGATTACCAGTGTTAGCACTGATAAACTCCCTACCACTCCCTCTCAAACACCTCTCCAGGAATCTATCACTTTAACACTAAGCCCAAGTTTTCCATTCAGAACTCCGGGTGATTACAGGTTTTGGTAACCAGAAGTAATCAGAATGCCCTACTACTTAATGTCTACAACAGATGATGAAGAGATTGTTAAAGATCTGAATGTGCAAAAATCCAACACTGACAAGATTTTCAAGGCAGACGTTAGTGAGTTGAGGATGAAACGTCTCCAGGGCACTAAGATGTAAGGCATGCACTGCTCTATAATGACAGAGGAACAAAGAAATATGGGCATGTCATTCACATTGCTAGGGAAAAAAAAACTGTGACAGGCCAGACTAAGAAACCAATTGTAAAACTGCTTGACACAGACATGGTGATGGGGGAGGATGATCAGAACAGTTATCACAAAATGCTATGGCACAGTGATGCTCGGATATACCGTTGGTGGACTCGGCAGCTGCGGCAGTGGTCCCTGCATCCGGAGGGAGGGTGCTGGCTGCTAAACCTAGAGGAGGGGGTGGGGTATTTTCTGATTCACCTACACAGCAAAAAATCAGAGCAAAGAGAGGTAAAAGAAAAAAGTCCCAATTTCTTGTTGCTTCTTAGTTTCTAATTAGGAAATTAGAAAAAGTAACTGAAATGGGTTGTTGACTTTTCAAAAAAGAAAAAATAAAGTATATTTACTGCCCAAAGGTGAAAAGCACAATGCAGCAAAGTCAAGAACTGTCCTGTAAACTCAAATTCATTTGCTCTCAGATAGAGCTAGTACACACCTCCTGCATAATAGAATGCTAAGATCGCTGAAATGTAGTGAGACACTGAAAAGAAGGAAAGGCCATCCAGAGACTAGTAACAATCCATATATTAAATTATACATTTGAAAATTTAAAGATGAGTATGAACTGGTAATGAAATAAGTCACCTTGAAACAAAGTCGAAAAAGCAACAAAAATTTAAAATGAAGCAGGAAATAGTCCAGCCCTTTTTGGAGGGTAACTGCCACTCTGCTTTTCCTGATCACATCTGGAACAGTGACAGAGCCTCCTGCCGTTTCCCTCCCCCGAAGTCAGACCATCCCTGGGCTTGCCAGCTGGGCCCGGCTCACTGGGCTCTGCGTTCAAAGTCTTTTCTTTTGCTCTCCCTCAAAGCCCAGTTTTTGTGTCAACTGCTGTTTGCTATCAAGAAGAATGCACAGATCCCCTTCATAACAAATGCATGCATAGGAATCTTGGCAGTTTTAAACATCACATCTGAAAGTGGTGCCTCTGAAAAGCTATGCAAAGTGCAAAGCATCCCCCAGATCCTGGAGACACCCAGCGGTGCCCATAATCCCCTGCCTGCTCCATTATTTCCCACCCAGGACCTGAAATACATGGGCAACCCTTCACTCACCATCATGTCCTCCGGGTCCAATGGCCAGTGGTGCTCCCCACGAATACTTCTTTTTCAGCTCCAGCTGCTGTGTGCGCTCCAGGGACCGGCGCATCATCGCCTCCAGCCGTTCCTACACAGTTCGTGTAAGGCAAGTGTTAACAAGATTAACTACCCAGCCCCACCACACTGCCTGCTGCCTCAGTGCACAGTGTGAGTCACCAAATGGGGCTTTCTGTGCTCAGCATCCAAAACCCAGGCATACGTGCTCTCTCTGCCACACCAGCGTGTTCTGAGTAGGTGGAGAGTAAACAATGCGGCTAGGCTAGCACTGGCTCTCAACCCAAACACCGTGCGTCCTGTCCCCTCCCCTCCCTGGGGAGAAGCTGTCCTAGGAATAATGCCCAATAAGCATTAACTCCTTGAGGTCTATCTCAAGCCATTTTGCCCTATCCAGGAGAGCTGGAATTCTGCTCCAGAACCAAGAGCATCCTTTCTAGTTAAAAGCATACAACATTTTGCTTTGAGAAAATTTTAATGCAAATATAATTTGAGTTTTTGGGGTGATACATGACACTGAGATCTATTTTGCAAAGCTGCATTTTCATCTTAGAACTTCTTAAAGGGGAACCAACTGTTTTACATAGTGTGACACTTTTCTGCTATATAGTAATCTGGGATAATATTGCATATTTCAAAATTTTCAAGAGGCAAGAGTAAAGAACCTTCTGGCCACAAAAAAAAAAAAAAAAAAAAAAAAAAGCATCCACGCGTTCCCAGAGTTACTTAGGTGGAGGAGGCAGAGAGGCAGAACCCAATAATTTTTAACCAGAAGAGAAAAACAACCATTAGGCTTTGGCTTCTCTCGTAACAGTATTTATCAAAAACACTCTCCTGTATTACCCAAATTGTTACTTTCATAAAGTTGTCCTTGGTGCTGCGGTGAAGGTGCTCTAATTCTGCACTCCCCACCACCTCCATGACACTGCAAATACCAACTCCTCTCCCTATCTCCACTGGAGAAGGCCTGAGCTAGCAGTTATAATGACACCCTTTTGCCCTCATAAAACCCAACCCTGAGGTGCTCCAGGAACTGGGCTGATCATAGCCTGATTCTAAAACAAAAAGATGCAATTGTCATGGCTTAAAAAAACACACACAGAAGCAAAATTAATTTAGGACATCATCAACTGAGTAACCATGACTTAAAGATCAGGAAAAGGCTCCTTTATGTCACACTTACTAGAAACGTATAAAGGTCACTTAATAGGTATCTGGATTTATCCCTTCTGTCTATACCAGAGGGATGCAATGAGGATCTGGCTTCTCCACATCTCAGCCTCCTCTGCATAATTTTTCTCTGAATAGCACTTTTTGCTAAGAGACTGCCTCTCCAGGGACCTGTGAGCAGAAAGGCGGATTTTTACCTCCTGTAAGTCTTAGATTTGTATTAGCTATTAACTGTGCTCTTGTTTTTGGCCTGAGACTCTACAATCATGAGTATGCATGCCTTGGCAGAGTCCAGTCCTCACGACCCTGGCCCATTAAACGATGATAGCCAACTCTGGCAGTCTGCCTGATAAAAGCTGGGGCTTGGAAGGAAGAGGACTTCTCTGCCATGTGATGCCTGAAGTATAGCCACTCGAGATTGGGGCTGAATAGTATTTCATTACACGGTTTTTAACGTAAAGTATTTAACCAATGACCTAACTGAAGTGTTGAAACCTTTCATCCTAGAGTGAATTAAGTATTGGGTGGGTTACGGTAGATTTCCTACATGCCAGAAGGACCTCACAAAGTGGTCCCTTCTCTACTAGGGGACCAATGAGAACAAAGAATAGTGAGCTTCACTGAACCAGCCTGACCACTGATCAGCTATCTGGGGGGCACCCTTGTAAGGGAATGAGTGCTCACTGAAAGCCAGACCTGCCCCTGGACTTTTCAGTGGCCTCTAGAAAAACTACCCCTGCCATCCATCCCCAGTCCACTGAGCTGCTCCAAATCCCACCACTGGAGATTCATTCCTTCAGACCTTGAGGAGGCTGATGAAAACACAGCTGTCCCTGAGAGAAAGACACACTCACTTTGTATCACCCACTTTTGGAGAGATGATGAGAAATAGATGATAAGCAAGTTCTAAGAGAAGAGGATTTATGGAACCCCAAAAAGTCAGAATGGGGTGATTCATACATACAGAAAACAAAACTCGTCCAGTGCACAAGTTAGTCCTGTACAGATCAGTATTGCCTCGTGTTTGTGTGTACCTTTTTGTTCCTTCATAGGATGAAACAGAAAGGATCTCAGATTTGGAATCAGGAGGTAAGGATTCAAATCCCACCTCTGCCTGACACTTTTTATCCCTGTGACCTTGAGCTAACATTTCAGTCCTAGGCTTCAGTTTCCTTGCCTATAAAATGGGGATGAGCTTAGTAAGTCCTTAACCAAAGCTAAGTGAATCTGAATTTAAAGAGGAAGATTCTTATCAGGACCATTTAGAGCAATAGTTCTCAAATCTGAGAGATCAGGTAGGAGAATCCCCTGGAGGAATTATTAAAACCCTGGGGTTTATCCCCAGAGTTTCTGAGTCAATAGGTCTGGGGTGGAGCCTGCTGAGAATCTGCATTTCTAACAAGTTCCCAGGTGCTGCTGGTCATGGGACCCCCAAGCAAGAGCCACTGGTTAGAGGAAAGGCTGAGCAACAGAAAGTGAGCAAGAGAAAGTTCCATCACATTAGAAAAGCAGTATTAATAAATATCAGAACTGCATACTGCAATTCCTGCCAAGTTCTGGTTCTCCTGAGTATCATCTGATAATCAACAGAGGATGGGGAAAGGGCAAGGCAAATCCTTGTCCCTAGAATCTCCTCTATTAGGTAGGGCTTAGTGGAAGGGTGGAAGGAAGGAAGGAAGGAAGGAAGGAAAGATAGGAAGGAAGGAAAGATAGGAAGGAAGGAAGGATAGGAAGGAAGGAAGGATAGATAGGAAGGAAGGAAAGATAGGAAGGAAGGATAGACAGGAAGGAAGGAAGGAAGGAAAGGGAGATAAGGAAGGAAAGAAGGAAGAAGCGAGCCTCACACTTGATGCCTTGAGCTCTGGCTTTAGATCTGTCTGGATGAATTTGGAGAATCACGACCAAGGTGACCCCGCTGAACTGGCTGAACAGTATTAAAGGTTGCCAGCAGGGCTCATTCCAGACACTGTTACTCAGACAGCAGTCTTTGGCAGGAATGGGTGGTAGGGGGTGGCTGTGCCTCTTCAACTGCCACTATATGTGTTCTTTTTTTTTTTTTTTTTTTTTTGAGACAGAGTCTTGCTTTGTCACCTAGGCTGGAGTGCAGTGGTGCGATCTCTGCTCACTGCAACCTCCACCTCCTAGGTTCAAGTGATTCTCTCACCTCAGCCTCCTAAGTAACTGGGATTACAGGTGAGCACCACCAAGCCTGTCTAATTTTTGTATTTTTAGTAGAGATGGGTTTTCACCATGTTGGCCAGGCTGGTCTTGAACTCCTGACCTCAGGTGATCCACCTGCCTCGGCTCCCCAAAGTGCTGGGATTACAGGCATAAGCCACCATGCCCGGCCCATTACATGTGTTCTGGGGATGACACTGCAGGGACACACCCCCAGCGGTCCTCAGCAGGGAAGTGTGCAGAAAAGAAAGAAAGAAAGAAAAGAAAAGAAAAGAAAAAGAAAGAAAAAAGAAAAGAAAGAAAGAAAGAGACAGACAGACAGACAGACAGACGGAAAGGGAAAGGCCTTTTTCTCTTTTCTGTTTAGCATAAGGAACATGAAGTTGGCTTTTCCAAATCCAATTTTCCAGGGCCACTGGTCAGGAAGCTATACTGCTCTGAGAATGGGCTGGCATACTGTGTTGTCAGCCCTAACACAGGTGACAGGAACTTGTTCTGGTAGCTTGGTTCCTGGGAGCTGTGTGGCACGTGAAGGTTCTAAGAACTTACCTTAAGGAGTAGGTGGCCTCCAGCAAGAGAATGAGTTTAAGGTCAGGGTGTCAAGTGGACAGTAGAACCACCCCACCCCTCCCTGGGACAGGCCTGACTAGCTTCTACCTCTGCCAACTCTTAAGACCTCTGAGAGACAGGCCATTGGTGGTACCCACTTCTGCCCTGGCACAGACATGAGGGGTTATCAAGAGTGATATCATGGCAACCATAGGGATACAGAGCCAGGGCAGGGCTGGGGTGGGGTCAACAGGCCTCTCGTGAGCTCCTAAGTATCAGACCCAGAGAGGCAGGATTTGGTGGGCAACAAACACTTTCCAACAGGCTAGAGAAGTAAAATGGCCTGCATAGGATGAATGATCTTCCTGCAGAGGCTTTTCTCTGGCTGACAGAGACAGAACATGACAAAAGAAAAAAAAAAAAAGACTTCAATCTGACACTGAGAAGAGAATGGAGAACACCCACAGCCAGGCACTGAGCAGGCTGCAGCCCTCCCAGAGCTCCCCTTGAACCACAGGGGCCAGTGCAGAGGGTTTCCTTTGAAGAGGGGCTTCCGTAATGCAGGCTGATCCCTTCTTCCTAAATGTCACCCACGAGAATGCCAAAAAGGCCTCTGTGCCAGCAGAGCACCGACCCAATGTAGCTAACAAGCCAGCCTGTGTGTGGCAAGTCCCTAAGCTACACCTGGGTCCCCTGGGACCCTGAGGACAGGAGCAGGTGGCAGAAGGAGGCTGCTGTTTCCTTGGGTTGCTACACAACCACAGGAGGCCCAGCCCTCAGCCCTGCCCTGCTGCGCCCAGGGAGAAGAGGGAACCAAGCTCAGCTTGGGCTGACAAGGGTCGGTCGGGCAGCCTCCTGCTTCCCTCCACCACATTAGGGGTGCAAGGAAGCACACAAATAGAAAATTACCCATAAGGGAAACCACAAAAGATTCAGCTGCATCAGGACCAACCATATGGCATAAAACTCCCTCACCTCCAAGAAGGGGGAGCCGGACTACTTAATTTAACATGCCTCCAGCACTAATGTTCTGTAGAGAAAAATTATAAACAGAAATTGCCTCAAAAGCAGCCCCCAGTGACAATGCATATGTCAGAGCATGGGAAGTGTCTTATGTGACTTCACAGTACCCCTTCCTGGAAGCAGCAGTAACAAGCTTTCAAAATGGAGAGATCATGGAGGAACAGGACAAGCTCTAAGTCATCAAGGAATGGAGGATGGGAAGAAAATGGGTGAGTCCAGCAACTCTTGACAAACACAGAAGTTAGGAAAGGAGAAATCTGTCCCAAGTTACCAAAACAGCCTATTATACTGTGGCTTTTTCCCATCTACTGACTCTGTTTCATAAGCTTTTGTGGGTAGCTCCCTCTTGACCTTGCTTTAGCCAAGCTCAGCTGAAGTAACTAAACAGAATGTAACATTCCTGAACGATTACTCTGTGCTAGGTGCTTTGCTGGGCACTTTTACAAAAGTCACCTCTTTTAATTCCTGTAACTACCTCTGTTTTGGGCTAAGGAGACAGAGTTAGAGGGGCATGTGACTTGCCTCTGGCCACTAGCTGCTCAGTGGTAGAGCTGGCACTGGAGCTGACATTTGAACTGGGAGCAGATGAAGGCACAGCAATCAGACTGCAGCCAGTAATGGTGAACCATAGCTAAGACACTGGCTTAGACCTCATTTTCTAAGAGGAGGAAAGAAATCACCATGAAAGGGTGCTTCTTGGGCAAAGATGGGTCTGACAGTGTGTGTGCTTTCGTATGTGTTCTTTAAAAAAAAAAGAAGGAAGGGGTAAATACATACAGTGATAAACAACCGTTCAGAGATTTTAAAAAATACTGAATTTGTACAAACATCTTTATATCTTATAGTGTTGGAGATTACCAAACTTCTATATTGTTCATACTAAAAGATGAATCATTATACCTTATGAATAAAAAATTATCATCAACTGACATAAGGTTTTTATTACACCCTAAAAATATAATCGTGAAGAAAATCTATAATACAAATATGCTTTCTAAATATATTTTCAAAATTTAGTAATAAAGAACTCTGTAGGGGTAATTATGTGCCATTTCTTTTTTAAAAGGTAACTGGAAAGAGCAATTAAAGCAAAGAACTACATTAAAATTTAAATATATTAGCATCTTGGTATTTGAGGGTAGACTAATTTGCCAGTAGCAACTGACAGGATCACATTGTTCTCAACCTCACAAGCTCTTGTTCTGGCCTTGTGCCTGCCCTGAGGCATGAACTCCCATCTGTAACCCTCAGATTCACATCACCCAGCCGCTATCCACAATCTCCTCTGAGTCTTTTTTTTTCCCCCTATCTACTAGACCACCAGGGACCCTTTGAGTCTTAGAGTCAGAAAAGGTTATGACTAGAAGAGGCATTGGAGACTGCCAAATCCAACCCTCACTTCACAGACACACAAATCACGGCCCAGAGAAGCCAACCAGTTTGCCCAAGATCACACAGCAAAGTAACACCTGAGTTGAATGGATAAGTCTCTGCGGTTCTATGTTGCTGCTGCTTCCAGTTTCATGTCATGCTGCTGAAAGACGGCACGGGAGCCACCAAGGAGAAGGTGCATGGCAGGTCTCTCTCCTACCCCAGAGCTGGGCAGGATGACCAGGCACTCTGAGCACCCTGCTGAGGGGGCTGGAAGGTGGCGGAGGGTGCACCTGGGCCTTACCTCCTCCTCCCGGAGCTTCTGTTTCCTTTTCTCTTCCACAGCAGCTCTCTTCTGGTCCTCCCGCTGCCGCTGCTCTTCCAGTTTTCGCCATCGCTCCTCCATTTGCTTTTCATACTGCAGCTTGGCTCTTTTCTGTTTCTCCAGGATCTGTTGCTCCCGAGCAGCTGGGGAAGGAAAGCAGAAGAGAGATGTCATTACCAGAGCATCCCATGCAGTTTGGATTAAGACCAAAAACACGGAAGCAAGAGCAGAGCCCTAAAAAGAGCCTGGTAGGATCCTAGCATGCAGTGATTGAGATAAAGGGTTCTGGTGCCTCTGCCACTAGCTGGGTAACCCTAAGCATGTTAGCTAGATCATCTCTCTGCCTCGGTTTCCTCCTCTACAATGTGGGAACAGTCATGTTTGCCACATCACAGTGTTGTTAAGATTGAACAAGATGATGACTGTGAAGTTCACAGCAAGTGCCTCCCCACGTGGGAGCTATGACTATGACGGCTGTCATTAAGTCAAACTTGTGCATAATGGCTAAACTATATGCTAGGTTGAGCAATGATGCTTATAAGGCTATGTTCATTCAAAAGCAGTTTAACTGTGTGTGCACCAAGCACCAGACACTGAGCTAAGTCAGGGGGTAAAACACATGAATAAAATTTGCCTTATCCTCAAGGCATTTACTAAGGGGCCCTTAATTCCACCTAGCCAAGGCAAGGAAGGGTTCCCTGGAGGAGG
This sequence comes from Pongo abelii, assembly GCF_028885655.2. NCBI lineage: Eukaryota > Metazoa > Chordata > Mammalia > Primates > Hominidae > Pongo > Pongo abelii. Next base: position 20,165,543 of record NC_072008.2, read on the forward strand.
CAATGCTTGTACCGACCAGCAAGAGGCAGTGAAGAAGAGAAGAACCTAAAAGCTCCTCATTTGTCTCAATGCAATGGGGAAACGTTATCTCCCTCAGCATCCTGTGAAGAACACTCTGCACTAATCTGTCTACAGCCTGCAAGAGGCAAGACAGCCTTTCTCAACCAGGGCTCTCTATCCTAAAATATAAAATGACTCAAGTGCTGATTTTCTCAGTTCTCCTGAGGATGGCCCTTTTAGATTCCCAAGAGAGAACCCGAGGGAGTGTACACAGTTGACACTTGAAGGTGTTAGGACTTCCTTAGGTCAGGGGCAGCGACTGTTTCTCTTTCTTCAATATCATATCTGCAGACCCTAACACAGTGGCTAGAACACAGCAGAGGTTCAATGTTTGCCGAGTGAACTATTCTGAGAATTACCTATTTGTGAACATGCCAGTTGCAGTATACGTTCACGCCTGATTCTTCATGTTCATCTAGCAATTGTCCTAGTTCCCATTCATTCACAAATTTCTAAGAATCTTCAGAAAAGACACCACCATATCTCCACTCCCTTGGACCAAAATAGCCAAAGTGCATAACTTACCCAGACATTTTTCTCTTTCTTCTCGTCTTTCTTTGGCCAATCTCTGCCTCTCATCTGATTTCAAAAATCCCTCCATGCCTACAAAGGAGAAAACTAGATGATGTTTCAGTTCTTCACTCTTTCCCTATCTGCTAAGTACTACAGGCAACTGGGCACGGCACCCGAGTCTGATTGCATGTGCGCATCATCCATCTCCACCAATTCAACCAAAGGAGGTCCAATTTGTCACTCTCCATGACACACACAGCCGAGGGGCAGCAGCTACCACTTTCGCATGCATCTGCCAAGCTATCCTGTAGTTGGGCCAACATCAGCCCCAGAGGACAAAGCCCCTTCCCTAATCCTTTGCCCCCAGGCAGACAAGGGGTCAGAAAGTACAGTGACAGACGGGCCTGGCAGTGTGCAGAGAAGCCCACTAGGCCTCGTCTAGTCAGGCTCCCAGGCCTGGAGCAGGACCACCTGGGGGAGAGGAGAAGCACAATAATGGACAAAATTTTGAATACTACTCATTACACAGACACTGAACATTTTACTTTTTTTTTTTTTTTTTTTTTGTTGAGACAGCGTCTCACTCTGTCGCCTGGGCTGGAATGCAGTGGCGCGACCTTGGCTCACTGCAACCTCTGCCTCCCAGGTTCAAGCGATTCTCCTGCCTCAGCCTCTCGAGTAGCTGGGATTACAGGTGCGTGCAACCACGCATGGCTAATTTTTGTATTTTTAGTAGAGATGGGGCTTCATCATGTTGGCCAGGCTAGTCTCAAACTCCTGACCTCAGGTGATTCGCCCACCTTGGCCTCCCAAAGTGCTGGGATTACAGGCATGAGCCACTGTGCCCGGCCTGCTTTCTGAAAGGAGCCAACATATGAGCTCCTTGGGTGAGCACTACGAAAGAAAACACTCAACTTCAATTTTGGTTCTGCCAAGTTTGTGCCAATGTCAATCTTAGTATCTTAGAATCATCCAAATATCTACAACAAATAAGATGGAACAAATGACAACTTCCCCGAAAATGTCTGAGAAATATCCCTGGAGCTTTTCATCTCCAACCAACCCCTGCAGAACCCTAAAGGGCTTTCTAAATAAAAGATTAAATGGATCTTCATGATCATTTTAGGATTACATTAGGATTACAAATAATTTACTGCACTCTGTTACAACTGGACCCAGTGTATTATCTATATAATATTTAAGCACACCATTCTGTAGAAGTCAGCTTTCATGTTAATATAACCAGGTTCACTTCCCCAGCATCTGTGCCTTCCTCTCTGGGAGCATCACAAGCTGGCATCATAGTGTGCCTTGCTGCCACAGCAACCTGTGCTTCTTCTAAGGAGGTTCCTGCTGCTGTCCAGGAGGGAGGCCTGAAGGCCTGGCCCACAGTGTAGGCAGTGGGAATGAGGAAGGGGGATGGCGTGACAAACACTGGATTGTCATGATTCCCCACATACATCTGGTTTTGCAGCCTAGATTATATATCAGGGATATTAAAATGAGATAAGTACTAGAAAAATCCAAGTGCCATTCTTAATTTTGTTTTTAGTCATCTCTTAATCATTATGACACTATCAACAATATGAACGTCATCAAAAATTTAAAGGCCAACTCCTCAGCTCATTCCAGCCACCCCGCAATCTGACTCCAAACTCTTTTCCCAACTTGACCTCAGCACTGCCCTTTCTCCCATGCACCTTCTAGCTCATGCCATCCCTTATTCTACCCTGCTCCACCTGTTTAAACCCTGCCCATCTTCAAGACCCCCACAGTCCCCCAGCCCTGTGATGCTCTGTGCTCCCACATGGTTTGAGGACTCTTATTCTGCTCTCTCTGTAACTCAGTCTCCCCTGGTGTGTTCCAGAGCCATGTGTGGCTGATGCAACTCTGGGTCTATACAGCTCCGGCCACTGTCCTCTTACATGGTGGCCCCAATGTGTGCACACAATGCTCAGAGGCAGGTGTGAAGTTAGTGGAAGGGGAATAAGCATAGAAAATCAGGTTTCTTTTTTCTCTAAACACAGTCAGGTTCTAGTGTCTACCTCAAGAGTCTGATTAATAAGAATTAGTTCTGTGTGAAAAGTTACAAAGAAAAGCCTAGGACGCCTAGACAGATGCTCTCATCGGCACCTACACAAACTCACCCACCCAGGCAGGGCCTGAACCTAGCTCTGTACTGCCCATGCTGCCCTCTAGGTGTTCATGGGCCTGCTTCGTATCTAAAGTAAGCCTGAAAATGGCTGAAAGCGCTCTTCAAACAGAGGGAAAAAAGAAAAACAGAGAAGAAAAAGGGCCAAACACACTTGAAACTGCCCACATTACCTTGAGGCTTTACAGAGGCTGCTTGTTCCACAGACATGCATGATTTTAGGCCGCCCTCTCATGGACACACATGAGAGTCACACCTTCAAATCATCTTTCCAGAAAATCTTTATCATGCTCACCATCATCATCACCAGCATCATCATAATAAGAGGTAATAACTGAGCAGTTCCCAAGGACAAAGTGCACTGCTCAGACTTTCTTAGCCCAACCACCCTATGATGACAGAGGTGCTGTGATGATCCTTGTCTTACAGGTGTAGAAACAGAGGCACTTGAAGCCAGATTCCAAAGCAAGAAACTGACTTCAGGACCCAGTTTAAAAACCATTAAATTTTTTTTTCCTAATGTCTCACATCTGGCTGAAAGGACCCACATTCTTAGTTACCGCTTTTCTATGCTGCTTCCCTGGCACAGGAAGAAATGTAACACCTTGGTCTTAGTGGTGTAACCAAGTGATGCACGCAGGGAACAAATCCTAACCTGGCCCCAAGAATGAGCTTGCAAATCTAAAGAGAAGTCGAGTGTGACTCATTAGAGAAGTATGAGGTAAGCAGTACTGTGAGCCAAGCACTGGCCCAGCTGGACACAGATGTGGTCCCTGTCCAGGCAGGCTAATTAGCAGCTTCCTCCTCACACTAGTGGTTTGAAAATGTTTGCTCAGCAATGTTTTAGGGCTGATGCTGGGTGGGGAAGGGGTTACAGAGGACCCTGGGGGAAGCTGTAAGGCCTCTCCTTGCTCATGCCACAATGCATGGCCGTCTCTTTCTTTTTTAAATTCAGCTTTATCCCACTGAAAGGGGTGGAGTGACTCAAACAGCCCAACATGGGCAATGTGGAATCTCTGTGTTCATTGGGTAGCCATGAGCTATACATGGCTATTTAAATTTCATATCAAAATTAAGTACAGTTACAGTTCAGTTCTTTAGTCACACTGGGCACACTTTAGGCACTTAATAGCCACATGTGGCTGGCGGTTACCACCCTGCAGTGAGAAGCCTGGCAGCTCCCTCCTGTGATTCTCTCTCTGCACGTCTAGCTGCTCTGGGGCACATGTGGATAAGGAGGTCTGAGTTCAGTCGGGATTGAGATTTACTGGATGAGTAAAGCTTCTTCAACACAGCATCTGCTTCTTCTGCTTAATTGTTGAGCAAACACTTTGAGAATATCCATTCCAAGAGAAGCCAAATTAACTCATCTCCAGCTTCCACCTTCTGACTCTATATGTTTCTCCTAAAGGCTGTCGAAGAGCCCTTGAGCTCATTCTGAGGTAAGGAGGGCTGGAGCACAAACCATGGCCTCTAACAAATAAACCAGTTATTACCAAAACACAGCCAGATTTAAACCAGAGGAACTGAGGTAGATTACTGTGAACACTAACACCAGGAGATGCCCTCTAAAGACACAGTGTATCCAAGAAGTAATGCCTGATATGGTTTGGCTCTGTGTCCCCACCCAAATCTCATCTTGAATTGTACTCCCATAATTCCCAGGTGTTGTGGGAGGGAACTGGTGGGAGATAATCTGAATCACGGGGGCAGTATTCCCCATACTGTTCTCATGGTAGTGAATAAGTCTCACGAGATCTGATGGTTTTATTTCTGCGTTTGCATCTTCCTCATTTTCTCTTGCCACTGCCACGTAAGAAATGCCTTTCGCCTCCCTCCATGATTTTGAGGCCTCCCCAGCCATTTGGAACTATAAGTCCAATTAAACCTCCTTTTCTTCCCAGTCCTGGATATGTCTTTATCAACAGTGTGAAAATAGGCTAACACAGTGCTGAATTCAGTTCCAAAAGGAAGTCTTTATGTATAGCCTGAAATCCTAAAATGTCTAACTTTCCTACCCAATCATCCTTTGTCCATGTGCCCTATTTGTGTGCATTTATCATCTTTTTTTTATCTTTTTGAGACAGGATATCACTCTGTTGGTTGCCCAAACTGGAGTACAGTGGCACGATCATGGCTCACTGCAGCCTCCAACTCTTGGGCTTAAGTGATCCTCCCACCTCAGCCTCCCATGTAGCTGGAACCACAGGTATGTGCCACCATGCCTGGCTAATTTTTTTATTTTTCAGTAGAGACAAGGTCTCCCTATGTTGCCCAGGCTAATGTTGGAACTCCTAGGCTAAAGCAATCCTCCTGCCTCAGCCTCCTAAAGTGCTGAGATTACAGGCATGAGCCACAGTCTATGGCCATCTCTTTCTTTTTTTAAAACCAGGGACCCAGTTTTACCTTTGAACTCCATAAGAACTTATGGAGAACAGATCCATGCCTACATGCTTGCCAGGGGTTGAGAGGGTAGGGGTGGGAGGGAAGTGGATGTCTATAAAAGGCATCATGAAATGTACTCTGTCTTGATTGTATCAGTGGTAACATCTTAGTTGTGATACTGTTCTATAGTTTTGTAGGATATTACCACTGGGGAGACCAGGTAAAGGGTACATGGGCTCTCTCTGCAATTTTTTTTTTTTTTTTTTTTTTTTTTGAGACAGGGTTTCACTCTGTCACCCAGGCTGGAGTGCAGTGGCACAATCAGCTCACTGCAGCCTCGAACTCCTGGGCCCAAGCGATCCTCTCACCTCAGCCTCCCATGTAGCTGGGACTATAGGCGTGTGTCACCATGCTCGGCTTTTTCTTTTCTTTCTTTTTTTTTTTTGAGACGGACTCTCGCTCTGTTGCCCAGGCTGGAGTGCAGTGGTGCGATCTCGGCTCACTGCAACCTCCACCTCCCGGGTTCAAGCAACTGTCCTGCCTCAGCCTCCTGAGGAGCTGGGATTACAGGCATGCGCCACCACGCCTGGTTAACTTTTGTATTTTTAGTAGAGACAGGGTTTCACCATGTTGGTCAGGCTGGTCTCAAACTCCTGACCTCATAATCTGCCCGCCTCGGCCTCCCAAAGTGTTGGGATTAAAGGCATGAGCCACCGTGCCTGGCCTCGGCAATTTTTTTCTTATTTATTTATTTATTTTTTTGTAGAGATGCAGTCTCACTATGTTGCCCAGGCTGATCTTGAACTCCTGGCCTCAAGCGGTCCTCCTGCCTCAGCTTCTCAAAATGTTGGGATTACAGGCATGAGCCACTGCACCCAGCCTATAATATTTCTTATAACTGCATGTGGATTGACAATGACCTCAAAATAGAAAAGTTTAATTATTTTTTTTTTAAATCTGGCCCAAATGTGAAGCTCTGGGAAGGACCTAAAGGGGATACCCTCTCAGAGATGCCCTACCCAGGAGAAGGACAAAGAGCACCCATGTCAGAGCCACCCCTTCCCCACTGTCGATGCAATAATGTTTCCCAGGGCAACAGCATCCAGGCAAACTTGCAACTCTGAAACAGAGGTCTTTTCCTGGGCAATTAATTCCTACAAAAAAAATGGAATAAAACAGGGATACTGAGCAGCCAAACAACTATTTTATGTTAACAGAAAAGCATAAAATCTCATACTTGACTGAGATCCTATTATCCCTGGGCTGCAGGAACACATTTTGAAAAACTAATTTTAAAATGAATTTTATTAGCTTGAAGTACTCTCCTATAGAATATTAATGACCTGATATTAGTCAATTATTCATGGTACTGCTAAGAACCACTATCAAAATACAAAGTTTTAAAGGGAAGCCAGCTGTGTTCAACTTTGAAAAATTAATCACATTAAATGAATTTTAAAATAAACTTTCCGATCACACTCAGATTTGTGCAACTGCAATGTCCAGAAAAAAAGGGAAGGAGGAATGAAGAGCTCATCCAATAGGCAATACAAGGAACGGTCCTCACCTCCTCTGGGGAGCCATCCTGATCCCTTCAAGGGGTTGCCAGGCATCCTCTGCTCTGTGGACTCACAGGCACTGTTTCCCACCTTAGTGGTCACTATTGGTTGCACTGTGATGATCTGTTTAAGCACGTGGAGACCACCGCTTCTCAACTTTGGCTATACAGTGGAATCACCTGGAGAGCTTTCAAAAATATAGATGCCTGGGTCTCCCTTCAGATTCTGATCTAGTCAGTCTTAGGTGTGGTTTAGGCACTGTTGCTTTAAAAGCCCCGCGTGTGATTCTAATATGCATCTAGACCTGACAACTGTCCGAGCCCACTGCTCACCACACTTGAACATGCATCAGAACCACCTGGAGGGCTTGCGAAAATGACTGCTGGACATCACCTCCAGAGCTTCTGATGGAGTAAGTCTGGGGTGAGCCCGAGAATCTGCCTTTCTAACAAGCTTCCAGGTGAGGCTGACACTACTGGTCCAGGGCCCACACCTTGAGAACCAGTGTTCTAGATTATGGTGATTCTACAGGGCAGGGCCCACCCTGTGGCTACTCTCTGTATGACAGAGCTCAGCAGAGTGGGCCCCAAAACAGTCTGCAGAAGGAATGATTGATCACCCGCCACATTCCTCCACAGTGTTTACCTTTGCCAAGGTTGTTACTGCCCTACATGCTATTGTCTAGGTCTGTTTGTTTTGTTTTGTTTTCCGTGGAGGTGGAAGGCAGGGGCAGGGGGACTGGGTCTTGCTATGCTGCCCCTGGTTGATCTTTAACTCCTGGCCTCAAGCAATCCTCCTGCCTCAGCCTCTCCAGTCGCTGTGACTACAGGTGTGCACCACCCTGCCAGGCTTTGGGTCTTTTCATTTGACCCTTGTCCTCTAAACTCTTGTCTTATCTCTGAATCTCCGGCACCCTAAAGACTGGGAGGGACTCAAAAAGTTGCTGAATCAAAGGGCCACGAATATTATGTCCCATTGATGGAAACCTCTCCCCATTTACAGAATATTTTAACCTCATACCAGAAGTGTCTATAAAAACAACCAACATTTTAAGGCATCTTTGTACCCATTATTCTGCTAGAGTTGTGGAAGGAATACAAGGGTAAAGAAAGGAAGGCGCTCCATGAGCTGCTCCCCATAGCCCCACCCCCAACACACACACAGATTAATCTTTCCATTGAATTCCATCAGTGCTCTGATTCTCACAGACCTTTTTCCTCTTTACTTCACATTGGGGTCCTTCCCTCTCTCATTCACCACCCTCAGGCACAGGAAACTCTACCCTCCCGATGCCCTCTCTCACCAACTCTCCCTTTCCAATCCATCCATCAGGATACAAGCTTCTTAAGGGCAGGGCTATGTCCCATTTCTTCTTGTAGCCCCCAAAGGGCCTAGCACAGTGTTTTGTGCACAGTAAGCACTCAAGAAATGTCAAGTTCATGAAGGGGAAGCAGTAACATATACTGAGCACCTCAGTTTTTGTTCTGCCTTGGCCTCCAGGGGATTGGAGGATCCCACCCACGTTGAGGGTGGATCTTCCCCCACCTAGTCCACTCAGACTCACACACCAATTTCCTTTGGAAACACTCTCACAGACACACACAAAAATAATGCTTTACCAGTTCTCCAGGTATTCCCCAATCCAGTCAAGTTGACACTAAAAATTAACCATCACACTGGATAAATATAATATGGCATTATACATCCATACAATGAAATAGTGTTCAGCCATAAAAAAAGAATGGAGGGGATGGGAGACATTGTGAAAGACTACTAATGGGTTCAAGATTTCTTTTGGGAGTGATGAAAATGTGATGGTATTTTAGGCAGTGTGACACTTTCACAACATTGCAAATGTACAAAATGCCACCAGATTACACTTCAAAATGATTAATGTTATTATTAGTAAATTATATTGCAATAAAAGAATTTGTAGTGCTCCCCCCCACCCCGAAAAAAAGCAAAATACCAAAAACCACATCAGGGAGTGTTCCACAACAAGGCTTAAAATCCAGAGCCTAGTTGATATTATCTGTGGCCTTCTCCCAAATCTCCTAGGTTGCCTGTTTTTCCTTTTCATCCCAAATATCCAGATGATGTATCTGGTTCCAAAGGCAAACCTATGTGGTACATGTGAGTATGTAAAAATCATATATATTTCTATAAAGTATCTTTGTCACACAATCCCAACAGCTTTGTTATTAATTATAGTTTGTAAAACTGGGGAGCAAAAATAACTGTTAGCAAGTTGGAAGAAAAATGCGTGTTTATTTTTAAAAGGGGATTAAAAAAACTGCCAATAAATGATAAATGTGTTGTGATAAACAGCTGCTGTGATGGTTACATGAAATGCGTGGGAAGAACTTCCCATATAACAAATGCTCATTAAATGTTGCTGGCCATTATTTTTAGGGGGGTTCTTTTCTTTTTTTTTTTTTTTTTTTTTTTTGAGATGGAGTCTCGCTCTGTCACCCAGGCTGGAGTGCAGTGGCACGATCTTGGCTTACTGCAAGCTCCGCCTCCCGGGTTCACACCATTCTCCTGCCTCAGCCTCCTGAGTAGCTGGGACTACAGATGCCCGCCACCACGCCCGGCTAATTTTTTGTATTTTTAGTAGAGACAGGGTTTCACCATGTTAGCCAGGATAGTCTCTATCTCCTGACCTCGTGATCTGCCCGCCTTGGCCTCCCAAAGTGCTGGGATTACAGGCGTGAGCCACTGCACCCAGCCCATTTCTTTAATCTAGAAAATAACCCCCCGGCCGGGCGCGGTGGCTCATGCCTGTAATCCCACCACTTTGAGAGGCCGAGGTGGGCGGATCACCTGAGGTCGGGAGTTTGAGACCAACCTGACCAACATGGAGAAACCCCATCTACTAAAAATAGAAAAATTAGCTGGGCGTGGTGGCACATGCCTGTAATCCCAGCTACTCGGGAGGCTGAGGCAGGAGAATCACTTGAATCTGCGAGGCGGAGGTTGCGGTGAGCCATGACTGCGCCATTGCACTACAGCCTGGGCAACAAGAGTGAAACTCTGTCTCAAAAAAAAAAAAGAAATGGAGAATTTAAAACATCAAGTGACCCACCCATCCAATGTCCTATTAAGTGGGAGGAGTCTAATTATCTCTCTGACTTTTAATCCAGTGTGATTTCTTCTGGACTCTGCTGCTCTCCTGGGAGAGAGGAGGTGGGGTCAGATTCAGATCAGTGAAAGGCAGGAGTTGGAAATTCCAGGCAAGGGTAATGATTTATGCAAAAGTAAACTATCGCAAGAACAAAAAACCAAACACCACATATTCTCACTCATAGGTGGGAACTGAAAAATGAGAACACATGAACACAGGAAGGGGAACATCACACTTTGGGGACTGTTGTGGGGTTGGGGGACGGGGGAGGGATAGCATTGGGAGATATACCTAATGCTAGATGATGAGTTAGTGGGTGCAGCGCACCAGCATGGCACATGTATACATATGTAACTAACCTGCACATTGCGCACATGTACCCTAAAACCTAAAGTATTAAAAAAAAAAAAAGAAAGAAAATAATAAAGCCTGAAATCCAATTGAACTTTTCAATCTTGCAAGTGGGAACTGAAAATCAACTGACAGAATCTAGAACCTTTTTCATTATTGCATGAGGGTATATTGTTTTTGTTCAGAAAGCATCACATACTCCCGCCTCATATTTTTCATTTAAAACCTCAAAACCAATTACAATCCCATAAGGTCACTAAACTTTCCATTTAAATTTCTTTCAGTGTAGGGCTAAATCTCAATTCTCTCCATAACTCAGGATGAGTGCTTTAATACAATGGACTTTTGATGAAAACCAACAGCGAAATTGTGTAGCAACCTAATTTTTCTTCAAAATGAAATTCATAACCATTAAAGGCACTCTGAGAACATCAACAAAACAACCCTTAACAATGTTAAAATGAGGCCAGGCGCGGTGGCTTACTCCTGTAATCCCAGCACTTTGGGAGGCTGAGACAGGCGAATCACCTGAGGTCAGGAGTTTAAGACAAGACTGGCCAACATGGTGAAACCCCGTCACTACAAAAAATACAAAAAATTAGCTGGGTGTGGTGGTGTGTGCCTGTAGTCCCTGCTACTCAGGAGGCTGAGGCAGGAGAATCACTTGAACCTGGGAAGTGGAGGTTACAGTGACCCAAGATTGTGACACTGCACTCTAGCCTGGGTGACAGAATGAGACTCCATCTCAAAACAAACAAACAAATAAAAACAGTGTTAAAATGAAGGCTTAATCATACCAGCATACAATGTGCAAAAAAAGAAAACCCTAAAAAGTCAATTTAATGTATGATTGGCACCTTCAAAATCCCAAATCATGAAATTTCAGGTGGAACAGCTCTGAGGCCCCATTCAACCAGAGATGAGACTGCTCCATCTCTCTCTCCACCAGAAAGAGAACTCTGTCTTTATGTTCTTGGCTTTTTCCATTCTACCCATCCAATATGAATCAGTTATTGGGCTTTCATTACGCAGATGGAGAATGTATGTGGGTAGATTTCCAGGACTGTGAGAAATGAATCAGTTTTCATTAATCGACACTGGAAAGGGGAAAAATATGCTGCATGGGGGTGGGGGATGGGGGGAATAAAAGAGAGAAGGAAGTGAAAGAGAGATGAGGGACTAGGAAGCCATGAGCCACGTTGGACTGCTTCTGGGGAGAGTTGTGACTAGGAATTGAGCGAGGGAAGGGTTTTGTGTGACTCTTGGAAGGTACAGTGTGTGGGTGTGTCAGTGTGTGTGCACAAATAATACTGGGAGCCAGAGGACAAGGCAAAAAGCTGCATGTTAGGAATTCATCTTTTGACACTTTTCTAGTCTCCAGTAAATGTATAAATTGCTTTTAATCCCTTTTGACTACTGAATTCTATTTCTTCGGCTATTACATGAAGTTCTGGTATTTATTTGGGATACTTATTTTGGAAACAAATACCTAGGCAGGAACTAACCTCAGGGGAATCATATGGTTACAAAGACCTATCATCAGTGGCCATTTATTCCATTTTCTATCTCTGACAAGAGCAGAACCAGGTGGTTTCAACTTAAATTTGTCTCTCAGGAAGATGCCATTTCTTGCAATAGCTTAATAACTCTTCTGAGCATTTTTCTGGGTGGGGGAGGGTTCTAATCCAATGATTCTCAAGCTTTTGTGTGCATCAGAATCCGTTAGAGGGCTTATTAAAAACTGACTGCTGGGCTCTACCCCTAGAATTTCTGAGTTAGTAGGTCTGGGGTGGGGCCTGAGAATTTGTATTTCTAATAAATTCCCAGATGATGCTGATGCTGCTAGTCTAGGGACCATACTCTGACAATGAGTGATCTAATCCATTTCCTACCTGCTATAATTTTCTGAACTGGCTTAAATTTTCTCTTAAATGGTGATAAAAAGTCACTATTATCACCCAATTCATTCCTTGCAACGTGCCCCTTTCAAAGATGTCATGATTTATACTTTTGAATGAGGCAAGTCTAGAACTAGGATTTAAGTTCAATAACTACTGACTACTAGGATGAAGGTATAGACATCCAAGAGGTACAGACATTTAAAAAATGTATACAGGCCGGGCGCAGTGGCTCATGCCTGTAATCCCAGCACTTTGGGAGGCCGAGGCGGGTGGATCACCTGAGGTCAGGAGTTCGAGACCAGCCCGGCCAACATGACGAAACCCCATCTCTACTAAAAATACAAAAATTAGGCGTGGTGGCGTGCACCGTAATCCCAGCTACTTGGGAGGCTGAGGCAGGAGAATCTCTTGAACCCAGGAGGCGGAGGCTGCAGTGAGCCAAGATCACGCCACTGCACTCTAGCCTGGGCAACAAGAGCAAAACTTAGTCTCAAAAAAAAAAAAAAATTGTATACAGATGCCAAAAAGTCCTTGAAAAGAAAGAAGTGGAGAAACAGGGAACTACTTTAAGACTATACACGAATCTACGCCATTAATAGATTTTTATAAAATATGCCCACTAAATTCCCATAGGTTTCCTTTTAAAACAGCTAACTGAATTACATTTTCCAGAAAAATGCAGACATGTAAGATTATTACTAAACAATTCAAATGATTCCTAAATGATTTTCTTAAATCACAATTGCATAGCTAAGAGAAGGGCCGTTTTCCCCACCAAATGTAGAATTTGGCGAAGCCCAAACAATACAAAGTGCATAGCACTTTGACATCAAGGTCAAATAATAATAATGAGAATGGATCCCTCCCCTGACCCCCCACTCCAAAACCTGGCATGTAATCATCACCATTCTGCCACAAAATCCTCTACACACAGTTACTGGAAGAAGGTACAACAGGAGTTCTAGCCGCGCGCAGTGACTCACACCTGTAATCCCAGCACTTTGGGAGGCTGAGGTGGGCAGATCACCTGAGGTCAGGAGTTTGAGACCAGCCTGGCTAACATGGCAAAACCCCGTCTCTACTAAAAGTATAAAAATTAGCCAGGTGTGGTGGCATAAACATAGTCCCAGCTACTCGAGAGGCTGAGGCATGAGAATTGCTTGAACCTGGGAGGTGGAGGTTGCCATGAGCCAAAGTTGCGCCATTGCACTCCACCCTGGGCATCAGAATAAGACTCTGTCTAAAGAAACAACAACAATTAAAAAAAGAAAAAAAAAAAACAGGAAAGTTCTGCAGGACCTGCTCTAAGCTTCCTCTTCTATAAAATGGAGATAAGAGTAGAACCTATCTTAGAGTGAGGATTAAATGACATACAGGCACTGCTTAACTGTATCCAGCACACAATAGGAGCTCGACAAATCCAGCTATTCTGTGTTGGCTATTCTAATGCACATGCTCCTATTTATTGTTTTCCACCTTCCACTATGGAGGTCCTCTGCACACACACCTGGAAACCTCAATCAGGCTACCTTTCCTAATGGGGGTGATAAGATAGAGTACATTACAACACTGCCAGTGTAAAACTAGGGCAAGGATTCTTTTCCAACAAAAATTATACTAGAAACATGTATATGTCCTCTTGATTTCTCATCTTCTGCAAAGAGTATATCAGTTACCAATCACTGTTTGTTTGCTTGTTTTTGTCTACACATGTAGACACATGCCCTTTATGGTAGAAATGAGAGATCCTGTCTTCAGCAAAGTAAGTAATTTCTTATTTAAAAAGTGCATAGAGATGACATCTCACAAACACTAATTATGAAGGTGGTATATGATGATACTATTCTTCTATATTCATACACATGTACTCAGCCACCCCAGGAACTCCTGTGCCAGTAACTCAATCTGGTAAATAAACTCCCCAGAACCAAAAGACAACATGCCAAGTTATAAAATTCAACTGTGCCTGGTTTTGAGGACTGTACACATATTTGTGGGCTAGATTGTCTTTTTCTAAAAACACGAGTTCCTAAGCACCTACTTCTGGCCAGGCATTATGCTCTACAAATATTATTTAATGCTCACAATAATCCTAGGAGGTGGGAGGCACCCCCATTTTATAGATGAGGAAATTGAGACTCAGGTTAAGAAATCTGTCCAAGTCACACAGCTATTAAGTAGCAAAGCATGAATTTGAGGCCAGTCTGGTTGACTCTCAATAATGAGAGGGCCTAAAGGGAAGGAGCACTGACCGAGGGATCTAGATATCTAGAAAATGGTAGCTATTCCTACTGGGAAGCATGAAGGATGATGCTAAGAAAGAGGAGTGGGCTCTGCCCAGCTCAGTTAAATCCCTGCTCAGCACACACTAAGTGTGACTTATGGGGAGGCTTCTCACCCTCACTTTTCTCATCTGTTAAACAGCACCTGTGTTACAGAGTAATGTGGAGCTTAAGGAACAATATACGCAAAGCTCTTAGAACATATTAAATGCCTAATAAATATTAGCTAACAGTATTATCATCATTATTACTGGTTTAGATATGGCCCTTAAATGAGATATGTCCTGAGTATCCAGAAAGCATGAGTATTCCTTAATCTCATTACCTGACCACCACCATGTCTACTACCACAGTCTAGAACCAGCCCCTGACCCTCCCTGATCTTTAATCCTTGTTTTCACATCAGCAATGTCTTCAGCTTGCCCCAAGCCTCCAATGGGGGACCCATCGGGTAGGCTGGGCCCCGAGAGTGTACATATTTGCCAAAACTCATCAAACAGTAGACTTAAAATTTGTGCATTGTAGTGTATGTAATTTATACCTATTTTAAAAGCTGTAACAACTACAGCAACAAACAGAAAAGGCAAAATTCAGTGCTGACCACCAGCCATATGTTGTTAGTGCCCAAAGCTATGAAGAATAACCCGGGAACTCCCAGGTAACCACATCCTCACTATGGCCCTGTGAAGAAGTGGGGTGTACTTGGACTCCAAGGGCAGCATGGGAAATAGGAGGTATGCCCCCTGCCAGGGCCAGCATGGGAACTGAAGTCACCTGTAAAGGCCCAGGCAGTGGCTGAAGAGTCAGGGCTCTGAAAGAGCATGGCAAAAAGGCCTAACCTTGCTGGTTACCAGAAGATAAGGAAATCTAAGAAGCTGGTTCCTTGGTCCTGAACTCTTCCTTGATAGCTGTTATCTTCCAGGGTAACTGTTAACCTGACTTTCTCATGCCTTTAACTGTCTCCAGTCTACATCAGATCCCAGCTACCAATGCCCCAAAGGCCTGGTTCTTTCTACAGCTACCAGTAAAACTGCCTCAATTGGATTTTCTCCCCATTCATAGATAAAGCTCAGCCCCCTCGGCCCTGAGAGCTTCTTCTTGGCTCCATCCATGTGGCCTGCCCAACTGTATCCCAGTCAAGAGACTGGGTAAATTCCTTAACATCTCAGAGGCTTAAATTCCTCTTCTACAAAACAGGAACATTACTGCCTACATCCCAAGGTTATGGGGTAGAGGCAAGACCTTGTGAAAATGCTTGGCATGCAGGAGTATTCACAGTTGGCTCCTTTCCCCTGATGATAGAAGAGAACACAGACAAAACAAGTTGGGGCAGATGACCACTGGGCCCCAAATCCTGGAATCATTTCAGTCTTCCCAAGAACCCCATAAAACTCCTCCAGGAAACCCCCCACAACTTCCTAAGAGGTCACAGTCTTCATTCTAAGGCTTTCTCTGCCAAGCTGATAGTTTGCTTAGAAGCTAAGATGAGCAAACTCAAAGGTAGCGAAGGAAGACATAGTCTAGAAAAATTAAACTCAACTGATTATCTACTGAGCACCATGATACGAAAGCTTACCTCCCACCCTGGATCCTCATCTGAGAGGCAGGAATTACCTAGCTTCCTGTGTTTCTACAATTATATGTAATTTCAAAATAAGCCAATATGCACAGTATATTCTACTCACAGCATGATTTGCTGGTTAAAAGAAACCTATACAGCTAAGCTTAGGGCTCCCTAAGGTAATATGGGTGACTCTATGCTGAGGTCTGTCTTCCCAGCCTTCTTCCCTGTGTGGTGGTTGCAAGATCATCTCTCCTCCACCTTCATGCTCTCCTTTCTGTGTAATTCTGGTCATCATAGTTTTTTGTGCATGCCTGTTCTTCAACAACAAGAATGTGGATTCTACCCACCCTATACAAGGTGATCCCAAAAAACCAACAAGCAAATGGGGCTAGAATGAGATAAGGCAGTAAACATGGACAGGGCAGCAAGGGTAGAGTCTTCTACCATGGACAGGGCATGTAGGTCTGGACATCTGAACTTGGCCTCAGGTCCTTTAGAGATGGAGAGACTCTGACACGCAGGGCTTTTGCGTGAGCTTCTGGAGTCTCACCTGATAAAGGGCTCCAATCATGCAGACAAAATGACCCTTGAAGAGCACCCCCACATCCCCCAGCAAGTACAGAGAGGGCAGCTGAGTACAGAGCCTGGGAGCAGGGGCTCCAGAGCCAGGTAGCCTGGGTTCTAACCCCATGGAGATCACACCCACTCACTGGATCACTAGGAGCATTAATTGAGAGGGAAAGGATGCAAACAGGAGGAGGGAAAGAGGGAACTGCTCAGTACACTATGTGCTACACAAGCACTGCTCAATAAATGTCAGGCATCATTATTCCTCAGCCTAACCCAGCCAGTGTTTTCCTATAATGGTGGGGCAGAGGCTGGCTGTCAGGTTACATATCAGGAGAAGCGGTTGCTCAATGAGGGTTGTGTCATGTGAAAATACAAGCTCCCAACTCACCAATCCAAGACAAGACTCAGAAAGGCTTTGAGCTTCTGGAAAGAGGGCCAAGACACGGGGATAAATTACTCTTGCTTAGAAGCTTGTTGCTTTTTCTCAGCAACAAAGCACAAGAAACGTACAAATATCTTTTAAACTGTGGACAGAACCCAGCAGGTAATGACTGGTAAAGAGAAATTACCTGTGGAGTTTCCAGTATTAGCAATGTCATTTGATTTCTATTCATGGTGACGTGTGTGTTTAATAACATGAAAGTAAAAGATGTAAAAGAGTCTCATCCTTCCTATAGGGAGATAGCTAAAAACAAAAAGAAAGAAAAAAGGATCCCAAAGGCTCACCAGAGACCTTTCCAGCCAATCTCCATGGCACTCCTGGCCCAGATGCCCATAAGGCCCCAAGTCCCTACCATAGGACAAGCTGCACACTTGAGTATGAGCAAGCCAACTGCAAGCTCTTTGTCTCAAGCTGATTATTTTGTCCTCATTCCTTGTTTCGGTTTCTGCACAATTACATGTATGTGGTTGTTTGGGGTCCCTCCATCCTCACTGTTACAGGGTTGACAGGGCCCTTCAGACCCCTTCCCTGAGGACAGTCCCTTCTTCCTAGGCTGACAACTCTTCCTTGGCCATCTCACTGGGCAACAGATCTGAATTTTTTTTTTTTTTTGAGACAGAGTCTCACTCAGTCGCCTAGGCTGGAATGCAGTGGCACGATCCTAGCTCACTGTAACCTCTGCCTCCTGGGATCAAGGGATTCTTGTGCCTCAGCCTCCTGAGTAGCTGGGATTACAGGTGTGCACCACCATGCTCAGCTTTTTGTATTTTTAGTAGAGACGAAGTTGCACCATGTTGGCCAGGCTGGTCTCAAACTTCTGACCTTAGGTGATCAGCCCGCCTCAAACTCCCAAAGTACTGGGATTACAGGCATAACCCACCGTGCCTGGCCCAGATCTGAGCTTTAATCACTGCTGAGCACAAACTATCCAATGTGAACTGCTTGCTCTCCTAGCCCTGCTATTCCAACTTAGCTCATGGCAATTCCAGCCCACAGCAGAGATGGTCCCAGTCACGCCACTGAGTCCAGAGGCCACTGACAAGGTTACTGAAGAGCAATGCAAGTCATTAGGGCAGTGCTTAGGCCTGCTCCTACCACCAGCTGGCTTCCGTTTCAAGAGGATTCCTTAGTTTTAAAACAAAATGCAAAGGATAAATAAAGGAGCTAGGAAAAAAAAAAAAATCACTCTTTTGGGCTGGGAGCAGTGGCTCATGCCTGTATTCCCAGTGCTTAGGAAGAAAGTGGGAGCATCGTTTGAGCAGGAGTTCAAGACCAGCCTGGGCAACATACCAAGACCCTGTCTATACAAAAAATATTTTTTTAATTAGAGAGAAAAACTCTTGGTATTACAACAATTGAGAGACATGTTAAAAATGATTTTGAAAGTTAGAACCCCTGTTCCCTTTCCATTTATCTCTGAAAAACATGCCCAGCAGAGCTACCTCCATCCTAGGCCTACAGATCTGTGCATCTGGCATCCTCAGTCCAGCCAAAACATAATTCTTAAACAAGGACAATCTTCAAGGCCACTTTGAGGCCTTGAGGAAACAGCTTCATGGCACAAATAGATTATTATTTATTTTTTCTGAGACGGAGTCTCGCACTGTTGTCTGGGCTGGAGTGCAGTGGCACGATCTCGGCTCACTGCAACCTCCGCCTCCTGGGTTCATGCCATTCTCCTGCCTCAGCCTCCCAAATAGCTGGGATTACAGGTGCACACCACCACAGCCGGCTAATGTTTTGTATTTTTAGTAGAGACGGGGTTTCACTATATTGACCAGACTGGTCTCAAACTCCTGACCTTGTGATCTGCCCGCCTCGGCCTCCCAAAGTGCTGGGATTACAGGCGTGAGCCACTGCGCCTGGCCACAAATAGATTATTTTTAAACCACAAAAGCAGAGTACAATGTGTAACCCCATTCAACATTGTTCAGGGTAGTCTGGTTGGCCTTTTAAACAGCCTCGCAGTTATCTCTAGCTTGTCAATTAAATTTACCTCTATCTCACCCACCTCCAGCCTCTAACCGCATCCCTGCTAAAACCCTCTTTGGAAAACAAAAGAACCATGAATCTTAAAGTTCAATTTATTGCTGCCAGTAGTTAAAAGTTTATTTTGAAAATAGTAAAACTACAGATTATGATACAAAAGAAAAGGTAAACCGTGGAACTGAATATTTGGTTCTGGAAAAGATTTGTGAAAAGTAAAACAACGAGGCCTTCAGGGGAGAATCCCCAAGGTTTCTGGACATGTACAAGCTTCTCTTTTGGCCGTTCCACAGAAAAGGCCACTGCCATTCCAAAATAACACATAGGAAAAGTGCTTTTCCCATGTGCACTACAGGTATGCCTGAATATGGACGGTACCTGGGCTGTTGTGGCTGTCACTATTTCTTTCCTTTTCGTTTCAGGAAGATAAAAATAAATGATATATGCATTTTCAAATCCTGTGTGTTGCCATTCATCCACAAAAACGATCATCAAAGAACAGCAATATGCTGTTGCTATTTAAGCATGCTAACACATCACAGCAATCGGGTTTTGGATTTACCACATTATTTTAAGTTAGCCAAACTGTCATACTTAAAGGTCAATATATACATTTCTATTATAGCTGACCGAAAACTAGTGCTTCAGATGACCACTGCCTTTAAAAATAGCAAGCTACACAATCCTTACACTCTAATACTGTGGTTCTCAACCAGGGGAGACTGTGTACCCCAGTGCTTGGCAAAGTCTGGAGATATTTTGAGACTCCAAAATATCTCCAGGGGAGGTGCTACTGGCATCTAGTGGGTACAGGTCAGGGATGCTGCTAAACATTCTACAGTGCACAGGACAACCCTCAGCCTCAAACCAGAATCATCCAGCCCTTGGCTCACGCCTGTAATCCCAACACTTTGGGAGGCTGAGACGGGTGGATCACTTGAGGTCAGGGGTACGAGACCAGCCTGGCCAACATGGTGAAACCCTGTCTCTACTAAAAATACAAAAATTAGCCAGGTGTGGTGACACGTGCCTGTAATCCCAGCTACTCGGGAGTGTGAGGCAGGAGAATCACTTGAACCCGGGAGGCGGAGGTTCCAGTGAGCTGAGAACGCGTCGCTGCACCCCAGCCTGGGTAACAGAGCGAGACTCACAAAAAAAAAAAATCATCCAGCCCCAAAAGTGAGTAGTGCCAAGGGTAAGGAAGCCTGCTGTAGTAAGCTACACTGCATGTGACAAATAGAAAAACCTTCTTCACGGTGTATACACCTTGGTTCATGCCACATCAATATACGGTAGTAATATAAAATGTTAGAAAACGACAAAGAAAATAAACACGATTCCCATTTGGGTAGCTTTGTTAAAAATGGTAGCAATAATAAAATAATTCTTCAATCACAGAGAATTAGTAAACTTCTGATAGGTGTTCGACAGCATCAATGGGCATAATTTGTTCCCCTAGGTAGGACTGTACCCTCCCTCCCTTCCTTCCTGTTCCCTCCCTCCCTCCCTCTCTCTCTCTCTGTTTCGCTCTCTCTCTCTCTTTCTTTCTTTTTGAGACAGAGTCTCACTCTACCGCCCAGGCTGGAGTGCACTGGCACAATCTCGGCTCACTGCAACCTCCACCTCCCTGGTTCAAGCAATTCTCCTGCCTCAGCCTATCAAGCAGCTGGGATTACAGGTGCGCACCACCACGCC
The DNA here is from genome assembly GCF_028885655.2 of Pongo abelii. Taxonomy (NCBI): domain Eukaryota; kingdom Metazoa; phylum Chordata; class Mammalia; order Primates; family Hominidae; genus Pongo; species Pongo abelii. The sequence continues at coordinate 20,186,127 of NC_072008.2, forward strand.
CAGCTAATTTTTGTATTTTTAGTAGAGATGGGGTTTTGACATGTTGGCCAGGCTGGTCTCGAACTCCTGACCTCAAGTGATCTATCTACCTGCCTCAGCCTCTCAAAGTGCTGGGATTACAGGTGTGAGCTACCACACCCGGCCAGTAAGGCTGTATCTAAACGCCTTATTAGTAATGGTAAGGATTTAATTATTATGGAATAAACTGCACCAACCTTTCTTTCCCAGATGGCAGTGCAGTGAAACCATGGTAGGAACCTGCAAGCGAGGCAAACACATTGAGCTGCCTCACAATCTGGAGTGGGAAGGCTTAAGGCTTACTTGGCCAGGCAACCCTGCTCAACAGGCCACCCTGAGGAGGTCAAACACACGCCATCTGCCTTCATATGACCTATACAGGCCCCACCAGGCAAATAAGTCCCCTCCTAAGGACATCAGTATAAATTATACTCTTAGTCATAATCCCTGCTGGTGAAAACAATTCATATTGAGTCTTACAACAAATATCCTGCCTACTTACTGTGGGCACAGGAAAGAGGAGAAGGATGGATGGATGGAAACAGCTTTGATACCTGTAAAAACCCATAAGTACTGAAAACTGGGTTTACCTGATTTGATCAGCACTAAAAGGAAGTCTGATGTATCTGATCAAAGTTCTTAAAAAAATACAGCATTTCCCTACAGGCACGTTTTTACCATAAAGAATCAGTAAAATGTAGGTTGCCTTACAACCACAGCCACTATGGCCCTTTTTATAGTAACAAGGAAGGACGTCTGTGTTCCCAAGGTAACCCAACATTCTGCTCATCAATATGGCACTGAGTACTTTCATCGAGCACAGTATCCACCTTCTGAGGTTTCAAAATTGGAGTTCTCTGCTAAGGACAGGGCGTGATGGTTGTATGCACACAATACATAGCCAATATGGTCACTAAATGTAAGAAACAAAGATAAAGAGAAGGAACAGGGTAAAATGTTTTCTCAAGATTTTTTTTTTTCTTTTTTTTTTGTGGTGACAAAGTCTCACTCTGCTGCCCAAGATGGAGTGCAGTGGTGCAATCTTGGCTCACTGCAACCTCCACCTCCCAGGTTCAAGCGATTCTCCTGCCTCAGCCTCCTAAGTAGCTGGGATTACAGGCATCCGCCACCATGCCCAGCTAATTTTTCTATTTTTAGTAGAGATGGGGTTTCACCATGTTGGCCAGGCTGGTCTCGACCTCCTGACCTCAAGTGATCCACCCGCCTCAGCCTCCCAAAGTGCTGGGATTACAGGTGTGAGCCACCGTGCAGGCCTGCGCAGTTTTTTTCTAAGTGATCATTCCAGCTGGTAACAAGCCATTTCATCCAATTCACCCAAAGACCTTCATTGTATGCAGAGATGTCTGTGAGGAATATGCAAAAGCTAATAAAGGCATTTCAAATACAGGCAGGCCCTAAGGTGTGGCTGGTCCTTCTCAGAGCCTTCTTCTCACTGTCCTTTCCTTATCCTGTCCCTCACACTGCTGATGTCCATGCCCCACACCCAATCCTGTCTTCCCAGCTGCTCCTGTCCCCAATCCCACACAGGTGGGTCCAGGGCTGGGCCCACGGGAACCTTGTCCTCCCATTTCAGCTACACGGTCCCATTTCCGCTACACGATAAATGAATAATCCAGATGACAGGTGATTAGAATCTGAATGGAAAGGAAAGGATAAATCTAGTATGAAAAGGTAGACACTACACATATAGGCAACTGAATGGAGGTGAGGGGGAGAGAGTCAAAAGAGATCTGAAGTTTTGGGCCCAGGAAGCCAGGAGAACAGTGGTTGGCATCGTATGCGGAAATGTGCAGAAATAGGAAGTAGCCTCGGGAGACTTGGGGGAAAAGTCATAAGTTTAGTTGTTAAAGAATTTGGGAGGCATGGAAAATAGCTTAATGAGAGATTTCAACAATAGCCAGTTTAGAGAAATAATGATAATGAGGATAGCAATAATAACGATGATGATAATAATCAACATTGATCATGTCGGGCACAGTCCTAAATGCTGTTTTTTGGTTTTTTTTGTTTTGTTTTGTTTTTTTTTGAGACAGTCTCGCTCTGTTGCCCAGGCTGGAGTGCAGTGGCGCGATCTCAGCTCACTGCAACCTCTGCCTCCTGGGTTCAAGCAATTCTCCTACCTCAGCCTCCCTAAATGCTTTACATGTCTACACTTATTTGATTATCCTAACAAATCTATGCAGTAAGTACTATTATTGTACCCATTTTCCAGGTGGGGAAACTGAGACATTAAGACACTTTCCTGAGGTCACAGAACTGGTAAGTGGCAGAGGTGCATTGCAAACTCAGGCAGTCTGACTCCAGAATAACACACTGGTGGGGAAGGTAACAGTTGCCTAGAGGTGAAAGGCAAGGCCTTGCCTTAAAGGCATGGTTTGCAAAGGAAAATATATTTCACTTCACAACAGAAACCTGTAACACATATGCTATAGTCTGGATAACTGACGTTGACATTTCATCCCCAATATTGGTGGTAAAGCCAGGTGGGAGGAGTTTGGGTCATGAGGGTTTGGTGCCATCCTCGTGGTAATGAGAGTTCTTGCTCTGTTAGTTCCCATGAGAGTCCCTCCAGAGCTGGATGTAAAAAAGAGCCCAGCACACGCCTTTCCTCCCTCTCTCTTCCTCTATCTCTGCATGTGGTCTGTGCACATGCTGACTCCCCTTCCCCTTCCGCCATGAGTGGAAGTAGCCTGAGCCCCTCACTAGAAGCAGATGCTTCTTGCACAGTCTGCAGAATCATGAGCCAAATAAACCTCTTCTCTTTATAAATTACCCAGCCTCGGGCATTATTTTATAGCAACACAAACAGACTAAAACAACATATTCAACTCTGGGCTTCTAATTCATTTAAGGAAAAGACTTTCAGAGCCTGTCTCGGCAATAAAACTTCACAAATCTAGCCCTATTTTCAGAAATTACAGTATTTCAGACACATGTGACTATTACTTAGTAAAATATTTAAAATCATTTTACCTCTCTGCTAACCATCATGGTCTAACACACAAGCAAATAGCAGGTCCAGGCTTAAAAACATGTCACAAGTCAACTGGGGAGTTCAAGAAGGTCAAAATTCTTTTAACTTATGGATCCAGCAACTAATTTCTTTTCTTTTTTTTTTTTTTTTTTTTTTTTTTGAGACGGAGTCTCACACTGTCACTGGACTGGAGTGCAATGGCGCTATCTCAGGTCACTGCAACCTCCGCCTCCCAGGTTCACACGATTCTCCTGCCTCAGCCTCCCAAGTAGTTGGGATTACAGGTGCATACCATCATGCCCAGCTAATTTTTTTTTTTTTTTTGTATTTTTTGTAGAGACAGGGTTTTACCATGTTGGCCAGGCTGGCCTCGAACTCCTGACCTCAAGTGATCTGCCTGCATTGGCCTCCCAAAGTGCTGGGATTAGAGGTGTGAGCTGTGCCCAGCCTCTGTTCACATCTTCTGCACATTTTTGGGGTTACTTGCTGAGCTGCAAGATGTTTTTATTTGCTTATATTTTATTCACAAGAAGGTTGGTCAATAGTTTTCTTTTTTTTTTTTTTTTTTTTTTGAGATGGAGTCTCGCTCTGTGTCCCAGGCTGGAATGTGCCATGACATCATCATAGCTCACTGTCACCTGAAATTCCTGGGCTCAAGAGATCCTACTGGCTCAGCCTCCCTGGTAACTGGGACTACAGGTGTACCCCACCACACCCCGCTAATTTTCAGGGGGTTTTTTGGGGTTTTTTTTTGCAGAGACAGGTCCTACCATCTTGCCCTGGCTGGTCTCGAACTCCTGGGCTCAAGCAATCCTCCCACTTCAGCCTCCCAAAGTGTTGGGATTACAGGCGTGAGTCACCACACTCAGCCTGGACATAGTTCTTAGTCTGACATTTTTATTGTGAATATTTTCTTCTCATCTTATTTGCCTTTTAATTTTAATGGTGTCTTTTGAAGAAAAGAAGATTTAATTTTTGATGAAGTTTGATTTATCAATTTTTTTCCTTTATAATTTGAGCTTCTTGTGTTCTAAGAAGTCCTTGCCTATCCCAAGGTCATGAAGGTTTTCTCCTGTGTTCTTTTCTTTCTTTCTTTCTTTTTTTTTAAGGCAGAGTCTCGCTCTGTTGCCCAGGATGGAGTGCAGTGGCATGATCTCGGCTCACTGCAACCTCCACCTCTCGGGTTCAAGCAATTTCTCACTAATTTTTGTATTTTCAGTAGAGACAGGGTTTCACCATGTTGGCCAGGCTGGTCTCGAACTCCTGACCTCAAGTGATTTGCCCGCCTTGGTCTCCCAGTGCTAGGATTACAGGTGTGAGCCACCGTGCCTGGCCTCTCCTGTATTTTCTTCTAGAAGTTTTACGGCTTTAGGTTTAACTCTATTTTGGAGTTAATTTTTATATACGATGCAAGGTATCAATCACAGGTCATTTTTTGCATATGGATATTCAGTTGTTCCAGCACCATTTGCTGAAAAGACTGTTCTTTTTCCATTAAATTATCTTGATACCTTTGTCAAATATTCAATTACTCATATATGGACTCTGCATTCTCTTCTATTGATATGTTTGTCTATCCTTAAGCCAGTATCATATGATTATAGGAATCTGTGTTTTTAATAAGTACCCCAGAAGGTTCTCATGATGATGTCCATTTGGGAAATACTGTACTAGATTTTTCTAAAGACCCTTCCAACAATGACAGTCTTAAGTTTGTGTATTCTCAATTGCTCAGCCTCAATTTATGCCCTAGTCCTTGCTACTCAGAAGTGAGGTCCACAGACCAGCAATGTCAGCATGAGCTGAAACTTGTTCAAAACATGGACTCTTAGTCCCTGCCCCAGACCTATTGAATATGAAACGCATTATAAGAAGATCCCCAGGGGATTCCCATCAAGTTTGCAAAGCACTGCCCTAGATGTCATTCCCTTGGAGCAGGAGCTTTCCAACGTTTTAGATCATTAATAACTCCACAATTAGAAATACATATTTACAATGTACATATTTCTGTAGCTGAAATGGGTTTTTACAAAACAATGCCCTCCTATATTTGTGCTTGCTTTTCTATTCCTTTTCCTTTCCTCTCCTCCCTCGTTCCCCCCTTCTCCCTTTCTTCCTACTATAGTTTTCTTGAGGTGTAACTTACATACTGTAAAGTTCACCCATTTTAAGTGACCACTGTGAATTTATATAGTCTTGCAGCTACCCCCATAATCAAATTTTAGAACATTTCCATCATCCCTAAACATTCCCTTTTGCCTCTTTACAGTCAATTATACGCTATTTACAATGCTGGCTTTTAGCTCCAGCTAAAAGCGGCTCCCTGCTGGGCCAAGAGCCCTGTGACATTACTTCCAGAACTATTTTTGCACAGAAAGTTATTTTTAGTCTATTTCTGCCATATAATAATGTGTCATAAACTTGTAGGAGCTTTAAGATGTAGAAATTAGTTGCCGAATCCGGCCGGGCATGGTGGCTTAAAGCCTGCAATCCCAGAACTTTTGGGAGGCCAAGGCAGGCAAATCACGAGGTCAGGAGTTTGAGACCAGCCTGGCCAACACAGTGAAACCCTGTCTGCACTCCAGCCTGGGCGACAGAGTGAGACTCTGTCTCAAAAAAAAAAAAAAAAATGTGAACAAACACTTCACACGGTAATCAACACATGAAAAAATATTGAACATCTTTAATCATCAGGGAAATGCAAGGTAAAACCAATGAGAAACCCGTACCATTATACACATACTGGAATGGCAAAAAAAATTTAAATCCCACAAAAAAATTGACTATAGCAAGTACTGGCAAAGGTGCAAAGCAGTTAGAACTTTCATACACTTCACGCGAGGGTGTAAAAGAATACAACCACTTGGGAAAAGATTTGGTAGTTCTTTCCACAGTTAAAACACACATATGACCCAGCAATCTCGCCCTGAGGGATTTACCCAAGAGAAATACAGCAAACACGGGACCACAAGGTGGTTTGCACATGCATGTTCACAGCATCTTTATCCATTATTGCCCAAAGCCAGAAATAGTCCAACTATCCATCAGCGAGAGAACGGATAAAACTTAGCCAGGCATGGCGGCGCATGACTATGGTCCCAGCTACTCGGAAGGCTGAGGTGGGACTGCTTGAGCCTGGGAGGCAAAGATTACAATGAGACCAGGTAGAGCCATGGCACTCCAGCCTGGGTGAAAGAGTGAGACCTCATCTTAGACAAAAAAAAAAAAAAAAAGGAAAGAATGGATAAAACAGCAATGGAGCAAAAACACTGTGGTATATTCACTGTGAGTGGAACACTCTTTTTTTTTTTTTTTTTTTTTTTTGGAAATGGAGTCTTGCTCTTGTTGCCCAGGCTGGAGTGCAGTGGCGTGGTTATAGTTCACTACAACCTCCACCTCCCAGGTTCAAGCGATTCTCCTGCCTCAGCCTCCAGAGTAGCTGGGATTACAGGCACCCACCACCATGCCCAGCTAATTTTTGTATTTTTAGTAGAGATGGGGTTTTACCATGTTGGCCAGGCTGGTCTCAAACTCCTGACCTCAGGTGATCCACCTGTCTCTGCCTCCCAAAGTGCTAGGATTGTAGGAGTGAGCCACTGTGCCTGGCCCAGAACACTCTTTAGCAATAAAAAAAAACTAGTATTGGCTGGGTGTGGTGGCTCACGCCTGTAATCCCAGCACTTTGGGAGGCCAAGATGGGTGGATCACCTGAGGTCAGGAGTTCAAGACCAGCCGGCCTGGCCAACTTGGTGAAATCTCTTCTCAACTAAAAACACAAAAATTAGCCAGGCATGGTGGTAGCATTTCTTAAACTCCTTCAAAATAAATCAAAAGCCCAAACGTCCCCCCGCAAACAGCAGCTTAGTCTATTTCTCCCCAAGTGTACTCCAGAATATAAAAAAAGGCAGGACAGATCTTGTTCTAAAAGTACACTGTGCTTCTCTCTAACCTCGCTCAGAAAATTCCACAGCAAGGGCCTGCTGGTACTCGTTTCATTCCCAGCAATACGGAGATGTAATGAAACAGGAGATACATATATGGCATGGAACAAACACTGAGTCTTTTTAACCAAAAACAATCTGTAGATAGACTAAATAGGATCCTGGCTACCCTTTTTGGTGAAGGTTATTTGTTTTGAGCGAGATGGTTTGCCTTGAATAAAGCTACCAGTGGCCAATAGTGAATAATAATTTTTTAAAATTATCCACAAGAAATTATAACATCTACAATTCCCAGCAAGAATCTAAGCTTAACCAAACCTTTCCTGTGTTGATGGTATCTACAGTCAACACGTTGTTTTATAAAAATTTATTTAATAAAATATATGGTTCTAAAGAAACAAGCAAAATGTGGATGCTACCAAGTCTCTGCTTCCCCAGCGTTAACCTGCTAAACTCCTGCACATTATAACATAAATAGGGCTTGAATTCCATTCAAGAAGCTTTAGCTTATTTTTCACAAAACCTAACCTGTGCCTTGTATACAGTAGGCTTACAATAAAATATGGCCTCTTAATAACAGTGTTGGGGCTCAGAAGCAGATATCCCAAAATATGGCACTTTGACATACTGAACTGAAGAAGCCTCAAGGTCTCTCTGACCTTCCCCCTCCTCCCCCTACCAATGTCTCTCTCAAAGCAGGACGAAGTTGAAGTTCCTTTATGTGCCTAAGGTCCAGACCCACCAAAAGGAACATTTATTTTTTTCTTCTCCTCCTTGTAAGACCAGGAATGTAACCACACCTGAAAGACCCGTTCACAAGATAGTGTACAAGTTATCTTGTCCACTTATTCTCCCTAGTGATCCTCTCAACAGAATTCCTCTTCTTCCCCCCTCTTATAACTTATTTTGCCAGGATGGTATATAAAGCCTTTGAACCCTGTTGGGGGTAGGTAGTCACTCATGGTTCTCCCTGTATAAACGTTAATAAAATGTGTATGCCTTTTCTCTAATTAATCTGTCTTTTGTGAGTTCACTTTTCAGCAAACCTTCAGAGGGCAAAGGGGAAGTTTCATTGAGTTCTGACTCTGTAGCAGGTACGAGTAACAGTGCTTCTCAAGTTAAATACTGGTATTTTCAGACTGTAATTTGTAAACTGATTTTGAAACTGTAATTTGACTATGAAATGTTTCTGTTGAGAGGAGGATCCAGTGGCTGAATTTATACATCTGGACACTACATTTGTAAGGCAAGCATTTGATTTCTGTCCCAGCACTCACTCACATGGGCCACACACTGAAATCTCAGTTCATTGCTCCCCAGGCTGTGTGACTGATCAATCTGAGACCAGCTTCCACCCAGTTCTCTCTTGCTGGCCTAGCTCGCAGTTCCCGCAGCCTCCCAGCCAGTGAAAAGAAGGCTGGCCTCATAGTGACAGAATGAAGGCAGATGACTTAGAAGGGTGTTCAAGGGCTCAAACACACTATTTGTCCATCCCTGGTTTGTTGGATGAATTCTTGCAGTTGTGCCACATCCACCAATTCATCCAGTTTGGGAGCTAATTAAGGAGAATTTAGAGCTAACCTGCTAATATCAGAAGAGGGGAGGGAGGGAAGGGGAAAAGACAAAAATGGAACAGAGACGGCAAAAAGGGTGGTGGCTTATAATTTAGAGAGGAAGAAAGTCACCATTAGCCTGGGTGCGGTGGCTCACACCTGTAATCCCAGCACTTTGGGAGGCTGAGGCAGAAGGATCACGTGAGGTCAGGAGTCCAAGACCAGCCTGGTCAACATGGTGAAACCCCGTCTCTACTAAAAATACAAAAACTAGTTTGGCATGGTGGCACGCACCTGTAGTCGGAGCTACTCAGGAGGCTGAGGCAGGAGAATTGCTTGAACCCGGGAGGCAGAGGTTGCAGCGAGCCGTGATCACGCCACTGCACTCCAGCCTGGGTGACAGAGCGAGACTCCATCTCAAAAAAAATAAAATAAAATAAAAAATAACCATTAAACAAGAATGCAAGAACGCTGGTCAAAAATCTATAGAGACTGAGATTAGTGGTTGGGTGGCCTAGGGCAGGGGGTTGGGGTAAAACAAGTGAGGGATTTCTTTTTGGGGTGATGAAAATATTCTGGAATTGATTGTGGTGATGGCTGCATGACTTAATATGCTAAATCCACTGAACTGAACGCTTTAAAGGGGTGAACTGTATGACGTATTAAAAAAAGAAAGAAAAGAAAACTGGCCATGTATCTGAAAACCACAATAAAACCACGTCCAAAGCATAAAATATTAAAACCACAACTAAAGGATGAGAACAAGTGAAAACCAGAGCACCCTGGTATATGTATAAATGGCTTGTAATAACAAAAGCAGAGGAGTTGTATTCCTTGTTCCAAAGCAGAGCAATATGAATCTGAAAATCAAATATTTAAGGCATTTATTATAAACAACTTGCTTTATGTTTGGAAATGCAAGTAGCTTCAGAATTTAGGACCAGAACCAGAGAAGGAACAGAAGCAGTTCCCTGCTAGGGAAGGGCATGTGACAAAGCTTATAGCACATGATCACCTGTCTGCTCCTATAGAAGCAGGCTTCCAGAGCATTGCTGGGGAGTCTGACCCATTTGTGAGGTTCTTCAACATCCCGTTCCATAAAACAAGGCCTCACGAGTAGCTGAAAATATGTCAGGTAGCAGGGGAGCCTTTCTAAACTTCAGGTCGGAAAGCCTCGCAGTGGGCAGAGGATTGTTGCTAAAGATTATGAGACATTTCAAGGAATTGGTAAAAAAAAAAAATATATATATATATATATATTTATATTTATATATTTATTTTTATATATGAATATATATATAGACAGTCTCGCTCTGTCACCCAGGATGGAGTGCAGTGGCACGATCTTGGCTCACTGCAACCTCTGCCTCCCGGGTTCAAGCAATTCTCCTGCCTTAACCTCCCAAGTAGCTGAGATTACAGGCATGTGCCACCACACCCAGCTAATTTTTCTACTTTTAGTAGAGATGGGATTTCACCACGTTGGCCAGGCTGGTCTCAAACTCCTGACCTCAACTGATCTGCTCGCCTCGGCCTCACAAAGTGCTGGGATTAACAAATATCCTGTTTTAAGAGTATTATACATAATCCTGAAAGCTCCCTTCCTTGCATCCAAGCCACTTTCTAGATTCTCCCTCTCCCTTTAGTCTCAAGAGGCTATAAAAATCAGTGACTAGGCCGGGCGCAGTAGCTCATGCCTGTTTTCCCAGGCAGTGCAGTGAGTCAAGATCATACCACTGCATTCCAGCCTGGGCAACAGAGTGAGACTCCATCTAAAAAAAAAAAAAAATCAGTGACTAGTGGAGATGATCGCATGACCTCGTGAATATATTTAAGACGACTGGGCTGTATGTACACTTTACAAGGATGAAATTTATGTTATTGTGAATTATATCTCAACAATGATTTTAAGGTTTTTTTGTTTTTCAATCAGGGCCAAGGCCACACACAGTGGCTCATGTCTGTAATTACAGCACTTTGGGAGGTGGAGGCAGGAAGATCATTTGAGGCCAGGAATTTGAGACCAACCTTGGCAACATAGTGAGACCACATCTCTACAAAAAATTTAAAAATTAGCTGAGTATGGTGACAAGTGACTGTTTTTCCAGCTACTTTGGAGGCTGAGGTGGGAGGATAACTTAAGCCCAGGAATTTGAGGCTGCAGTGAGCTACGACTGCACCAGTGCACTTCAGCCTGGGGAACAGAGCAAGACCCACCCTGTCTCCCCACTTCTCCCCCTGCACAAAACAGGGTCAAACATAGTATTTCCATATGATCCAGTAATTCCACTTTTGGGTATATATCCAAAAGAATTGAAAGCAGGGACTCAAATAGATGTATGCACGCCTATGTTCATAGCAGCATTATTCACAATAGCCAAAAGGGGGAAGCAACCCCAGTGTCTACTAACAAATGAATGGATAAACAAAATGTGGTATATCTATGCAAAGAAATATTATTTGGCCTTAAAAAGAAAAGAAGTCTGGGTGCAGAGGCTCACGCCTGTAATCTCAGCACTTTGGGAGGCTGAGGCAGGTGGATCACCTGAGTGCAGGAGTTCGAGACCAGCCTGGCCAACGTGGCAAAGCCCCATCTCTACTAAAAATACAAAAAATTAGCTAGGCATGGTGGTGGGCACCTGTAATCCCAGCTACTTGGGAGGCTGAGGCAGGAGAATCACTTGATACCGGGAGATGGAGGTTGCAGTAAGCCAAGATTGTGCCACTGCACTCCAGCCTGGGCAACAGAGCAAGACTCTTCCTAAAAAAAAAAAAAAAAAAAGGAAAAAAGAAAAAAAGAAAAGAAAAGAAATTCTGGCTCGGTGCAGTGGCTCATACCTGTAATCCCAACAATTTGGGAGGCTAAGACAAGAGGATTGCTTAAGGTCAGGAGTTAAGATCAGCCTGGGCAACATATAGAGACCCTGTCCTTTTTTTTTTTTTTTTTAATTAGCCAGGCACGGTGGTGCCTGCCAATAGTCCTAGCTACTGGGGAGGCTGAGGTGGGAGGATCACTTGAGCTCAGGAGTTCGAGGTTACAGTGAACTATGATCACATCACTGCACTCCAGTCTCCGCGACAGAGCAAGACCCTGTCTCAAAAAAAAGAAAAAGAAAAAGAAAAAAAAAGAAATTCTGACACATACTACTTATACATACAACACGAATGAATCTTGAGGATATTATGCTAAGTGAAATGAGTCAGTACATTGGATAAATTTTTTATGATTCCACTTATATGAGGTACCTAGAATAGGCAAATGCAGGGAGACAGAAAGTAGACTGGGTGGAGGTGGAAGGGGAAGTTATTATTTAGTGGGTATATGTTGTATTTGGGATGATGGAGAAAGTTCTGAAAACAGATAGTGATAATGGTTACACAGCATTGTGAATGTATTTAATGCCACTAAATTGTACACTTAAAATGGTTAAAGTGGTGAAGTTTATGTTACGTATATTCTACCACAATAAAAAACAAATTAAGGTCCTCACCTGTAAGAATCCACACTTGGTATCTACTTCAGGGTAATTAGGCAGCACAAAAAAGACTTCAGAAAATGAATACCCTTTTTGTATTCAAATTTAAGGAGGTTAAAATATTTTAATTGCACTAGCTGATGAGATTTAAAGCTTAGACATTCAACTTGGGTCATTCAGGAGGAAAATCTAAACCACTGAAACCTGAACGAACATCTATCTTTCCTATTAGTAGCCTACAACTATAAGGCAACCCCCTAGACCAGCACTGTCCCATGGAATTTCTTGCAATGACAGAAGTGTTCTATATCTGTGCCATCCAACTGGGCTACTGAGCAACTGAAACGTGGCTTAGTGCAATCAAGAAACTGAATTGTTACTTTTATTTAATTTTAATTAAGTAGCCACACATGGAATTAGTTACTATATTATCCAGTGCAGAGTGTAAACTCTTAAACTTAAAAACTTACAGCACACCACAAGATTCTCTTGCCAAAAGCCATATGCAGTTTCCACAGCTCCAGACAGTCAGATGACCTTCTCGTAAGCTCTGGGCCAATGTGTGGGGTGAAGCACCTAAGTAGTGTGTGTCAAAGAGGGGTGGGGCCAAAAAATAAGAATGCTCCTTTCTTCTTCTATGTCTGTGGAAAAATACTAACTGCACAAAGTGGGAAGAGGAAGCTCACCTAGGACAGTGAGAACTAGGACCTAGGATAAGAGACTTTGACATACTTATAGGAAGAGAAAAATGAACGCTACTGTCAGTGTTGCATTAGGCGAGGAATAAAAAGGAATGTTACTGGCTGGACAGCCTCCTGAATAGGGCATCACTGGATACTTCAAGAATTTCAGTCATAAATTAAGCACTAGGTGGGAGAAAAAGAAATGTCATTTCTATGCAGAAACTGAAGAACATGGCCAAAGATAGAGGCCACTTCCAGGTGGGAAGTGCTGTCCTGCTAACCATGGGCCACCAAAGTATAAGTGACTGTCCCTCCCAAAGAAATCACTTGCCTTCGGGACTCATAAATGCACAAAAACTGACCCCAGCTCTCAGCCAGAATGAACTGTTCATCTACAGCCTTATGGTCCATTTTTCTATTTTCATTTACGGTACTTATCAATGCTCAACTTGGATTACAGTAAGTTAGAGACAATCTATCTCACTAGGTTACTAGTTCCCTGGAAGGCAAAGACCATACATAAATATATTAATATGACTATATTGATATAAGTGTACACTATAACAAAAAATCTTTTTTATGTCCACAGACATCCAGCCTAGGTCCTTGTACTGGCTACACGGATGATAAGCTCCCCTCCTACTTCACAGAGTACTACCTCTGTGTAAGACACTGCACTACAAACACTTTCCATGCATTACTTCACAATCCTCCTGTCAACCCCATGAAGTATTTCAGGTATGTTCCCATTTCACAGGTAAAGAAAAGGCCAAGAAACTAACCTGTGGCCGGGTCCTATAGCTAGTTAGTGGCCAAGCCAGTAGGTGATCAGATTAAGGTGTTAAGAGGGAAATTCTTAACCGAGATGAAAGGGCTCACTATGGACAATTTGTGCAAATAGTTAGAGAAGAGAGACACCAATCAGGAGTAACCTCCAAATAAAAAGTTACACCAGGAGGGTTTAAACAACTGGAAGTGGTGTAGGCCGCAAAAAGGCTCTTGGTCCCCACATTTATGGAGACTTAGAAGTTTTGTGAAAAGGATGCCAAGGGGTTGTCCAGTCTCTCCACAGGGTGGGTAGCAAGAGAAGACATGTTTGTATCAACATAAAGAGCTTCCTGACCCAGGAGGTGAAGGGTACCCCTCCAGCCCCAGAGAATGTTGAGCCGAGATCCAGTGCCTGTCCTGGAAAAAGTGAACACCCACCTGATTACAGAGGACAGCTCACCCCATATTCTTTCTCGAGATCACCTCCAGACCTGGATGGCAGGGAGTAAAGAGGGAGTCCAAATCCCAGGGGGACAGTTCTCAGCATGAATGCTGCCACCTGACATTTTCCACATCTCAAACACAGCAGGCAGAGATAAGTGGATGTCTGAGAAGTCAGCAGCACTCCATAAACACACGGCCACAGTTTGGTTCAGGCTGTCCCAACCCTCGTGGTATGTGTGCCATCCACACTACTCAAGGCCCAGGTGTGCCCCACTCTGGCACAGCCAGCTTGTTTCAGATCAGCCTGTGAACCACACATGTACTTATTAAATTACTAAAGCCGTGACACTGTCAGTACATTTTTAAACAGGGACCAATAACTCTGGCATAGGCCTGTCCCAGTACCTCCTATCCTGAGATAATGTTTTTCTTCAAAGACCGACTCCCTTTTGATCCAAATACCAACCAGCCAGGTTTTGGTTGACCTTGTGAGGGCCAAGGAAGTCCTCTGCCACACTGCAAGTTTATACACACACACACACTCTCTCTCTCTCTCAGGTCACAGCAATGCCAAGCTGCAGGAATGCTGCCAACACCTTGGCAGCCTAGAAAGGTAAGAATGAGGCCTAGAAACCTTACAGCCCTCATGAAACCAGGTGTGTGCCCAGCAAAGTAAACTAGGGAATGAAACAGAACCCAGACAGTGCTTACTTGCATCAGGATGCTCCCGAAAGAAGCCATCATCCTGTCTGCCTTTTGTCTAATACTAATCCCACCTTCCGAGATTCTTTCTCTAGTACGAAGACATCTGTGCCCACCATCCCGTGTCCAGGGGCATTGGAAATTCATCTCTACTCTGGCTTCACTTTCTGCAGACATTCCAACCTCAAGTTTCCAAGGTAGGTTTAAGTCTACACACATGACAGACATTCCCTGAGATCAAGAAAGCATTACTTACCTTGGAGTCTTTCCTTCTGTAAGTAAGAAGCTGCAGTATGTTGCTATATGAGCAGAGTCCAAGGAAAAGGAAAACCTGAGTCCCTGCAAAGGGTCCAAGATCAGACTCCCCAGTAGCCAGCTGGAACTGTATTTTCCTCTATGTGAAGTCATTTCTAACCAACACCCATAGGAGTCAAGGCCCACATTTCCTTCTAGGGCATTACTCACTTATAGATTAACTATCTTGGGAAAGACAACAGTGTGCAGGAGGTGGAAGCCAGGTTCTTTGCTCTACTCCTATTTTTATTTGAGGGAAATCCTACTTCCCTCAGATCCGGGGGGCTGAGCAGAGTTGATACTGGAAGCATGGGCTTTCATTTATATTTTTAGCTCTGCTTCCCTGCTCTGCTGAAAACTGCCCTCAGTCAGTGCTTCGCATCCAAGGACCTTTTATTAAATCAGCTACTATATAGCCTGCTCATGAAGTGGTGCTTAGTTTGGCTAAGACAGAGGAATGTAAATAAATATTCATAATATAATGCTTATAAGTTGCAATAAAGCTATCACTGGAGCAAAGGAGGATGCACTGCCTGGGGTGGCAGCCTTGGACTTGCCCCTACATCTCCACCAGTATAGCTACAATTCAAAAGACTGACCATACCAAGTACTGTCAAAGATGGGGAGGAACTAGAACTCTCATGCACTGTGGTGGGAATGCAAAATGGTACAGCCATGTGGCTGGCAAAATATTGGCCCCAAGCTGTCGATGTTCTAGTTCCCAGAACCTGTGAATATGCTATCCCATATAACAAAAAGACCTTTGTAGATGTGATCAAGTTAAGGCTCTTGAGATGGGGAGATTATCCAGGATTTTCCAAGTAGGCCCAAGGTAATCACAACAGAGGTAGGTGAGTTAGAGAGAAGAGATGTAACAGTGGAAGTAGAGCTGGGGGGGAGGGAGGGGAAGCAGCAAGAGAGAAAGAGATTGGAAGATGCTATGATGCTGGCCTTGAAGACGGAAGAAGGGGCCATGAGCCAAGGAATGCAGGCAGCCTCTAGAAGCTGGAAAGGACAACCGGGCGTGGTGGCTCAAGTCTGTAATCCCAGCACTTTGGGAGGCTGAGACAGGCAGATTGCCTGAGGTCGGGAGTTCGAGACCAGCCTGACCAACGTGGAGAAACCCTGTCTCTACTAAAAATATAAAATTAGCTGGGTGTGGTGGTGAATGCCTGTAATTCCAACCACTCGGGAGGCTGAGGCAGGAGAATCGCTTGATCCCGGGAGGGGGAGGTTGCGGTGAGCCGAGATCGCACCATTGCACTCCAGCCTGGGCAACAAGAGTGAAACTTCGTCTCAAAAAAAAAAAAAGAAGTTGGAAAGGACAAGGAAACAGATTCTCCCTTAGAGCATCCTGAAAGGCTCTGCTGACACCTTGATTTTAAGACTTCTGACGTCCGGAATTATGAGATAATACATTCATTTTGCTTTAAGACACTAAAGTTTGTGATAATTTGTTACAGCAGCAATAAGAAATGAATACAAGCCACTTTGGAAAATGGTTTAGCAATATCCGCTAATGCTGAACACATGCCTATCCTATCACAGAATGGAACCTGTGTTTTGATTTACCATGTTGGAAACACTCTTTTTGTAGAATCTACGAGGTGACATTTCTGAGCCCATTGAGGCCTATAAGAAAAAATCAAATATCAAGCGATAAAAACTAGAAACAAGCTATCTGTGAAAATGCTTTGTGATGTGTCGTTTTAGCTCACAGAATGGAACTTGTGTTTTGATTCAGGAGGTTACAAACACTCTTTATATAGAATCTACGAAGTGGCATTTCAGATCCCATTCCACTTCTAGGTATGTACCCAACAGAAATGTATGGGCATCAAGGTATCTGCACAAGCATAACGTTCATAAAAGTTTTAGTCAAAAGAATAAAAAACTGGAAAAAAACAATGTCCATCAGCAAGAGAATTGATAAAACAAATTGTGGTATAGTCACACAAAGTACTACTACTCAGAAATAAAAAGAAATGAACCACTGGTACCTGTAACAACATAGGTGAATCTTGCAGACATAATGTCAAGTGAAAAAAAAAAACAAAAAACCAGACACAAAGAAGGATATACTTGATGAAAAAGTTCTGGAGATGGATTGTGGTGGTGGCTGCACAACAACATGAATGTACTTAATGCCACTGAACTGTACACTTAAAAATTGCTAAAATGGTAAATTTTATGTTACATATATTTTATCACAATAAAAAAGTATCTCCTAAATGAATCTATTTTAATACAATTTACAAATAAGCAAAGCAAATCTACAGTGAAAAGAGGTGAGAACAGTGGTTACCTTTGAGAGAAGTATTGACTAGGAGGAGGCATGAAGGAGCCTTCTGGGTACTGAAAATATTTAACATCTTGATCTGGGTGTGGGTTACATGGTTGTATACATAATCAGACTGTGCACTTAAGATTTGTGTACTTTAGTTTCCAAGTGCCAATCCCAGTTTTATTTGCACATGATTTATCTGCATTTGCATAATCAATGCTGTAACGGAAAATGAGTAAGAAGGGAAAAAACCACCAAAAGTGTGTGTGGTTGGGGAAGGCTTCAGAGAGGAGGTGAGGTGTTAGCCAAGTACTGAAAGATGAACAGGGTAGACAGGAATGAAGATGGCAGGCGCAGAGAGGAAAAGAATTCCAGGCGAAGAGAAGAGCATGTACACTAGCAGTCGGGTGCAAAGTGTGCTGAACATTCTGAGCGGGAGTGGTCACAGGCCAGAGAGATGGGGGTGGAGGGGTAAATTGGAGCCCCATTCCAACATGCCTGAAAACTCCAACAGCAGTTTAGAATATACTCTTTAAGAAGTGCTAGGCAAGTGTCAGAGGAGATTAAACCAACAGAATGACATGATGGATCCATGACAGGGACGGTGACCTGGACGGAGGGACAGAGATCCCTAAGGTTCTTCTGATACTGGTGAGGCTCTAGATGACAGAGTCTGCCCCACAGCACTGGCCATGGGGATGCGGTCATGAGAGATAAAGAAGGCAGAACCCTCAGGTTTGGCTGTAATGTGCGGGGTTGGGGGGGGGGTCATTCTAAGCTATGTGGCTGGTGATCCCACTAACAAGAAGGGTAGATAGCAGCCATATGCTTCCCTCTGCTTCCTAGGCCAGCTGTGGAGGATCACAGCATCACAGAGTTGGAACGCACCAGTAAGATCACCTTGTGTACAATCTCATTGTACAGACAAGCAACTGAGTTCTAGGGGCCAATGTCTGAGGCCACAGTTTGTAAGGAGCAAGCTAGAATGAAAGAGCTGAGACTTATCCATTTTACTGACTACTTGCTAAACAATAGGGAACACGACTAACTCAGCAAAGGCATCCAATGCCCCCACCAACCTCACTTCCTGCCACGGGGTTCTCTGGCCTAGGGTGTGGTTGAGGTCCCTGCCAACCTTTTGCTGGAAAAGCTCTGCCCACAGCTCACCCAAATCCTGCATAGCTAGCTACTGGTTTTATCTAATGGTTTGGTAATGGCTTGTAAGTCAATCTGGTTTTTCCAACCAAGTTGTGAAACTAAAGACCCTGGCTCCAGTTTTTACTCTTCAGTTGTGCCAAGTTGAAAAGTTGAGACAGGACAGAGAGCACTGGCTGACTGTGGGCACTCCAGGGCCACCACGGAGCCAGGAACAAGTCTTGTCTACCAGTTTGATCACTGTCCTACAGACCTGATACAGTGTCAAGGAGCTAACTGCTGGTTCTGTTCTTGGTGGCCTACCAGCATCTGAGAGTGGCTGAATGACAAGTGCCAAATATCAAAGCCTGTACAGGAGAAACCAAGAGTAGATGGGTTTGAAGTAACTTGTTTGAGATCTGAAACTCCTTCCTCATTCCTGATCCTAATCTGTCGAGGTTAGTCAACATCTAGTTCATTGTACAGTCCAATACAGAAGCTACTACTATATCTGCTGATATAAATTTAATTTTTTTAAATTTAGAAATAATTAAAAACTCAGGTCCTCAATTCTCAACAGCCACATGTGGCTAGTGGCCATCATATGGAACAGTTCAGACCTAGAACATTTCCAACATCACAGAAAGTTCTATTGGACAGTGTTGTACCTTGCGTGTCTTATCTCTGCTTGAATTAAGAGCCATTTGCTCTGATATAATCTTTACATGCCAAAGTGTAAATAATCCTTTTGATTTTTAAGCAGTAAAGATAAAACTATGTACCACAAAGGACATTCAACTCTCCCCAGTAGAAAGGCACTGAGAACCCTTGGGCCTCTTGGTTGAAACAGAGAAACTAAAACACAGCTAAGAGAAATTAAAGTTGAACAGGGTATAGTGAAACAGTCCATTTTCCTCACTTAATTGTTCTTCTATAAAAAGGGTTAATCTCATCCCAGAAGATTAGGGATATGTGGAGCTCAATGGACTATTAATAAGAAGCAATTATTCTTCAGAAAAAAATTTGTGACTGACAAAAGTAAAATCAAGTGAAGTGGAAATTTAGGTGGGTGAGGAGAGGAAAAAGGGAGAGCAGGAACATGTTTTGCAGTAAGAAAATGGCAATTAAAATGCATAATTTTTAATTTTTAGTTTATTATTTTTTTGAGACGGAGTCTCGCTATGTAGCCCAGGCTGGAGTACAGTGGCACAATCTCAGCTCACTGCAACCTCTGCCTCCCAGGTTCAAGCAATTCTCCTGCCTCAGCCTCCCAAGTAGCTGGGATTACAGGCGTGCACCACCACACCTGGCTAATTTTTGTATTTTTAGTAGAGAGGGGGTTTTGCCATGTTGACCAAGCTGGTCTCGAACTCCTGACCTCAGGTGATCCACCCCTCTTGGCCTCCCAAAGTGCTGGGATTACAGGCATAAGCCACCACGCCTGGCCTAGAATTAGTGATTTTTTAAAAAGAGATTCTGGTCTGTAGACATAACTACAACTGCTTAAAAATATTGATTATCTAGCTAATGAAAATGATCAATGCTAAAATTTATTCATAACACGAATCTCCACTGGGGGAAAAATTACCCAGGTGCAAGGAAAGCTTCCACTGAAGGCTGTCACAGTATTTCACCATCCACTGTCACCCCCGACTGGTGATCAAGAAAACTAAATAAATACAATTAATAGGGTAGAAAAGAGCAAAACCTGCTAAGAGGTGATGCTATCCCCATGAACAATACACTTTCCCTCTGGTAAGTGTAGTGCTGAAAATGCACTAGGTATTGAAGGAAGAGAACATACAGGAACCCCATGGGGGGCTGTTATTAAGAATAAGCACAGCAGGAGAATTCGGTTTTGCCCAGTTTACGATTCAGACGGTTACTTCAAGTTAACAGCACATATTAAGGTGTTGTTCTGAAACAGGGACATAGAGCACTGCTTAATAAAGGGCTGCAGGTGCCTGGTGAGACTCCAGCTGTGAGGTCATTTCCTGCCCTCCCTCCCTCCTTCCAGAAAAGATTAAGATTGCTTATATAAAATACAGTAGAAATCAATACAGAAAGTAGGAGAGAAAGAGAAAAACAAGGGTAGGGATAAAAAATGGAGCTGAAAAGGAAGTTAATCCCATACATCTACCATAGCAACCAGAGTACCACACTGGTTGAGTTGCTAAACCAAGAGTCAACTCTGAAGGAATCAGTGTCTAACGGTGAAGACAGACCAACTGCTCAGGAAGGAGACAAGCTGGTCTGGGAAGGGGCTCATCCTGCAGGCCCTGAAGCAGGTGCTGGGTAATCAGTCCACTAAGGCCATCTGTAACTAATGGCAGCTGTTTCACATCAAACCTAGAAAGATGGAGGCAGAACCAGCTCAGATACACTGGAACTTCCCTGTTTAACGGTGTGGTTCCCAGAGTTAGGGCATCTGTCCTATCAGTCAATCAGTACCTGTTGGTCAGAATCAGCAAGTGGCTTCTGTGGACAAGGCACTAGGAAGACATGACACCAGCTGGGGGAGATGACCAGATCTAATCTCACAGAGCCCACTGAATCCCGACTCAGCAGACCCTACCCAGCAGCAGGGATTCCTGACCCCGACCCCAACACCAAACCCAGGAGATCCTAAGCTGGCTAATACAGCTCTCTCCTCCCACAGTTATGGTTCCATGTTTTTTCAATACCATGCTTTCTTAGTCTGTTTTCAGTGGCTATAACAGAATACCACAGACTGCGTAACTTAAACAAATTTACTTGGCTCACAATTCTGGATGCTGGTGGTGTCAGCATCTGCTTGGCATCTGGTGAGGGCCTTCTTCCTGCATCAAAACATGGCAAAAGGGCAAGCAAGCCCATGATACAGAGACAGCAAATGGGGGCCAAACCGAAACCACTATCAACAATAATCCATTCATGAGGGCAGAGCCCCATGGCCTACTCACTTCTTAAAGGTCCCATCTCTTAATGCCATCACAATGGCAATTTTGACATGAGTTTTGGAATGGACATTCAACCCTTAGCACTTTTCCTCAATGACAGCTTAATAATTTCCATAAAGCCAAGTCCATCCCCTTTCCACAGTCTATCAGGTCCCCAAGACAATAATCTGTGTGAGGACACACTAGTCACAGCCTCGGTACACTCCCTTCACCCAGGCTGGGGAAAGCAAAATCAGGATATCCCTTCGAAAGCCTGGGGAATCCGGGCCTGCTTTGCCTGATATGGGGGAGCCCGTTTCATCAAAGTGTGTTTCCATTTCCTCTACATCCATGAAGAGATCCAAGCTGGACTCACTACCACAACACACATACTGTGCTTCACACCATACTTGACAGCACAGTCATCACACTGAATACTTAGTCACCGTGAGACTCAATATAGACCACAAAACTCCCTGCGTCATGGAAATGCTCTAGGTCAGTGCAGTCCAATACAGTAGCCACTAGCCACAGTTGGCTATTGAGCACGTGAAACGCAAACAGTCCAAATGGAGACACACTAGAAGTGTAAAACAGCCACGGAATTTCAAAGACTTGCTGCAAAGAAAAGAATGTCAGATATCTCATTAATTATGTTTAATATTAATTACATGCTGAGGCTAAGTGAGGTGGCTCATGCCTGTAATCCCAACATGAGACCTGTCTCTATTAAAAAAAAAAATTCAAAAGTGATCCGGGCGTGGTGGCACTCACCTGTGGTCCTGGCTACTTGGGAGCTGAGGTGGGAGGATCACTTGAGCCTGAGAGGTTGGGGCTGCAGTGAGCTCTGGTGGGAGCACTGCACTCCAACCTGGGCAACAGAGCGAAACCCTGCCTCTACAAAGAAAAAAAAAAAGGACTACACACAGAGCTGATGAACTTTGGAGGTTTAGTAATGACGGCAACGGCAGAGGGCGGTGGGGAAAATGATGAAATCTAATGTGCTGTCTGTTTCTTTGAGCAGAGACAGAAGGAATGCTCATCCTTGAAGAGGATTGTGAGGGACCTGGTTTCACACAGGGGAAACCAGGGTTGGTTGGTTGTTTTGCCAAATTTTACCTACGTTGGGGAAGCAAAGTGTCGTTAAGGGAGAGAACTTGGTATATAAGAGGATGAAGGGGCTGGGCGTGGTGGCTCAAACCTGTAATCCTAGCACTTTGGGAGGCCAAGGCAGGCAGATCACTTGAGGTCAGGAGTTCAAGACCAGCCTGGACAACATGGTGAAACCCTGTCTCTACTAAAAATACAAAAATTAGCTAGGCGTGGTGGCATGTGCCTATAATCCCAGCTACTTGGGAAGCTAAGGCATAAGAACCGTTTGAACCAGGGAGGTAGAGGTTGCAGTGAGCCAAGATCACACCACTGCACTCCAGCCTGGGGGATAGAGAGAGACTCTGTTTCCCGCCCCTCCTCAATTAATTAATTAATTAATTAATTACATGCTGAAAGATAATATTTTGGAATATACTTGACTAAGTAAGTTGTATTATATTAATTTCATCTGTTTCTTTTTTCTTTTTCTTAATGTGTCTACTAGAAAAATTAAGATTACATATGTGGCTAGCATTCTGTTTCCATTAGCCAGCACTAACTTCTATTATTTGGTCTTTTTCTCTTTAAAATTTTTTTCCTAGACGCCAGGCCCAGTGGATAGTCTTTTTCTTTAAATTGACTTATTTTCGCTTAGTTTTTGTATTTTTTTCACTTTTTACTCATTCCGAAAATATTCAGAAACTGTAGCGTGATGTACTAGTTGTAGTTTTAAAATAAATTGAAGAATCAACAGAAAACCTAAAGTTAAAAAGATAAATCTGTCCACATGCAATCTAAAGCCCTCTTATGTACCATACCCTTTGGGAAATACTGGCCCAAAGCAGAGCTATTCAAAGTGTGTCCTGTGGACAGGTGCCAGTCTCTCTTTTTTACGTTTTGTTTGTCTGTTTGTTTCTTCAGGAAACCCTGAGCAGCCTAACCCTGATGGGCTGTGGAGAGGGAGCACAATCTCTCTATTATTCATTATCAGTCTGCAATAAAGAATAAAGGCATAAATTGAGAGCATGCTTTTTTATTTTACTTTTTTTGAGACAGAGTCTCACTCTGTCACCTAGGCTGGAGTGCAGTGGCGCCATCTCAGCTCACTGCAACCTCCACCTCCCTGGTTCAAGAGATTTTCGTGCCGCCGCTTCCCGAGTAGCTGGGACTACAGGTACGCGCCACCACATCTGGCTAATTTTTGTATTTTTAGTAGAGGTGGGGTTTCGCCATATTGCCCAGGCTGGTCTTGAACTCCTGACCTCAAGTCATCTGCCTGCCTTAGCCTCCCAAAGTGCTGGGATTACAGGTGTGAGCCACTGCACCCCACCGAGGGCATGCATTTAGAACATTTACAGCAACTGGACAGAGTATTTTGTTACTTAATGAGCTCTTTAAATCTAATATTAATCTAACCTGATATTTAAAAATTGGGACTTGTATTTTCCATGTCTTTCATATATTTTTCTTTACTGTGTTTTACCAAGATATTGGTCAACAGCAGATTGGAAATTTTCAAAAAAAAAAAAAAAAACTAAAAACTGCTCCTTTACCAGAGTTAGTTTGAGACACACTAGCCTAGAGTATCAGAGAATCTTCCAGGGTCCTTCTAGAGCAATGACCAGAGTTACAGCAAGAACCTCAATCATACCCAACACAGTGTCCTAAGGCAGGAAGCCGATTAAGAGTATCTTCAGATCCTTAACAATAATTGTGGGCACAGAGAGGATGGGGGGTTCATTCCTGGTAAACTGGGAAATTCCATTAAATGGAACTTCTCTTCCTCTAAGCATTTTAATAACATTTTTGCTGTAATTCTAAGAAATAAGATCCCCATCGCCTTTGGGGAGAAAAACAACTGTGTACTAAGTAAAAGGCATACAAGATCTTTGTAAGATGTGGCTAGATAGTACTGAGCTAGATCCTCAGAGGGGTATAGCAGATATGGGAGACACAGCTCATGCACGAAAGGAGTTTATTATCCATCCGTGGAGGCACAGTGGCACGGGAGGTTAAAAATTCTCAGCTCTGGGCCAGTCGTGGTGGCTCACGCCTGTAATCCCAGCACTTTGGGAGGCTGAGGTGGGCAGATCACTTGAGGTCAGGAGTTCAAGAAGAGCCTGGCCAACGTGGTGAAACTCGATCTCTACTAAAAATACAAAAAATTAGCCGAGCATGCTAGTGCGTGCCTGTAGTCCCAGCTACTTGGGAGGATGAGGCAGGAGAATCGCTTGAACCCAGGAAGCAGAGGTTGCAGAGAGCAGAGATCGCACCACTGCACTCCAGCCTGGGTGACAGAGCAAGACTCTGTCTCAAAAAAACCAAAACAAAAACAAAAATGAGCCAGACATAGAGGTATATGCCTATAGTCCCAGCTCCTCGGAGGGGCTGAGGTGGGAGGATTGCTTGAACCTGGGAGGTCAACGCTGCAGTGAGCTGAGATCGTGCCACTGTACTCCAGCCTGCGTGATACTCTGTCTCAAAAAAAAAAAAAAAAAAAAAAAGTATAAGGGAGGATGTGCATAGGTTACATGCAAATACTATACCATTTTATATCACGGACTTGGGCATCCTTGATTTTTGGTGTTCTTGAGAGGTGCTGGAACAAATCCCCCATGGATACCAAGGAACGACTGTACTTACCTATTACAGTAGATATTCTCCAAAAGGGCCACTAACAATTTCTCATTTCCCAGTAGATGCATGCTGCCCTCACATCAAGAGGTGGAGTCTATTTCCTCTCCCCTTGAATCTAGGCTGGCCTTGGGACTTGCTTTGACCACTGAACGCAGCAAAAATGACATTCTGGGACTTCTAAGTGCAGGCCTTAAGAGAACTGGCAACTTCTGCTTCCTCATTCAAAGCACAGCAGCCACGCTGTTAGAAATTCCAGGACAGACTCCCTGTGATTAGGTACCTGGACAATGAGAGACCACCTTCGACATTTCAAGTCCAACTGAGCTCCCAGCAGACCAGCAGACTGTACCAGCATGAGGGACTCCAGGTGACCCCAAATGGAGCACCAGTAAGCCCAGGCAACCCCCAGAACTATGAGAAATAAGTTTTGGAGTGGTTTGTTACACAATAATAGATAACTGAAACGTCTCTGAAATGACAAAAAGAATATAAAGTGATTGTGAGGATGAAAGTAAAATAATGTATAAGTGCTTATACTGATACTTGGCACATAAGTGCTCAACAATTAGCGGCCATTACTGTCTGGGAAGCTAAATTGAACATGTGCAGTATATAACTGCAGACTGCTGTGTACATTACATTCAGGTTCTGAGCGCTCTGCAGGCCCGCGGAGTGGGAATGTACAGGAGGTGAAAAGGCAAGGCTTCAGGGTAAAAGTGCGTCTTTGACCTGAAGGACAGAGTATGCAGAATACTGGTTTCTAAACCTCTAATGCATGAAGACCCACCCACAGACTTCTAGGCAATTGCAACGTGTGTCTGCACCAAAGGCTGAAGACTGTCCTGGCAGAAGTCTCGAGGTCTCTATATAGACAGATGGGTGGTTGTGAGGCCAGGGGGAATGAAGAATGTTAATGAGTATGGGGATTCTTTGTGGGGTGGTGAACATGTTCTAAAATTGATTGTGGTGATGGCTGCACAACTCTGTGAATATACTAAAAACCATCGAATTGTGCATTTTAAATGGGTGGAATATATGGCATATGAATTTTACAGAGATGATAAAGCTGTTTATTTTTATTTTTGAGTCAGGCTCTCACTTTGTCACCCAGGCTGGAGTGCAGTGGCACAATCTCAGTTCACTGCAGCCTCGACCTCATGGGCTCAAGCAATCTTCCCGCCTCAGCCCCTAAAGCAGTTGGGACTACAGGTACATGCCATCACGCCCAGCTAATTTTTTGTATTTTTTGTGGAGACAGGGTTTTGCCATGTTGCCCAGGCTGGTCTTGAACTCCTGAGTGCAAGCGATCTGTGGGCCTCAGCCTCCTGAAGTGCTAGGATTACAGGTGTGAACCACCATGACCGGCCATAAAGCTGTTATTACAGAAACACACAGGGTGGGAGGGATGAAGAGGGTGAGATGACAAAGGAGCAAG